>NC_081769.1:6558537-6868180 GCF_963082965.1 Carassius carassius
TAGTGATTTATTGTACACTTTATAACTCATTTTCTTTATTTTTTTATGAATTTATAAATGAATTAATGTATTAATGTAGGAAATGCTTCAAAAACTGTGGGGAGGGTGGGGGCTTGGGGGGATATGTCAATGACAATACAAAACCAGCTATGTATTTGACCCGGAAATAACGTTTCACTCTCTGTCTCTCTATACTGTATATAAATAAATAAATGTAAATAAATGTATGCATTTAGCAGACGCTTTAATTCAAAGTGACTTACAGTGCATTTGGGCTAACATTTTTTACCTAACATAATATATAAGTATATACAGTATATAAAGTATATTATATAATATTATTAAAAGTATAATATTGTAAACTATAATATAATACAATATTGTATTGTATTATAGTTATTATATCCAAGTTGTCTGTCTGGAACGCAGCATGAGGTTAACATCAATAAACGATAGTGTACTACAATTAAGAGCCATTCTATAGGGTGACATTTCAGCACTTGACAAATGGATAGCGACTCCTAAGTAGCACTTAAAGCACAGCTATGTGCGATTGCTTTACGTGCATTGTTGGGAAACACACTGAAAACAATAACGAACGATCATAAAATTACTTTGTAGAAAATGTTCTTAAGCGCTAAGATTAATCGTTATTGGGGAACTTGGCCCAAGTCATTTGTAACTCTAAAAAGAGCAGTCTCAGTGCTATGATATGATCTAAATCTTGACTAGAAATCCTCACAGATAACATTTTTCTCCAAGAAGGAATATAATTGTGAGGATACTACCTTTTCTAGTATCTTGGACAGAAAAGGGAGATTCGAGATCAGTCTGTAATTAACTAAATATTTGGGGTCACATTGTGTTTTTTTATTTTTGATGAGAGGCTTAATAACAGCCAGTTTGAAGGTTTTGGGCCATATCCTAATGACAATGATGAATTAATAATAGTCAGAAGAGGATCTATGACTTAGAGCTTAGATGGAATAGGGTCTAACATGTAGTTAGTTGAGATGATTTAACAAGTTTATACAATTCCTCCTCTCCTATAGTAGAGAATGTGTAGAATTGACAATTTTAGCTATATGAAGTTTACACGAGACTAGATGATGATCCGTGATATCATTACTTGGCTGCATAATTTCAACACCATCAACATCAATTCCATGTGACAGTATTAAATCTAGAGTATGATTTTGACAATGAGTAGGTCCTGAAACGTGTTGTCTAACCCCATTAGAGTATAGAATGACTATGAATGCTGATCCCAATGCATTTTTTTCATTATCAACATGGATATTAATATCACCAACAATTAAAACTTTATCTGCATCCAGCGCTAACTCAGATATCAAATCAGCACATTATTTAATAAAGTCTGTATGGTTGCCACATCTAGATTATGAACAGTGATCATAACATTTACAAAAAGTGCTTTCATAGAAAGGGTCCTAATATCCAATATGAATATTCTTAACGTGAATATTCTTAAAATGGTTTGGACATTATCATAGAACACATCTAGTTCGGGGAACAGACACAGTCTCTATAGTGTCATATCTAGGTGAAAGTGTCTCTATGTGCTGAGGATTAACTGACTTCTGTGACATGAGGCAGCTAGCAGACGGTCGGTTTAGCCAGTCTGTCTACTTCCTGAACTGGTCCCCAGTTAATCAAGTACAAACTCTTAAGACTATGTGCCATATTTCTAGAGAGAAGAGTGGCATCACCCTAGGAAGGATGAAGACCATCTCTTTTCAATAGGTCAGGTCTGCCCCCCAAAATAATCCAATTGTCTGTGAAACCTATGCTATTCTGCGGGCACCACCTAGACATCCAGCCAGTGATGACATTCTGCTATGTATCTCATCACCACGGTAAGCAGGGAGGGGACCATGGCATATTACAGTGTCTGACATTGTACTTGCAAATTCACACACCTCTTGTTAGTTAAGTGATCTCATTAGCTCATCATCATTAGCGCATCATTTACTGTATTTAAGTTTAGCATTAGCCAGCACTTTTAAATTTGGCAAGATGTCAGGCGCTCTGACTCATGGTATACATTGGACTATGGTGGCTGGTGTCTTCATTTTTCACATTCCGTACAATAGAATCGCCAATAACTAGAGCACTTTGATCAGGTTTCTCAGTGGTGCATCACTGAGTGGGGAGAAACTGTTTAATGTTTTGATCAGGATGGAAGAGCAGTGTTTTGACCCGCGACTATGCTACCTCACAGTCGCCCTTTTTCAGAGGCTCTGTAACCGAAACCAAACAATGTATTCACATTCTTACTGTCCTCAATTAAACTTTGGATGCTTGTCTCTAATTCTGAAATCTTCTCTGTCAGCATAACTATTTCCCTGCATTTATCCAAGTGAATGTGTAATGCGGTGCAAACAATAGCAGAAGAAGCCATTACTCACTGTGACTGATTAATTATTCTTACTTACCACAGCTGTTTGATGAGCTTGTGAAAAAACAGAGCGAGAGAAAAGAAGCGGAGCGAGAGAGGGAAAAAAAGAAAACAGCAATAGACACAAATGGAAACGCTAATGACGATCAAATGAATCAGTTTGGTTGATTGGTAATATCAGAAATATGGTGTAAATTAAGTTATATTTTATCACTTTAAAACAAAAGAGAGTGATAGTTAGACAGAGATTTTACAGAAAAGCGAAGCTACACTGAGCTACAATCACAAACCAGCATAACGGCAGACAGGAAGCAGGAATAACACTGTCCTACAAACGACACCCGCAGGAAAAGAGGTGTCCCCAAAGGAGGTGTTCTTGAATGCCACAATATTAGTCTTGTACATCATTTACACACAAAAAACACCCTAAATCTACATGAAGACAACTGCCTAACAACTTGTTTTGAAATGTGTTCCTGTGCAAATGGTTGGTCTCTAGATTTAGATGTGTTGTGACAGCAGGTTTGTCTGTGTTAGTATGGCAGGCTGCTCAGATGTTCGACGCTGTCACACTTCCTGCCTTCTGGTCAAACCACATGGCACATTTTGACTGTAGTCTTCTCCCCCTTTCTATCACATATCACTACAAATAAACAAAATAATTTGTGACCAATATAAACAGTGATTGGCATTTATAAAAAAAAACATCAGAAAAAGAAGACATTGTTTAATTTTTTTAGTTAACTTGTTTTCTGCCCTTGAGCTATCCTAAATACTTGTGTCTGTTATATTTCTGATATTCATATGTCATCAATTTCTAAATCTATATTTACTGACTGACCTGTTCTTCTGTTATGCATAACCCTGTAAAGACGTCATCACTCTTCACAGTTCTTGCTTCGACAGTGACCTGTACTCCGGCTTGTACATCTTGCTTAGGGGTGCAGGGAAATTCAGTTGCACAGTCCAAGGTTTGTATCTCTTTGCATGGTCAGGGACAACAGACAAAACTGAACTCTAGACAGGTTCCTTTTCTGGGTTTGGGAGTGGAAGCTTGGCAGGAGGAAGGTCATCACACCCATCAACAGATCTCTCTCACGGTTAAACTGTAGGAATGATTTACCTGACATTGGAAAACTAATTTTGATTAGATTTATGTCATAATGTGTTATTATAACCTACAAAACTACTCACCTACGACTACAACGACCTTGAAACTAACAAACCATGAATTAGTGTTAGCTAGTGTTTTTTAATTAGTACAAGCCATTGCTTTGATAATGAAGAATTTCTTGTTCTTCACCTCCCAAGCAGGAGCAATATTGACCCATGCCGATCTAAAGTACAGCTGTCTGTACTTTTTGTATGCTTTCATCCTGGTGAGAGTGTAAGGTGAGGGATTCTCCACAAGATGACGTTAGATGTAAATATAGACGAAGTGGAAATCTGGCAGAGACCTGGTGGTTCTTAATGACTGAAATACATGCTGTATATGGATCGCATGTGCCCAAAACTTGCAGTTTGTCTTCTTATCTTTTTATTCCTTCTTTCAACAGGTAATCCAAACATTTGTACCTTGAAACAGAAGGAAATCTGACTGGCTTGTGCTGCATTTCTATGGAGATCGCAGTGTAAGCCACAATGTTGGCCAACTGTTTTGCCCGCCAGGGTACCGCACAGGTCACGTGACTGAAAACTATCAATTACCATAGACACAGCCCTGGGTGAGAAGCAGCAGTCTGTCATTTCTGTTTTCTTGCTGTAACATTAGCTGTTGGAGATATACAATGTCACCGATAAAGAGGCTTTAAAAGCATCGTGTTTGTTATTTAGTTACGGTATCAATACCACTGCATTGTGCACGAAAGTCAGCTCCAGATATAGTAAGTATAAAGCATTTGTTTTTCATATCGCCTTTCTGAAAGAGCTTTGTGGCACTGTGTCAAGCTAATGTAACTAAAGCAATGCCTGTTTTACATTTTATTTGTAATGCGCTTTTCTTAAACCCAAACGTCAGGACTAGTGGTGATGTAAATCTGCGTATCATCCGCATAGCAGTGATACCCAAGACCATGTTTCCTAATGATCTGCCCAAGTGGAAGCATATAAATGTTAAATAATATTGGACCCAATACTGAACCCTGAGGAACTCCCTGTCAAACAGACACAGTATCTGAATTGTAGTTACCCAAGCCAACGAACTGGGCACGATTCGTTAAATAAGACCGAAACCAATTGAGGACAGCTCCAGAAAGACCCAAACAATTTTCCAGCCTGTCAATTAGAAGAGAGTGGCATATAGTGTCAAAAGCACCGCTGAGGTCTAACAAGACCAAAATACTGCATGCACCGCAATCCGCCGCGATAAGCTCATTTATGACCCTAATTAAAGCAGTTTCAGTACTATGCCCTCTTCTGAACCCAGATTGAAAAGGTTCAAAGAGACTGTTCAGAGCTAGGTGATTATTTAACTGAACAGCCACAACACGCTCAAGAACGTTAGCCAAGAATGGGAGGTTTAGAAATCAGTCTGTAATTGGATAAATGAGAAACATCACAACCAGTCTTCTTAGGGACTGGTGTAATGGCAGCTATTTTTAGTTCTGGAGGAACAATTCCAGAAGTCAATGACAAGTTCACAATTGAAGTCATGAAAGGGCAGATTGATGCAAGGCAGTTCATAATGACCGAGCAGGGAACCAGATCTAAAATACTGGTTGTAGAGTTCATGGACTTCACTGTACTTAAATAAAATCATCTCCGACCATTTCAAAGTTTGAAAAGGTAGTAGTTGGGAAGTTTGAATGCTTTATATTAACTAGCTTTGATGGTATTTAAAGTGCTATATATACCCTCAAATAATGCAGAAACTTATTACACTGGTCAACAGAGGAATGAACAACGGCCTTAGTTGGTTATATGAAAGCAATGTGAAGTCAACTGCTTGAATTTATCGAGCTCATAATCACAAGTGGGACTTAAAGTTTGTGATCGCACGTCAAGATGCAATGAGACCAGCTGTTGTTTTTTTATTGTGCTGTACTCTGTGTAATTCATAAACGATTATTTAATAAAAATCTGGCAGCTCATTTTCATTTAAAGGGGTCATATGATGGGATTTCAACTTTTCCTTACTCTTTGGAGTATTACAAGCTCTTGGTGTATAAAGATGTGTAAAGTTGCAAAGACTAAAGTCTCAAATCTAAAAAGATATTCTTTATCAAAGTTAACAGTCAACCACTCCTACCAAAAATGGCTCATGTCTACATCACAGTGTGGGAAAATTTGCATAACGCTGCCCAAATCTTCACTCAAAGAAAGAAGGTGTAACTTTTATTCTCGCTGTTGCCACTGCAACCATGTTGTTGGAGACGCTGTGTGTTTCCTTGTGAAAGCGAAGCTACTTTGTTTGGCCTTCCAAAAGAGCACACGACTAGAAATCAGTGGTTAAGTTCTATTTACAACACTGTTCCAGAACAGTTCAACCCAAATATTCAGATGTGTGCAGCCAATTCAGCCAATCACAATGCACTGGATAGCTGGCCAATCATCGTATACCTCACTTTTTTAGAAAACTGAGCTTTGTAAAAATGTTTTCATCTCAGAAAGGCGGGGCATAGAGGAGCAACAATAATGCACATTATATGGAAAATAATGTTTGTTTGTTTTTTTACCCTGAACCCCATAAACACATTGCATTACACCAAATACACAAAAAAATAATGCAATGTTTTAGCAACATCATACGGTCCCTTTAAAGGGACACTCAAAAATGGCACGTTTTGGCTCATACCCTAAAACTGGCAATTCTAGCAAGCTATAAAACAAGATCTGTGGTGGGTATTTTGAGCTAAAACTACACATACTGTACACACTCTGGGGACATCAGAGCATTATTTTACATCCTGTAAAAAGGGGCATAATAAGTCCCCTTTAAGTAAAGTAAACTTCTAGGAACAGGATTAAGAACCGCTAGTATAACTCAATATAATGATAAAAAGTACCTCCCAGAAGCCCATATGTTATATAATTATAACATATGGCTAAATAAACCAAATGAAACTTTCCAATGATTTGGGAATTTACATACTCCCGTGAGACCTTATTGGATCTCCATAGGCACAAAGTCACCTGAAACAAAAGTGCACACCATACCATGGTGATATACATGCTAACAAAGTTCTGATTAAAACTTAAAACAGAGACCTTGAAGTTAAAGCTCTTTGGCTTTGGAGAAGGTTAGCTAGTAAGTTTTCATTTCGAAAACATTTACATATATACATTTGTCAGGCACTCCAAAGCCAGGCCTTCGAGATATACATTTTGACAGCAAAGTGTACACTGAAGTTATGATACCTGAATGATGTGAGATTGATCTTCATCAATAGGCCTCAGAAAAATGTACTGTAACATTTATATTTTCTTAAAATAAGAACAATTAAGAAGTCATCTCCTGAGATTGAATATTATATCATAGGCAGTGTTCCCCTGAATTATTATGTAATCTTTCAGCAATGTTTTTTTTCTTCTTCTTTTGTTTTCTACTCCTTGAATGATTTGTTAATCATTGAAGTGAATCATTAAATATTAAGCACAGTCATTGTTAGGTTAGAAAGAAACTAATGAAACACAGTAGTGAAGAAACACATATCTGTAGTGCCAAACTTTAATCTAAAAAAGTGATTTCAAGTATCAGTATGACTTTAAACACACTAGAAAAGAAAAGAAAAGAAAAGAAAAGAAAAGAAAAGAAAAGAAAAGAAAAGAAAAGAAAAGAAAAAATCATTTGGAAGAAATGGAAATGCTTCAACAGGACATTCAATAAATCCAGTGTTCACTTCATCATTGCTTAACCCTGTAATAACCTGTGTAATAATAATACAATTAATTTTAATATATCACTAGCTGTTAACGTATCACACAAGAAAACATGACTTAAAAAACAGGAACATGCAAGGAAATGGACATGGTATATGTATGATATACCAGTTTTACTGAAGGATAAGAAGCAATCAGTTTTGTTTTACACAGGATTAGCACAGTTAACCAAATTCAAAATAAAAATAAAAGAATAATAAAAAAGGAAATGTCTTCAAATGCATACAATTAAAATCCTTTCTTTATACAGATTATACTGAACAAGAAATAAACTATTATATGAGATGGTTTCCAAATTAATTTAAACGTTAAATCTGTTACACTAAATCAACTCTCATATCTCTGAGGGGGAGTCTGATTTATTTTCCTGTTCAATTAATTTTACATTATTTTGTTATAAAACACAAAGTGAAACACAGAAGTCTGAAGACCATGAGGTGATAAAAACATTTTACATGTCTTCCCTGGGGGTCCTGGAAATGTTCTGGGAAGTAGTGGGGGATTCAAGTTCAAACACGTCATCTTCCATTCCTTCTTCAATTGGCTTCATAGTCGTGGATGCTTTTGTCAGAGGATTTTTCTCTGGAGGAAACAAACAAACAAAAAAACAAATCGTCAAAATCTGAAATAATGTTGTTGTATTTTTATATACATATATATATATATATATATATATAATGTCTTTCACAATAACAGTATGTAGTTACACATTAAGATTTAGGTATATTGTTTTATGTATGTGATATGGAGACAAAATTTTCTTTCATTCTCTTAACATTATTAACGGTTTCCACAGCTCAGCAGTACTGTTGATAATGTAAATAAAATCACACAAACAATAAAAAATACAACTTTGTTATATACACTCTGTGCATGTTATATAAAATTAGCAGTATCCAAAATGTGTGGGGTGGAAATCAACGTTTGAGTCTTGTGTCTGAAGGATCGGTCACACTACACTTTTGTTTCCATTAATTTCCATTAATATGCATGCTGGAAACTCAAGATCATGCAAATTTCACTGCATTACAAAGTTAAAATTTCACTTCAAAGCTGCAGGTAATTATTTCTTATATGCTGATTTTTCTTTTTTTTTTTTTATACAATAGAGACTTACATTGCCATATTATGGCTGTACGCAACGAAATTTTGCATGTCCAAAGTCTAATGTGACCGCAGTATATAAGAAGTTGAAATAAGTGTTTTTATTGTGACATTGATTAATATCTGACATGCATTAATCTGCAGTACTTTAGTGTGCATACCCCTTTAAAGATCTGCAAGATGTTTAAATCCTGTTGTATCATAATTGATACACAATTTCTAAGGCCTCTGAATTATCTACATCAGCATTTCTCAATTCCAGTCCTAGCGCCCCACTGCTCTGCACATATTGTATGTCTCTTTGTTAACACACCTGATTCAGATAATCAGCTCGTTAGAAGTGAGCTCCATGCATGAACTGTGTTCCGATTGACATAGTCTCTACACAGTGTTTACTGCTCCCTACTCCCTGAGCAGGGGAAATCTGTTGAAGTTTGCTTCACTTCAGAACATTCATTCACGGATTTGCGTTGCACAACATCCATCTGCACGCATGGACAAGTGTGACATCATATACCTCTTTAAATCAATACAATTTACATTCACGTCTCACACACTTGCACAATGCACTTTGAATGGAACATATATGCTCGCTTCGAACTGGAATCATGGCGGAATATCCTGTGATGTCCACTTCGCAGGGCATTTATGTTCTAATAGAACAAACATCTGAAGCAATAAGAGAAACGTACAAAATGTGCAGAGCAGTGGGGCGCGAGGACTGGAATTGAGAACCGCTGATATACATGATCAATACTTTGCTGAAAAACGTTCTGGATACAAATGTAACCTTGGTTCCCTGAGAAGGGGAACAAGACACTGTGTCATGGTAATTTAAATAGTCTAAAGCACGTGTAGTACACACTAGGGATGGGATGGTATGAAAATTTAATATCACGATTATAGTGACTAAAATTATCACGATTATCAGTATTATCACGGTTTTGTTGAAACGAGATGAAAGTGTTCAAAAATAGTTGATGCTCACACTGAAAACATTTCAGCAAGTTTTATATTTAATAATCAACAAACAACTAATAAAACAAGCAACTCTATGCACTTAATTTAAAGAAAGATTAAATTCTGTGGCATTTCCTTCCTTACAATGAAAAGTGTAGAAGCATAGAAAAGCATAGAAAAGTCACTGACTCGGCATTCCTTCTCGAAAAAAAAACATTGTGCGCTGCGCTTGCGTCAGACTGTTGCTGGCTGGACATGATTTAATAGCGAGTTATTAAAACCGCGATAATCAAACACGGTTTTAATGATAATTCATTTTTAAACGATATTACTAACCTTCAGCACATTTTATCACGGTTATCGATAAAACCGGTTATCGTCCCATCCCTAGTACACACCAATCTTCATTGGCCACCACCTGATGCTAATTGTCCCAAGCAACAAATTACCTGAGAACACAACAGGAAAGAGTTGCAACAACACTACAGAGGGTGATTGAAAAAGCCACAACCATCTTTCCAAGTGCAAAAATCACCATCTCCACACTGCTACCATGAAAGGATTCCCACCCAGAGGGTGAATGCAAACCTGTCTAGACCCTGTGCACCTCAACCTCACGTACACCTGGCACATCACCCCTCCCTGGACCTCACATGCCTCTACAACCACGTCCACCTGTACAGAGCAACTGTTCCTGCCTTTGCAAAGACACTAAAAAATGTTGCAATTAACCATAGCATCTACACCACTCCCAGAAGCAGCAAAGCTAGGCAGAAGCCAACCAGAGCGGGAAAGAACTACACTGCACCAGAAGCAGGCCAAAGACCCCCCTCAAAAACAAAGCATCCTCATCCAGCACTTGATCAAAGCCCTGGCAACCTCAGCTATGCCCAGACAGTGTGCAGAAACCCCACACCAGCACTCACACAAGTCCCAGCAACTGAGCTGAAAGACATTCACCAGATGCTCAACCTAATCTGCTCACACATACTGTCCTAGGACAAAACCTGCCAACAAAAGTAACCTCCCATGGATAATAAAGCATGTATCATATCATTTTGAACAAAAACACATACTTCACCACAGAATTAAAAAAAATCAGACAATCATCCTGCAGAAGACATGGAGCAGAAGAGATGGACCAACTGGTTGCCCTACAGGCTACAGAGAACTCATCATCCCATCCACCAAACTGCCTGAAATGGCTCAGGGAAGAGACTCAGGAGGAATGCTTATTTAGTATAAGTCCAGTTTAGCCCTCTCTATTAATATTGTTAAAACAGGCCACTTGTATACAGGGATAGAAATTAACAGGGCCATCACCTCAACGGAGAAGAACATCTTCCTGTGTGCAACTTACATTCCTCCAAAAGACTCTCCCTACTTCAACAAAGACAGTTTACCCAACTTAGAAGGAGAGATCTTCCGGTCACAGGGCAACACACCAATCCGTGCAGACTTAAATGCCAGAACAGGTGAAGAACTGGACACACTTCATTCCCAGGGAGACAAACACATAACATCTCCACCCACACAAACCCCAAGACTCATCCATGATAAATCAACGAACAAAAATGGAACACACCTTCTGCAGCTGTGTTGTACCCTGGGTCTGTACATAGTCAATGGCAGAATGCGAGGAGATTCATATCGTAGAAACATTCAGATTATTTCATCACCGACCTAAATCCAAACTCTTTCAAAACTTTCATAGTTAGCCAACTAGTAAGGTTATACACGCAGTTATTCCACAGTAAAATCACCCTCTATCTAAACAGATCAAAACCTAACTCAGATGCATCAAAACAAACCCAGCTCCACACCCTCAAACACACTTACAGATGGAAACATCTCGGTTACGTATTGTAACCCTCGTTCCATGAAGGAGGGAACGGAGACGCCACATCGGCGACCGACGCAAAATGAGATATCGCCTGATGGACCAATCTACTTGATTATAAACTAAACAAGCCAATGCACATTGGCATGCAATTATTGCATCCAGCTGCCGCTGATCACAGTGTGAGTATAAGAGGACAGCAGGTGCAATGCATACCAGGTTTTCGCTGAGGAGCCGAGCCAGAGACCTGGAAGCTCAGTGGCGGTATAGCAACCATGGCAACGGGACGTGTGACAGATGCAAAATGGGATCCCTACCAAAGCGCCATGGGTGCTGCCCCTTCCAGTGCCCTGTGCGAGCCGCCTGCGCCCCTATTAGGTGTAGGCCGGGGCTTGGAACAAGTAGTTCCACTCACCATTGTTAAAGAACTACCTGACTTGGTGAGATTGGATAACACTGGGAAAACGTACCCGTTCCGCTTGGAACAAGGACGCTGCTCAAGCCCCATCCTTCCCGAAGGAGGTCTCGGGAGCAAATACACATATAGCATCCGTTTAGGTGTATATGGGGAAATTTGAGGTAATTACAGACCATCTTGGGAAGGCAGAAGTGGACTATACCGTGGACTATACACTATACACATCCTGGGTGCCACAAGCCAGCGCCCAGGAGGATACAACACTTCTAGTTGAGTGAGCTCGCAACCTCAACGGTCAGGGCACACCCTGAGCCTGATAAACCAGGGCTATGGCATCCACAATCCAGTGGGCACTCCCCTTCTGCCGGCCTCCATAACAGACAAAGAGCTGGTCTGAGGTCCTGAAGCTTTGTGTCCGGTCCACGTAGCATCTCAATGCTCGGACGCGACAGAGTAAAGCCAGGGCTGGGTCTGCCTCCTCCAGTGGCAGCGCTTGCAGGTTCACCACTTGGACTTTGAAGGGTGTAGTGGGAACCTTGGGCACGTAGCCAGGCCGGGGCCTCAGGATTACCTGGGAGTCAGCCGGCCCAAACTCTAGGCACGAATCGTCGACCAAAAATGCATGCAGGTCCCCTACCCTCTTGATGGAGGCCAGTGCAAGCAGGAGCAAAGTTTTCAATGAAAGAAACTTTAGCTCAACTGAATGCAAAGGCTCGAATGGGCCCTGCTGTAGTGATTTAAGCACTAGAGTCAGGTCCCAAGAGGGTATAGAGAGGGGCCGGGAAGAATTTAACCTCCTGGCCCCTTTAAGAAACCTGATGATGAGGTCATGCTTACCCAAAGACTTCCCATTCATGGGGTCGTGGTATGCAGCAATAGTGGCAACCTGGACTTTGAGGGTGGAGGGAGACAGCCTTCGCTCCAGCCCTTGCTGCGAAAAGGAAAGCACGACCGCAATCGGGCATCTTCAGGGGTCTTCTCGGCGAGAAGAACACCACTCAACGAACACTACTCGACGAACAGAATCCACTTCAAGGCATAAGCGTGTCTCGTAGACGGTGCTCTTGCCGAAGTGATGGTGTTCACTACCTCTTGGGGTCAGTCACCTAAAACCTCTGCGTCCCGTCCAGGGACCAGACATGGAGTTTCCAAAGGTCTGGACGCGGTGCCAAATGGTGACCCGTCTCTGAGTCAGTAGATCCCTCCTCAGAGGAATCGGCCAAGGAGGGGCTGTCAAGAGAAACACTAGTTCGGGGAACCAGGTCCGAGTTGGCCAATACGGCGCCACTAGCAAGATTTGCTCCTTGTCCTCCCAGGCTATGCGCATTGTCTGTGCAAGAAGGCTCACTGGGGGAAACGCATACTTGCGTAGGCCCCGCGGCCAGCTGTGTGCCAGTGCGTCCGTGTCGAGAGTTCCTTCAGTCAGGGAGTAGAACAACTGGCAGTGAGAGGTCTCTGGAGAAGCAAACAGGTCTACCTGAGTGGCTTCGAATAGTCTCCAAATCAGCTGGACCGTCAGGGGATGGAGTCGCCATTCTCCCGGGAGCATTGCTCGAGACAGCTCGTCGGCTGTACGGTTGAGCAGGCCCGGAATGTGAACGCCACGAAGTGACATCAGAACCTTCAGAGTCCAAAGGAAGAGGTGGCAGGCGAGTTGTGACATGCGACGGGAGCGCAGACCACCTTGTCGGTTGATGTATGCAAAGGTCGCTGTGTTGTCCGTTCGGACCAGCACATGCTTGCCTCGTAAAAGAACTTTGAGACGGTTCAAGGCAAGGTGCACTGCTAACAACGCTAGGTAATTGATGTGCCACTGCAGCTGAGGGCCTGTCCAAACCCCTGAGACTGCATGCCCGTTGTACGTGGCCCCCCAGCCAGTGGTGGAGGCATCCGTGTAAACCACAGCATGCCTGGAGATCTGCTCTAGGGGCACCCCTGCCTGGAAAAATGCAAGATCTGACCACAGGGTGAGGGTTTGGCGACAGGCCGGTGTAACTTGGATCCGGTGAGTGCAGCGCTTTCATGCCCACCTTGGGACTTGGCCATAAAGCCAGTGCTGGAGCAGTCTCATATGTAACAGGCTGAGCAGTGTAAGTGCCGTCGCAGCTGCCATATGCCCCAGGAGCCTCTGAAAAAGTTTCAGTGGGACAGCTGCCCTGCCCTTGAACGTATTCAAGCAGGATAGCACCGACCGCGCACGTTCCTCTGTGAGGCATGCTGTCTGTTCGACTGAATCCAACTTCATACCGAGAAAAGAGATCCTCTGCCTTGCAAGAGTTTGTTCTTTTCCTAGTTGACCCGAAGGCCCAACAGGCTCAGGTGCCAGAGGACCAAATCCCTGTGCTCGCACAACTGATCCCGAGATTGTGCTAGTATCAGCCAAGCATCTAGATAGTTGAGAATGTGAACAAGAGCTGCCTCTGTGACTTTCGTCAAGACACGGGGAGACAGGGACAGCCCGAAGAGACCTTGTACTGATATGCCCGTCCTTCGAAACGCAAACCGCAGAAAAGATCTGTGGCCCGGAAGGATGGATACATGAAAGTATGCGTCCTTCAGGTCGATCACTGCAAACCAATATTGGGGACGGACACACCTGAAAATGCATCTTGAACGGTAGCCAGTGAAGGGCCCGATTCAAAACTCGCAGATCCAAGATCGGTCGTAACCCACCGCCTTTCTTGGGTACAATGAAGTAAAGGCTGTAAAATCCTGTCCTCATATCAGCTGGAGGGACCGGCTTTATCGCGTCCTTCACCAGTTGGACTGCGATCTCTTCCCGCAAAACAGGGGCATCGAACACTTTCACTGTATTGCAGCGGATACCACGGAACTTGGGGGGACAACGGGCGAACTGAATCGCATAGCCGAGGCTGATGGTCCGCAGAAGCCAGGGAGCCAGGTGCTTAAAAACCCGAATACCCCTTCGCTGCACCGCTATCGAGGGTGGTGAGGGAGGAGGAGCCCACCAGCCGGTTTTTGGCAGTAAAAGTTGCCATCCATGACTTGGTAAGCTCATCATGCACTTCCGGAAAAAAGGCACTGGGGTGGGGCGCTGAGAACCAACGTGCGCCACCCCTGTCTCGTTCATCACGAGACAGCCCCAAAGAACTGACAGTTCTGCCTAATATATCCCACCCAGGTGCCATTGTAATGATTCAGCAAGGTGGCCTAACCTTGCAACTAGCAGGACTTAAAGGATCTGGCTAATGTGCCAGATCCATTAATATAATAATAATAATAATAATAATAATAATAATAATAATAACAATGCATTTTATTTAACGCCACCTTTCAAAACACACAAGGTCACATCACAAACAAGCAAACTTTAAAAAATAAATACAAATCACTTCACAAAAAAAACAAAAAAAAAACACCTCACATATACAGATAAAGTGCAGTAAAGACTCAATAAAACATTATAAGAGAGCCTGTATAAAAAGATATGTTTTAAGAAAAAAAGCCTGTTGCAAATATCAGGGGAAGGGAGTTCCATAGGCGGGGGGCAGCATAGCTAAAAAAATCTGGCACCCTTGGTAGTTAATCGAATCCAAGGTCCCAAAAGAGAAATTGAAGATGAGGATCTGAGACCACATGAAGGGGTGTAAAAATTAAGAAGTTGAGCAAGGTATTGGGGTGCAAGATTATGAAGTGCCTTGTAAGTAAGTAGCAAGATCTTGAATTCAACTCAATACTTTACTGGAAGCCAGTGCAACTGCTGAAGAACTGGAGAAATGTGCTCAGTAGAGGGTGTTCTAGAAAGAACACAAGCTGCAGAATTCTGGAGCTTACGTAGTATTTTAGAGGGAACACCTGTGAAAGGGGCATTACAATAGTCTAGACGTGAGGTGATTAGAGCGTGAACAAGAACTGCTGTATTATTGGTTGAGAGAAAGGGACGGAGACGATTAATATTATGCAAGTGGAAATATGCATTCCGGATGATATTATTAATTTGAGTTTCAAAAGAGAGTTTGCTATCCATGATTAAGTACCACAGGACAGATTTAGAGGTCTTGTGGAGTCCATGCCTCTATGCACCTGAGCTGTTGCTGATATTAGGCAGGCAGTTTAAAATGTTTTGGCTGATCGGTGTACATAACATATACAGTGCAGTATAGTGCTCATACTTTATATTGATCTGATAAATTTAGTTGAACATTGTATGACAACATGTTTTATGGAATGAAAGTTATAGACAAACTCATCAAATGCAGTTTCTTGGATGTTAAAGGTTAACTTCATGACATGTCTGGTTACCAGAAGTCACTTTTTACCACTAGAAGGGAGTTAATCTACTTTGTGGTTATATTCAAAATGACAATTTTTGTTGGGGTTGAGGAAGAGAAAGATAGTGAGAAAAAAAGAAACCATCTTACACCCCATCAGGCCCGATCTGAGGTCACAGCTAGAGAAGGAACAGGAGGAGAGAACATCAGGGACACGCCCAATATTAATAGTTTGAAATCACACCAATGTATTGTGCAATACCACAAATGTAGTACCCTATTAGCAACTCAAACTGGACAGATAGAGTTCAGAGTGGAGATGAAGAATGCAAATTAGACATGTCTTGACATTTTAAATAAAGTTAGGAGTGACAGAAAAGAGTGAGATGTGTGTTTTGGTTTATTTCAGCATTTGTGGAGTCTAATATCGGATCATGCATGGCCTATTGTGTAAATTGTGGTTAGTGCTTGAAATACAGCTTAGCACTGACTGATCAGTGAAAGAAAATGTAGCTCAAGAAAAGACTATAGACTTACGGAGTGATGACCCAGTTGACCCGCCTCTCAGGATTTGGTTGAGCACATCATCTGTGTCACTGGTGCTAGCCATGCTGTTCCTCATCTGCATCATAGAAAGCTGAGAACATAGACTTGGCTGACGGTCCATTTTCTTTACAGCCTATGGTTCAATCACCATAATTTTAGTTATAAACAATTCTGAATTTAGCTTTGTAAAGATATATATATAGAGTCATAAATTATATATTTTTCTACAAACATATCTAGTCCTGGCTGAAATTTGTAAATTGCCTAAAATGTACACGTTTTTGGCTTTGTTTTCCTTTTGACATGATTGAGCGACTATGTACAATACCTGCATGATATTGCTCAAATATCTTTACAGTCTTTATTTTCAGCAAGAATGAATGCAATAAGAAAACATAGCCAAAACCCAGACAATTTAGTTTTTTTAAATCCCCGCTGAAATATGTCCTGTCCTGACTGGCCAGATTCTGCATCCAATTAGACTGCTTGCTCAACATTTAAATTGTCTGTTGAGACCCTCCACCTCTGATTGGTTATATTTGCTAAGGGATTTATGTATGCCTATTCAAGCCGCAGGATGTCTTACATGCTCACAGCAGAGTGTACTTGTGTTTATTTCAGTTGCAGCCATGGCGTGTAGCAGATCTACTCTGCCAAAACTAAATAACATCAAAACTGTCATATTCATTTATATGCTATCTTCTTACCTTGTCACTCAGAGTTGGATCATTGAGAGAGTAAAGCTTGTTGGTGATGTCTTTACCAATGAGGTACCTGAACACCTCGCTCAGAAAAGTGTCAGACTCCAGGAAGTAAGTCAGACGCTCTCTAGACCAGCAAAGGAGCTTGCAGTTTTCCTCAGCAGTGATTGTCACCTGTATATTCATGTGCATAAGACAGATAATTGTAAATGCTGTATATTAGTCTACATTTCCACAAAATGACCAAACGCTGATATAGATATATATGATATATCATATTCTGCATGGCCATATTCTACATCCCTAAACCCAGTGGTGGGAGGTAATGAATTACAACTACTCACGTTACTGTAATTAAGTAATTTTTTCGGGTACTTGTACTTTTTTAAGTATATTTTTAAAGCTGTACTTTTACTTGTACGTAAGGATGATGTCAGACGTAACAAGCAGATATTCTTAATGGGGTCCGATTATGCTTTTTCACTTTTTTTGGACTACAGCGTTGTTTTTCAAAACATTATCAAATTGATATGGCAATATTTATGCCATCCTTATCTATACCATCGCAGAGGGAACTTTGCTGCTTTGGCAAGGGGCGGGGCAGTACTGAAACACCGTCTGAGCTGTTCACCAATAACAACACACTGGGACAGCTAACCAATCACAACAGATTTAGTTTTTTGGAAGGCAGGTCTTCATCAAACCCGGAACTATTCGAGACATTTGTGCCAAGCTGGGGAGAAAGGTATTGTAATAATGTAAATTATGTGAAAAATAATGTGTTTTTCGAACCACCAAGCATGAGAGCATGTTCTATTACACCCCCAAAACAAATTCATTTTACTTTTACTTAAGCAGTTTTGACAGCATTACTTTTACTTGTAATTGAGTATTTTTTCATCAATGTAACAGTACTTGTACTTAAGTACAAATTTTCAGTACTCTTTCCATCACTGCCTAATCCTACCCAATACCTAAATTTAACAACTACCTTATCCAATATTAAAATGAGGAGTTTATTGAGGCAAAAGTTGCAGTGATTGGTTTGTTGATAGCGAGAATTGGACCTTAAAATAAAGTGTGACATTATTATAAATATGTAAAGAGTATAGTAAAAAATATTGTTAATATGTTCCCTTTCAGTTGGTCACTCTCGACATCACATCAGATTACCGACAAATTTGAGTGTAAACTAAATGAGGCATGCGATTATTGCATCCAGCTGCCACTGATAACAGCGTGAGTATAAGTAGGCACCCCGGTGCAGCGCATATTTAGCTTTTCGCTGACTACTCCTGACTACTCTACTGAAAGAAGAAGACTTAACGAGCACGCTCTCTGAGAGCTCTTCATGTCTTCGGTACAGCACTTCAGCTGTGGTGGTTTCCCGTGTCGAGTGAGATGCACACATCAGGCTGCTGGGTGATGGTCACGATCGCTGCCTCACATGCCTTGGCATTTAGCATGCTGATCTGGCATTTGTGGATGAGTCATGTTCTCAATGCGGGAAGATGATCACCTCTGAATTGCTGGCCAAGCTCTGTTTCCTCAAAGGGGCGGAGCTCCTTTGCCTCTGCCACGATCTAGTTCTCGTCATGGTGGTAGTCAGGCGGGGCTACTTCAGGCAGTAGCATGGGTGGTCTGAGGATAACCAACCCATTGCTCATCTTGCACTCCGCAACCACTTGAGCTGCCAATGTAATGTGCTGGGCCTTCTACAAGGAGAGTACCAGCCGTATCCTTTTGGTGCTCCTCCAGAGGACTGAATGTCGATCTCTGCATCGGAGGGTGAGTCAGAGCTTTCTGGAGAGGAAGATTTAGCTGTTCTGCTGTCCTCCGGGATGGTAGCAATGCCTAAATCGGATTCGAAAATATTGACTATGCTTTCCTGGGCGGCCGTGAGGGTAGGGTTCGTGTGGAGACCTCCACCGTGTCCTAAGCCCTCAAAGTTGGATGATTGGTTCATCAGGGTGGCACACGCTGGTTCTCAGTGCCCCACCTCGGTGCCATTCTTCCTTGAGGTGCATAAGGGGCTTACCAGATTGTGGATGGCAACTTTTTCTGCCGGAAACCGACTGTTAACTCCTCCTCCCTCACCACTCTCGACGGTAGTGCAGCTAGGGTGTATGTGGGGGTCCCCCCGGTGGTGCGGTCAGTTGCAATGCAGTTGTGTCATAATACCGCCTCTGGTTTCCAAAAATCTTGACAAGGAGAGTGGGTTTCTCTGTCTCTGGGTCCCAAGAGGGCATGGAGAGTCACGGACAGACCAACACCCATCCTCCTCTCTAGCCAGTAGGCAGCAGCGGGTGGTTCAGAGGATCGTCAAAGGTCCTACTCACACACCCTCTGCCAAGACGTGGAACCAGGTTAGTGTTGCACTGCAAACTCAAACCCCTCTTCAGGTCCCTGCATTCCACCTCGCTACCCCACCGCAGGTACATCAGTGGTCCTGCGGGTCCAGCTTTTTCGGTCGACAATTCCAGCCTAGAGTTTGGGCTGGCTGACTCTAAGGTAGGCCCAGCTATGTGCCCAAGGTTCCACTACTTTGTTCAGCGATCAGGTGGTGAGCCTGCAAGTGCTGCCCCTGGAGGAAGCAGACCTAGCCCCAGCTTTGCTTTGTCCCATCCAGGCATTGAGAGACTACGTAGACAGGACACATAGCTTCAGGACCTCAGACCAGCTCTTTGTCTGTCACGGTGACCGGCAGAAGGGGAATGCCGTCTCTAAGCAGAGGATGGCCCACTAGATAGTGGATGCATGATCACCCTGGCTTATCTGGCATAGGGTGTGCCCTGCCCACTCAGGTTGCGAGCTCACTCTACTAGAGTGCTCGTGGCATCTCGCTGACAGATATTTGTAGTGCTGTGGGTTGGGTGATCCCCAACACATTCGCTAGATTCTATAGCCTTCGTGTTCTCACCTCAAACTGGTAGTGGCACTGAGAGGCCCCGGTTAGTGTCGGCTTGCCAACCGGTAAAGGGCTGGGTTTCAAATGTAGAGACCTAATTGTATCCCGTATGTGTAAAATCCATGTAATAGTCTCATAGCCCGTGTTTCCCCCGTAGACTTCCTGCTATTTTCCAAGAGGGTTACAATCACCTCTAATCTTCCATATGCACATAAATGGTTGTTCATATGTGTATGTGCTTCCGAAACCTCCTTTGGGAAGGTTGGGGCTTCCTCAACCTTCCTGTCCCAAGTGGTATGAGTACGTTTTCCCAGTGTCTTTCAGTCTTACTGAGTGGGTAGTGCCATAGCAGCAGTAGCTAGTCTTGAAGGGGCAGTATCTGTGACCTTTTGGCGAACGTCTCAGTGACGCATGTAACCCTTTTTCCCTGAAGGAGGGAACGGATATCTCACATCCTGTTGCCACAGATTCTGTACCACCGTTGAGCGGCCAGGTTTCTCAGTGAAAACATGAATATGCACTCCACCGGCTGCCTAATTATAGTCATGCCGTAATCAGATACAGCTGGATGCAATAATCGCATGCCAATGTGCACTGCCTCTTTTAGTTTACACTTAAAGTAGACTGGTCTCTCTAAGCGAGATCCAAATTCGTCAGTCATCCGATGTGACATCTCTGTTCCCTACTTCAGGGAACGGGGGTAACATACGCAACCGAGACGTTTTATATCAGGGTTGGAACTGAACTCTGCAGGAAAGTAGATCTCCAGGAACAGGGTTGGGCACTCCTGATTTTTCACCATTTAAACTATTCAATGGATATGTTTAAATAGTATACTTTAAACATTACCTGAAACCTCTCACCCCTGTTCATCTGAGTCGATCTGAATTCTGGAGAGTCGATGAAAGCATTGGTGTAAATATTATGCAAGAAATGGCCACGGTATGATACCTTCATCCTGTCAAATGCATACATTTAGTCAGAAAATTCAAAAACAATGCACATATAATAGGAGAGCTAGAAAGTAAATATGGACTCTTAGTGAAGTGAAACACCTACTTTCCTTTGAGAAGAATGCTGAGGCGCTCATCAACAGAGGTCTTATCTTCTGCTGCATAGACCTGGCCCTTCTTTAAAGTTTGGATGGTGCAGAACTGACCAGTGAGCCTCTGAAACAGAGCTTCACGTACATGCAGGGGCTCGAACATGCGCTTGTACAAAGATTTTAGCTCCCTGTCAATCTTAATCTGGAATTAAGCAACATAGCAAAACAGGTATATTGAATTTAGCACAATGGGAAAGTTAATTCTGAATCAGAATTCATTCATAGGCAATGTGACAATCACAACTAGAAATTGTACAGAAACTACAATTTCCACTCATGAAGTCATAAAGCGAGAAAGATGATAAAAGCAAAAGCTTTTTCCTCACTACAATTCATGATATTTGACCTGTGTTTACCTGTGCAGTTAAAGTATCTCTCAGCCATGGACATACAAACAGACTCTATCAATAATATGTAGCTTTCTCATTGGTGTCTGTACTCACCGGTCTGCGTTTATAAAGCAGGAAGAAGAAATGCATGAAGTTCACCAGAAGGAAAACCACATTCCACACCATCACATCCAATGTACATCTGTATAATGTGGCCCATGCTATAAACAATGAGCACCCTGAAATCCAATAAAGATAAGCATTTCAAATCCAACAAAGCTAAGCAGTGTTATGAATCAATACAACATGAAAACATGAAAGCATGTCATGCCTTTATTGAATAGAGCAGAAGAAGGCAAACAGGAAAGCAATCGGTGAAGAGAAGGCAGGTTTGGCAAAGGACCTCAAGAGGGAATTCGAACTCAGGTCGCCGCTAGCATAGTTGCACTATATAAATGCACATTAACCACAAGGTTATTAGTCCCCCTACATAAAAACTGATTAAAGTAGTTGTTTTGTTTGTTTATTAAAACTACATATGAATTTTAATTAGTGCTGTCAAATGATTAATCACGATTAATCGTATACAAAAGAAGTTCTTAGCAATACATATCACTAATCAAAAATTAAGTTTTGATATACAGGTGCATCTCAGTAAATTAGAATGTCATGGAAAAGTTCATTTATTTCAGTAATTCAGCTGAAATTGTGAAAATTGTGTATTAAATAAATTCACTGCACACAGACTGAAGTAGTTTTTGTCTTTGGTTCTTTTAATTGTGATGATTTTGTCTAACATTTAACAAAAACCAACCAATTCACTATCTCAACCAATTAGAATACTTCATAAGACCAATAATAAAAAAATAAATAAAAACATTTTTAGTGAATTGTTGGCCTTCTGGAAAGTATGTTCAATTACTGTACATGTTCTCACTACTTGGTAGGGGCTCCTTTTGCTTTAATTACTGCCTCAATTCAGCGTGGAATGGAGGTGATCAGTTTGCGGCACTGCTGAGGTGGTATGGAAGCCCAGGTTTCTTTGACATTGGTCTTCAGATCATCTGCATTTTTTTGGTCTCTTGTTTTTCATTTTCCTCTTGGCAATACCCCATAGATTCTCTATGGGGTTCAGGTCTGGTGAGTTTTCACCATGGTCATTTAATCAACTTTTGGTGCTTTTGGCAGAGTGGGCAGGTGTCAAATCTTGCTGGAAAATGAAATCAGCATCTTCAAAAAGCTGGTCAGCAGAAGAAAGCATGCTCCAAAATTTCTTGATAAACGGGTGGTGCAGTGACTTTGGTTTTCAAAAAACACAATGGACCGACACCAGCAGATGACATTGCACCCCAAATCATCACAGACTGTGGAAACTTAACACTGGACTTCAAGCAACTTGGGCTATGAGCTTCTCCACCCTTCCTCCAGACTCAAGGACCTTGGTTTCCAAAGGAAATACAAAACTTGCTCTCATCTGAAAAGAGGACTTTGGACCACTGGGCAACAGTCCAGTTCTTCTTCTCGTTAGTCCAGGTAAGACACCTCAGACATTGTCTGTGGTTCAGGAGTGGCTTACGACAGCTGTAGCCAAATTCCTTGACACATCTGTATGCCTTGACCCCAGCATCAGTCCATTCCTTGTGAAGTTCACTAAAATTCTTGAATCGATTTTTCTTGACAATCCTCATAAGGCTGCGGTTCTCTCGGTTGGTTGTGCATCTTTTTCTTTCATACTTTTTCCTTAGACTCAACTCTCTGTTAACATGCTTGGATACAGCACTCTGTGAACAGCCAGCTTCTTTGGCAATGAATGTTTGTGGCTTGCCCTCCTTGTAAAGGGTGTCAATGATTGTCTTCTGGACAACTGTCAGATCAGCAATCTTCCCCATGATTGTGTAGCCTAGTGAACCAAACTGAGAGACCATTTTGAAGGCTCATGAAACCTTTGCAGGTGTTTTGAGTTGATCTGCTGATTGGCATGTCACCATATTCTAATTTGTTGAGATAGTGAATTGGTGGGTTTTTGTTAAATGGGGGCCAAAATCATCACAATTAAAAGAACCAAAGAATTAAACTACTTCAGTCTGTGTGCATTGAATTTATTTAATACTACAGTTCTCTTACGAGAGTTCTCTCGTACTGCGTCTTAGCTAAGACGCTACGGGAAAAGTCTCTTTTCACGAAATACTGAAGCAAAAAATTATCCTTAATTTTGAATTTTTGTAAAGCGCATTTGCAGCAGTACACAGCCATAGGCGAGACGGCTCGCTCGCTCATTGGCTGCTCTGCAGCAAATGCACAGCCTATCGAGCGCAGGCTGATGCAATATCAATTGCATTGCACCAATTAGGATGCTTCGCGCCCATCACGCCACTTCCCGCCGAAACGGGTGTGGCTCAACCCTATAAAAGGAGCTCGAAAAGGCTGACTCACCTGATTTTTCATCTCTTCAGCGAAGCTCACGCATCGCTGGATCACGGAGGAAGCAAGCGCCGTCTGAGAGGCATATCAGCGGGACGAGCCATTCTGAAGCTGCTGGCCTTCGCCGCCTTCCACTGCCGTTCCTGCTGCGCTATCCGGCGCCTATATCCTTTCAATTCTGTTATATCCAGCTGTTCTTTATGCGTGTGTGTGTGTTCGCCCTGCGATACACACTCGTAAAAGAGCTTTCGTCTTTTTTAAGATGCCTTCCTGCAGCTCGTCAGAGCCCCACTCAGCGAGGGAGACCGGTACGTCATCTGTGTCTCCTGTCTGGGTGAAGATCATGCAGTGCTCGCGCTCGCTGACGGCGGATGCCCTCACTGCGAGCTGTTGCCATGGTGACTCTGAGGACTCGCTTGGCCTTTTCTCTGAGCCTGCATTCTCCGCTGCGCTGAGGCGCCGCACTCTGCTAGCTTCGGGCAATGAGCGAATCGCGCGAATCTTCTGCTGCTGAGCAGGCTGCGTCTGCACTGCACACGATGGCTGCTTCATCGAAGCGCCGGTGTACGAGTTCCGCTGTGGCCGAGCTCTCACCCAAGTGCGCCGCTGTTTCAGTTCCAGGAATTGTGACTGTCTCAGCATTTTCTGCAACGCGCAAGCCTGCACAGTTGCCCGCTTGCCTGCACACAAAAGCCGTTATCACAACAGCTTCAGCAACGCAGCTCGAGACCCCCGTTCTCGCTCTACCGGCCGTCGCCCCACGCCGCGGGGACCGCGGCAGAGGATTACGGTGAGGCCGGGAGCCCCGAAGCCATCCTAGGAAAGTGGCGGTGTACGAGTCGCCGCAGCCGAACTCTCACCTGAGCGCCGCTGTTTCAGTTCCAGGGATTGTGACTGTTTCAGCGTCTTTTTGCAATGCGCAAGCCTGTACGGTGGCCAGATATTTCCAGATAACCAGATATTTCCCGAAAAAGGTGTAATTTCTGGTGTCCCGGCCACGGCCGATGGTGCTATAAATGTAGTGACGATGCCCACTGCTCAGTGCCCATCTCCACATATAAGCACAGCCCTTCACACAGGGCTCGCGCCCATGAAAGCGACTCAAGTCGATCGCGCGCACTGCATAGTAAACATGCCCACTCCTCAGTGCCCACAATCACTATGTCACACGCGTCATGTGGTTTCTGTAAAAACGAAACCCGTGCACGTTCGTCCGGCCACGGCCGATGGTGCTATAAATGTAGTGACGATGCCCACTGCTCAGTGCCCATCTCCACATATAAGCACAGCCCTTCACAGGGCTCGCGCCCATAAAAGCGACTCAGGTCGATCGCGCGCACTGCATAGTAAACGTGCCCACTCCTCAGTGCCCACAATCACTATGTCACACGCGTCATGTGGTTTCTGTAAAAACGAAACCCGTGCACGTTCGTCCGGCCACGGCCGATGGTGCTATAAATGTAGTGACGATGCCCACTCCTCAGTGCCCATCTCCGCATGTAAGCACAGCCCTGCACACAGTGCTCGCGCCTATAAGATCGACTCAGTTCGGTCACGCGCTCCACATAGTAAACATGCCCACTCCTCAGTGCCCACAAACACTATGTTACACACGGCGCGTGGTTTCTGTAAAAACGAAACCCGTGCACATACGCTCTGCCCAGGCAGACAGCGAGTCGAAAGCAGTAAATGTGCACACTTGCAGCCCACAGTTACTCGCAGACATCACGAGTCCCACGGGACCCGCTCAGCCCTCCCTCAATCAGTTAAGCGCCGGGAGGGGGTCGAGGAGGAGCGATCTGCCCGCTGTGATCAGCGCGCTCCCCGCCTCAGATGCCACTGGCGTAACGCCCATGTTACAGCACACCGAAGCGCCGCCGTTGCTCAGTCAACAGAGCGCGCTTCGCATCCAGCCCTTAGCCATTCATGCAGATGCATGTTCAGCGCTTCCAGGGGTTTCGGATTGGGTGCTGGGCATTATAAGGAGAGGCTGCTCGCTATAGTTTTTTCGACGCCCTCCGCGCTTTTTAGCGCGCGTCGAAACCACGGTCAAAACAGAAGTAGCATGCATACTTCGGGCCGAAATATCAAAACTGTTGAGCAGAGGGGCTGTAGAGCCTGTGTCTCAAGCTCAAAGCGAGGGGGGGGCTGTACAGCAGATACCTTCCAGTGCCCAAGAGAGACTGGGGTCTCAGGCCCATACTGGATCTAAGACAGCTGAACAAGGCATTGGTGAAACGCAGTTTCAGAATGCTTACGACCAGGAAGCTCCTCGCGCATATTCGCAGAGGAGACTGGTTGATATTTTCAAATACAGATGGCGTCAAGTCACAGGCGATATTTGAGATTCGCCTTCGAGGGCCAGGCATACCAGTTTGCAGTCCTGCCGTTCGGCTTGTCCGTAGCTCCTCGTACGTTTATGAGGTGCATGGACGCAGCGCTCGCTCCTCTCAGACTCAGAGGCATGCGAGTGCTGAACTATTTGGACGACTGGCTGATTCTGGCTCAATCACGAGCGGAGCTCGTGGAGCACAGGGCCGTTTTACTCGATCACCTCGAGAAACTCGGTCTCAGTGTCAACTGGACGAAGAGTCGCTGAACCCCAGTCAGACAATACTGTTTTGGGTTTAGTTCTGGACTCGCGTTCCATGACGGCGTTTGGCATTCAGCGTGCGGCGAGTTCTCTCCGCTGCGGCGCGACCGTTTCGCTCAGAGAATGTCAGAGGATGCTGGGTCTCATGGCCTCAGCATCTCCGGTTCTGCAGTTGGGCCTGCTCCGCATGCGCCCCCTGCAGTTCTGGCTGAAGGCGCGGGTACCGCGTCGACTGCGTCTCAGGGTCAATCAGGGCTGTATTACAGCCCTGAAACCCTGGATAGCAAACGACTGGCACTAATCAGGTGTAAGCCTGGGGACTTCCTCGAAAGTGAAGATGGTGTCGACGGACGCCTCCACTTCGGGATGGGGAGCGCTGCTTGTGGACAGACTGTCCTTTGGCCTGTGGTCAGAACGGGAAAGGCTCCAACATATCAACTGTCTGGAAATGCTGGCAGTGGAGAACGCGCTTTTGTCCCCGATTCAAGGGACACCACGTCTTAGTCCGTTCGGATGACATGTCTGTGGTGTCCTACAGAAATCGCCAGGGCGGTCTCGGGTCCCGAAACCTGTACAGGTTGGCAGAACGCCTCCTGGTTCGGGCTCAGCGCAACTTGCGCTCGCTGAGGGCAGTTCATGTGCCTGGGCTACAGAATCTGGGTCCAGACAGGCTGTCCAGAAGCAACATTCCCACGGGTAAATGGTCTCTACACCCGCAAACAGTCCGGCTGTTGTGGGAGAGATTTGGCAGGGCGGAGGTGGACCTCTTCGCGTCCCACGAAAACGCTCACTGCCCCGCGTTCTTTTCCAAGGACGAAAGCGCGCTGTCACGGAGATGGCCGTGCTGCCCGCTTTATACTTTCCCTCCCGTCTCCCTCCTTCCGCAGGTGATAGAACGGGTGAGAGAAACGAGATGTTCAATACTGCTTGTAGCACCTTTTTGGAAGAACCAACCATGGTCCCCAGATTTGATGCAGTTAGCAGACATCGCCCTGTGGCCAGTGCCGTTGAGGAGGGACCTCCTCTCGCAGGCCAGGGGCTTGATTTGGCAGCCTCAACCGGAGTTGTGGTCCCTCCATGTGTGGGCGCTCAACGGTTACCCGCTGATCTCTCAGTGGGAGTGTTAAATACCATCACTCAGGCTAGAGCTCCGTCGACACGGCGGCTGTATGCCTCGAAGTGGTCGGTGTTCTCCAGCTGGTGCACGGCTCGGGGATGGTCACCCCTTAGTTGTGAGGTGACAGAGGTTCTCTCCTTCCTACAGGAGCTGTTGGATAAGGGCAGAGCCCCATTCACGCTCAAAGTTTATGTGGCGGCCATCGCAGCGTTTTCTGAACAGCGCTCGGTCAGTCAATAGGAAGGAAGGATTTGGTCATCTGCTTCCTTAAAGGAGCTAGGAGGCTGAATCCTCCCAGACCTCCGTCAGTCCCTATATGGGACCTCGCGGTGGTTTTGGAAGCCATGAAGGGTCCCCCTTCTGAGCCTATCCAATCGATTAGCCTCCAGCATCTGTCGTTCAAGACGGTATTCTTGTTGGCTCTCGCTTCAGTGAAGCGCGTGGGTGACCTGCACGCGCTCTCGGTGAGCCTGTCGCGCTTGGAGTTTGGGCCTAATGACTCAAGGGTCATACTCAAACCAAGGCCCTCAACACGCTGTTTCAGGTTCAGGTTATTGCCCTGTCGGTGTCAGGAGAGGATGGAGACTCGAGTCTTCTTTGCCCTGTTAGGGTTTTAAGAGCTTATGTGTCTCCCCCCGCTGTCTTTCGACAGACTGAGCAGCTGTTTGTCTCATTCAGTGGACGTTCCAAGGGAATGGCGAGACAGACTCTATCCAGATGGATAGTTGACGCCATAGTGTTAGCTTACGCTTCCAGGGGCCTTCAGTGCCCACTGGGCATCAGAGCACACTCCACAAGGGGCGTCGCCTCGTCGTGGGTGTGGTCTACTGGGATCTCCTTGCAGGATATATGTATGGCGGCAGGTTGGGCCTCGCCGTCTGCATTTATCAGATCTATAACCTGGAGGTTCCCGCCTTGCAAGCAAGGCTGCTGTCGGTATAGCCGAATCAGGGCCCTGATGGGAATTCTGAGTTCGTGAGCATTATGCGCTGCCGACTGTTATATGGGCGGTATTGCGTAAGACCCGCATTGCCACATTGGTCAGGCCTTGCCTCGACTGTGTGATGTTATATTGCCGCATCTACGTGTGCTGCTAGATATGGGACGGAGGGCTCCCCCCTTTCCTGTCCTGGACTCTCTGTGAGTCCCTCGGGTGACTGTGCACTGTAAATCCTGGGCGTTGCTTCAGGTTTATTGGTGTGTGATCCCTGCGCGCACGGCGTTTTACATGGGGTTCCCGTAGCGTCTTAGCTAAGACGCAGTACGAGGGAACTCTCGTAAGAGAACGTACTCGGTTACTAACGTAACCTCGGTTCTCTCTAGAAGAGGGAACGAGTACTGCGTTCTCTGCCGTGCGTACGATTCACTCTGGTTCGCTTCGGTGATGAAATAAATCAGGTGAGTCAGCCTTTTCGAGCTCCTTTTATAGGGTTGAGCCACACCCGTTTCGGCGGGAAGTGGCGTGATGGGCGTGAAGCGTCCTAATTGGTCTGATATTGCATCAGCCTGCGCTCGATAGGCTGTGCATTTGCTGCAGAGCAGCCAATGAGCGAGCGAGCCGTCTCGCCTATGGCTGTGTACTGCTGCAAATGCGCTTTACAAAAATTCAAAATTAAGGATAATTTTTTGCTTCAGTATTTCGTGAAAAGAGACTTTTCCGGTAGCGTCTTAGCTAAGACGCAGTACTCGTTCCCTCTTCTAGAGAGAACCGAGGTTACGTTAGTAATTACTGAAATAAAATAACTTTTCCATGACATTCTAATTTATTGAGATGCACCTGTATTTACAGTAGGAAATTTACAAAATATTTTCAAGCAACATGATCTTTACTTAATATCCAAATGATTTTTGGCATAAAAGAAAAATCGCAAATTTTGACCCATACAATGTTTTTTTTTTTTGGCTATTGCTACAAATATATCCCAGAGACTTAAGACTGGTTTTGTGGTCCAGGGTAACCTATAACCTATACTAATGCACCTATTAAGCTCACGTACCCATTAAGCACACTTCCATATTTGAGCTCAGATTATAAAAAGAAAAAAAAATTATTATCCTACTTGATGTTTTAACCAATTGATATGTTTGTTGCTTTAGACCTCATAATTTCAAATCAATAAGATCATTACACACTGAGATATGAGTCTCCATGTGTTCACACTGTCTGACGGCAATTTTGGAAGCTGTTTAAAAAGTTTCACCAAAAGAGGAGCCCTTTAAATGTGCTATTTTTTTTTTTTAGATATTTAAGCCTTTATTTTGGGTAAGTTTCACTAGTTATTGTAAAATTAAGAGATTAATGTTCAGACTTTTGCATATTATAAACAATAACTTTAATGTGGGAAATAATTACATAAGATCCAAAGGCTAGTTTAAGCAACACAGCGCAGATGCTACAGAACAGAGTTAGCTGAATAGCTGTATAAGATTGTGTGCTACGCTAACATATTACTTCACAGGCTTTACTGGCTTTTGGTTTAACATCCATATATTATCAGCTGACAGTTTAATGCTGGTCTGTCATTTTACACTTCTGTCATTTTTAAAGATTTCATATTATTTTAAGGTGAGCTTAAAGGGTACACTACTATGAAAATCACACAGCTTCAGTGTGGCATCAGTAAGAAAAAGTATAATTTCATAAATATTGTTAATAACAGTTGTTCATATCAAAATATGTATGAACTTAATACATGACCTAGACTATGAAAGTGAAAAGTGACGTGACATTCAGCCAAGTATGGTGACCCATACTCAGAATTTGTGCTCTGCATTTAACCCATCCGAAATGCACACACACAGAGCAGTGAACACACACACACACTGTGAGCACACATCCAGAGCAGTGGGCAGCCATTTATGCTGCGGTGCCCAGGGAGCAGTTGGGGGTTCGATGCCTTGCTCAAGGGCACCTAAGTCGTGGTATTGAAGGTGGAGAGAGAACTGTACATGCACTCCCCCCACCCACAATTCCTGCCAGCCCGGGACTCAAACTCACAACCTTTCGATTGGGAGTCCGACTCTCTAACCATTAGGCCACGACTTCCCTATTTAGCAAAATCCTGTCATTTTAATAAATATTACATGAAATTTCTAAAAAAAAAAAAGTTGCTGCCTCAGGCTGCCTAGACAAGGTGACATCCATTTAAAAAGAGGTTTCATAATGAAGCTAAATTCTGTTCATCCCCAAGAATGAAATTTTCTATTGGTTTGTTTCATTTGATTTTTTAAATTTGTGTTACTTAGCTGAATGTGGACTAGTATAGATTTTGAAATATGCTTAAATGACACTTCACTATATGAATATATAACTGATCGACTTCAATGCCTTGTTGCTTGATTTGTGTTCTTTTTATTTATTTTTTTATTTGTATTTTTTTTTTACTTTGTACTTTCGCAAATATATATATTTACAATTATTCTTTAAAAATGTATATTAATATAAACAAGAATTTTTAATAAAACATGATGTGTGCTTAATGGGAACAGGGGTGTGCTTAAAGGGTACATAAATGTACCCATTAAGCACAGCCAGACTTTTTTAATTTAATTATGCATATCTTAATTGAAATGCTTTTGTCATTTAAAATAAAATTCAATATTTTTGTGTGAGAGATTCATATTTTTTAATATTTAATATTTATCTTGTGCAGTAAAAATGTGTCATTGTGAATTTTGGTGAGCTTAATAGGTATGTTTACCCTACACAAGCATGTTTATATTTCAGTTTTATATATAATATATTTATATATATAATATTTATTTATAATATAAATGATGTTCATATAATTATAAACATGTAAATACATGGAAATATGTTCAAAATATATACTGGTTGTGTTTGTATTTATATATACATAATAAATATACACAGAACACACATATATTATGCAAACAAAAACTTTTATTTTGGATGCGATTAATTGTGATTAATCATTCGACTGCACTAATATTAATCCAGATTAAAACTTTGAATTGTGCATTAAAACAATTGTATTTTGTATTGTGACACCCCTTTTCCTTAAAACAGATATAGACCATACTTGGAACTACTTTTATTATCATCTTTTTTTTATGGGATTAAATTAATAATAATAATTAATCTAATCTAGCAGCTCAGTGGTAGGTAATTTCAGACACTTTTGTCATTCTGGTATTTCGATGGTTTCGATAATTTGTTACTTGAGGTCCAAAATATTTTGAAACATTAAAATTGTTACATTTATTCAAACCACAGATTCATTCGTGTTATTTTAGTATTATTTATAAATTATTGTAGTATTTATTAATATTTGTATATATTTGATATGTAGTAGCTTTCATTTTGATATTTTCAGGTTTTATTTTTAGTTTAAGTTTTAGTAATTTTGCTTCATTCTTTTATTTTATTTTTTATACCTTTATTTTTATTTCAGTTGTACGGTAGTTTTAATTAATAGCACACCAATATGAACTTTTTTTTATTTCATTTAATTGACAAGACATTTCTGATTTTCATTAGTTTTATAATACAATATTAATATTTTATTTTTATTTCAATTTTATTTCAATTACCAAAAATGTGTTAGTTTTAATACCTCATCTTATAATTATCTTTTTTTTTTAAGTAGTCTATTCATTAATCTGTTAATATCCCAGCTCAACAACTGAAACAACAACTTTTTGGGGAAGTCGTGGCCTAGTGATTAGAGAGTTTGACCCCTAACCTAGGGTTGTGGGTTTGAGTCTCGGGCCGGCACTACCACGACTGAGGTGCCCTTGAGCAAGGCATCGAACCCCCAACTGCTCCCCGGGCGCCGCAGCATAAATGGCTGCCCACTGCTCCGGGTGTGTGTTCACTGCTGTGTGTGTGCACTTTGGATGGGTTAAATGAAGAGTATGGGTCACCATACTTGGCTGAATGTCACATCATGGTCACTTTACAAAAGGAACTGACTGCAACAAACTTTATGGAATTAAATCTATACAATGTATGAAGTTCAATCAAACTTTCAAACCTTCTTATAGGACAATTATTCCAATTGTTTCAGTACATGTGTACGACCATTTTAATCTTCATGATAATTGAACTACGTTAAGATATCTAGCCAAACAAATGATTGCGCATCGCTATTCTGTTGAGCACCATGAGAGGGCGCTCTGTACCTGTCATCAGCAGCAGTCTGAGGAAGATCATATGAAGCGCTACTGTGGTGGGGATGAGGAAACCTAGACCAAGGCTCAGGTTGGCCAGGTGGAACAGCAGGTGATGAGACTGCTCCCAGTCGTGGCATAATGTGGCGTTTGAATCTCCAGCGACTGATGGAGCGCTGGAGGGCAGTGGGGACGTTGTGTAGTTTAAGGAGTCTAACATTCTGAAGTTTTCAAGCTGATGGGGAGATGGCCAGAAAGTAAACTGTTAGAAGCGCTGCATTCATAAACAAAAGCAAAGCAGACGCCAGAATGGTTCTGAAGAGTGAACCATTAGCATTTCAATGGTGTACGTTTCATCTCAAATGATTGATTAATTTCTAATAAATCTTACATTTTTCTTACATCAGTAGTCTATCTGGATATAAATGTTGTAGGCTAAATGTCAGTCAGCGCAACGTAAACGTACTGTCAGAAGTCAGAAAATGCGCAAACAACTTTCGAAGGCATTTACAAGCCAGAAATGCAGCCACGGGCCTCCAATATAGCTACTATCTCGTGCTTCGTGTTAATATTGCACATGGCTTAATTAAAAAGGTTATTTTAAAATGCTTTATTAAGCCCTATTAATTAAAGCACTGTCTACTCACCGATGCTGTCGATGCGAGCTGTAATGTGCGCGGTCTGGAGGAATGTGAAGGCAGAAGATAAGCCTGCTGTAGCCGAGCTGAGAGCTGCAGTGTGTGAGGAGCGCATTCCAGCCACATGACAGACATTGACTTAAAAAGGGCACAAACCAAGCGGCCACTCCTCTGTCTCCTAAAACGACTCCTCCACTAGAGGGAGACATGTATGATCACGAGTCTGTTTTGTTGACACGGAGGTACACTAAAACATGGTCCACCACACACCCTTAATTGTAATAAAAATAAATTAAGCAAGAGCTAGCGCCCTAAGATCAATTTCCATCTGGCAAAAAATGTTTTCTATTTTATCAGCCAATTGTGTAAATGCTGACACTAAAAGTCAGTGTCGAAGCTCTTAGATGGCCTTTATTGTGCACATGGTTTAAGTTTTAATTGTATATAAGGTTGTAGATACAGTAGACCTTCTCGTGTTATCACACTCACAGCTTAGCCAAATGAGAACTGCATGGTTGAAAACACAGGTTTCTGTTTACTCAAAACACAGATAAGCATAGGACAATACAAATATTCAACAATACTGTACAATCTTGACAAAAAAGGAGAGGACATTTTACTTCACTAAGCCTGTCAGAAAAACTGGTCTTATAATGTCCTTCTTACTTCTCAAATACTATGCCCCTTCATTTGATTCTGTGACTCTATAAGATTTGGTTGATTGATTTTTCAAAAGTATGTGTGAACAATTTGTTCTAAACTGCAGACATAGGCAATATGTTTCAGATTGACAGATTTATATTCTATTTCATAGGCTAGGTGATGTACAGTAGGATGTATTGATGATTCAGATAGATGAAACTACCTTCATGTTTCATGTGAGAGCTTGTTTCAGTAGCTAGAGTTAACCTCTCATTTATTAATTCAAACGTTTCCACAAATACAGGCTATGAGAAACGACAGTTTAATAAGTATCATACTGAAAACAACTTCATCTTCTGAATAATTATGAGATTCTCGTGTTGAAAAATAGCGTGGCTAAAAAAGAAAAAAGAAAACACCGATTTCAGGAGGTCACTTAAAGCTTATCCAATATTAAAAAATAATAAAAATAAAAAATGGAAAATTAATTGCCATCAGTAAATTGTAAAGCTCCTAAAATTGGAGCGCGCGTTTCTCATGAGTCTCTTTCTGCCGGTTTGGTTTCACTCTGTTCCAGCACTGGCCGGGATTCACTTGTGTTTTCTATTTCTGGCTCTGGTCCGTGACAGAAGTTTGGTAACCGGAGATCGTAGCGGAACCCGCGGGGGTCGAAAGCCTTGTCGTTGAGAGAGAAGAGTTTCTCCGCGATGTCATTGCGCACCAGCAGCGCGAAGATCTTGGCGATGTACCGGTGCTGCGCGAACAGCAGATAGAGCTTCTTCCGTCTCCACACCACGTACCTGCACCGGTTATCTGCACGTAACGTGACCTGGGGAGAATACCAGAATTTGTTCCATTAAAAAGTTTACAGTACGAACACAAACACACAATTTATTCACCTGAAAAACCCCTTCTTCTGAAGGTCTGAGGGAATCCCACTCTGGAGAGTCCAGGAACTGAAATGGATAGATGTAGTGCAAAAACTCCCCGTTCACCGTCACTCGTATCCTGTTTTAGAAAAAGCGAGTGTCTTGTTTGCCTTGAAGCACAAATAGTAAAACATATTACGCGGATTATTTCTAGTGATTAAAGTCTATTTACTCACCTGCCTGAGATGAGAACTGACAGTTTGTCGATGGAGGTTTTACCCTCCACGGCGAAGCAGTGGTCTTTATCTAGAGTATAGACATCGCCCTCACAACACTCCATTATTTTTCCAAAATGCGTTAAGGATACTCCAAGCTTTTTGAACTTATAATCGTAGAGATCCTGGAACTCCTTACCAAAAGTGACTTTGCGCAGTCGGTACGACACATGAACGACTTGTGCCAGACAGAAGGCGAAAAGCGCGAAGGTCCACGAAAACGAGTCAGTCGTGCAGGGATCGGACCATGACCACATCGAATAACAGAAGAACCCGAGCGATAAAAAGCTGAACATATATAGTAATCCATAAAAGCCGCTGCCTCCCATAAATCCCAAAACCAGCAGTATATGTGCGAGATGAAACATTGATCCTTCAGGGGTTTCCTTCCATTCTGAGCACACTGGGTATTCCAGAGTCTCTGCTGTCAAGTTATTCTCTGTCAAATGATCCATAATGGAAAATGAATAATTGGCCAGACGAGAGTCGTATATATCAGCTGTGCACTCCTCTGAAGAGATATGACTTCAAGCTCCTGTGAACCGACAGCTCTTTAATGCGCACACAGAAACACAATCCTTAAGCCTCCCAAAAGGAAACTATTACTTAAAGTCTGCTGCTTTGGAGATGTCATGGAGTTCTGATTTATCTTTCTTGAGATTTCACTTTACAGAGGACTAAAACAATATAGGCTACAGAACTAACAAATATTGCTACTTACTATGCAATCACATTATAATTGCTGTTAATAGTGTTGATCGTCTGGTTGACTATGTCTTGTATACATTTATTAAATTTTTTTAATTCCTGTCATTTGCACATAAACTGATCACCACATATAAGCTACTACCAAATATTGTAGAAACTTAATTTTCTGTAAAGTTCCTTTGCAATGATTTGTATCATAAAAAGCGCTATACAAATTAACTTGAATTGAATTGACTAATGTTAATATGATGCCATGAATTAAAGAGGCTGAAATATTACCACCTGCACACGTTTTTGCCATAGTTTCTTCTTATAAAAAAAAGAGTTGTAATTCTTTTTGCACTGATACTGGAGCATTAGTACTCTACAATTAGAGTTTGAAAGTACTTTGTAAAAATGTGACCAAAATGCACACTTACCAGACCGTTGTTCCCCAAAAAGATTGCTTGAATCATTTAAGGATTCTGAAAGATTGGGTTGTCAAGCCCCATTAGTGCAAAGAGTGTCAACATGGATGTGACTGAGAACATGGAGATGTTTTATTTCCTGTTCAGCAGGATGCATTCAAAAGCAATCACTTAGTTTCTTATATTGTGTACTATTGTTTCAGAATACCAACCATGCCTCTTCAGGTTCTTTAAATGTCCATGTCACAGATATCAGTTGGCTGAACATCCTTGCATTTTCCTTCAAGCATAATGTAATAGGGGCTTTAATGGAGGACCTACTGAAGCTGGTTAAGGTTATGAAGTGGCGATGGTGCAAGCATCCCACGAAGCAAGTACATGCTAGAGAAGGCTTCTAAAGATTTGTAGACAAATTGGAATACCATCATTATTGTTGTAGCACGGCCTTTACTGCAAAATTTCAAACAGTTTAATGGAGAGTATGGGTGTGCGCACTGTCTTCATCCAGGTGTTCAAATGAGAAAAGGTAATGGGACTGTGCGAGTATATCATGGTTTGGAGGAATGCCAGGACTTAGAGATCACAACACAACTGTGCTATTAGGTGAAATTGCCAAAAGGGCATAAAGGGTATAAAAGGGCCATCTCCAATTGTGGACTTGCCCCATTTTTCCATTACAACACAGTTCTTCTAGCACCTCTCACCACACCAACTGCATTTTTATTTTTAATGTCTGCTATAAATGAACTTGGAATGGACTTTAAGTAGTACAGTGGATGTTCTAGTTCACGTATGTCCCATGCTTGAGCCCTTCCTTTACAGACGGCAAGTCAAATCTCATTACTGCTTTCAGGGAATAGATGGACATGTGATCTTGGGAAATGATCAGTTTCGAACAATATTAATCATTCATCTAGTCAATGTTCTAATTTATGGCTAATATGAAGAGTCGAAGTCTATGCCATGTTAATGCACTGAATATTCCTCTGATATGTGAATCTATATTTACATATCCATGACATATTATGTGCACACTGCAGCTAAATTCAGTTGTTACTCCTGAAACATTACAGTGTGTACAGTACATGGCTATTCTGACAATACACCCAGTTAACAAAAACATGTTACAGGAATATTTAGCTAATATTCTCATTAGGTTATGAAAATATTATTTCTGAATGTTCTAAAACAAGTATTTTCACTGATTTAAGGACTTTAATAAAGATCAGTTAACTTTGAATGAATATTCAATTAACATTACTAGAAGAACGATTCTTCATAACTTGCTAGAACATCAAAAGTCTGAGAAAATTTCCTGTTGTCTGGAACAACAAAATAATTTATGATCCTCTGTTTGGAACCGAAAAAATGTTGTCTATGTCGAACCTTTTCTCCCATGGCTAAAATTTTTTTAATTGAGTAGAAGTGTTGGAATGGAATCGAATTTAAATCAGAAATAGGCTACTTATTCTCAAAATAGGTCACCTGAGAACAGTAATGAAGTTATTAAAATACCTTACATCTGCAAAATGAACAATGGAATTTCTTTGACAGCATATTTGTTATGTTAATAAAGGTTGCGTTCACAATACAATTTCCAAGACTTCGCATCAGGTAAAGGACAGACAGTCTGTATGTGTGAAAACATCACACTATAATGAGGCATGAGATACTGTGTATGACACTGGGACAGTACAAATCAGGGTGTTTCGCAGAGGCAGTTTTGTTCTGGATGAAAATAACTCATCGTTAACACCCCAACCCCACCCCCAGCCTGCAGCCTGCCAGCTGAAGGTGCCTTACATACACACTCTGGGGTATGAAAACAAACTTCACCCGAGATACAAATCGAGGACAAACCTTCTCTACAGACTTAGGGATTATATAAAGTCCTAATAAACATAATGTCGTCTGTATATCCATATCATCTCTGTGATTTCCCTTTGTATAAACATGGAGAGCATATCAGAGTATGTTGTTAAGAGAGCTGATGTGTTAGAGGGTCAGCCATGAACAGCGCTGCCTTTAAACTGGCTATCAGACACCCGGCATGTCTATATATAGATCCAAACCCCAGACCCCAGAATATCTGTCAGTGGATATGTGTGTGTCTGCAAAAGAGAGAGATAGAGAAACAGGGAATTAGAGCATAGCTGTTGGGGGGTGAGATCTGTGAAATGTATGCATAACGTCCTCGATAAAGAAAAAGCTAACAGTATCATTTGTATTAGACTGTGTGTCAGGTGTGTGCATGTTCACTGACAGATGAAGTACATGCTCGGTCATTAATCTAAAAGAACAGCATTGAGTTTTGGGACCAAGGACACCTTAGAGGTGTTACGGAAAAATAGAACACCAGCGTGAAAGGTGTGCAATTCTCAATGCTGGTGGCAGGTTTCTTAAATTGCATCTTATTATGTCTTAAAATATCTCTGACAGTGCAGAGTCTTTTAGCTGACTACTAATACTATAACTAATACAGGCCTGGAAATGTCAATAAAAAAACAACATTATCTTGAAGGGTAAGATGAGGGAAGATGCCCCTTTACTTCTACTATATAGAAACATATTAATACAAATTTAGTATGTGCAAAATGGTGATGATCAGCCAGTGTGTTATTAAGGGTAATAAATAGGAACATTTGTTACAAAATGTTTGTATTTCAAGTATCATTAATGCAAAATACTAAATTGACTTTTCTTTTTAAAACTGCATTTTGATCATTTAGATTCTTTAATTCAGATTAATTAAATAGTGAATGACAGATGAAGCAGAATTGCTTATTATAAGTAAAAAAGTCAAATAGATTTATTAGAAAGGTATTCTATATGTGTGTGTGTGTGTGTGTGTGTGTGTGTGTGTGTGTGTGTGTGTGTGTGTACTTAATTGGTCATATTTGATATATTAAAGATATGTCATAATAGCAACATTATGCATTCAAATTAAATGATTTAATGTTTGCTGACATGCGTCTTTTCAGCCATTACAAAATTTGCAATGTGCATACCTTGCTGTAAAACTGATCATCATATATGGCCCTGGACCACAAAAGCAATAGCCAAAAAAACACTTTATGGGTCAAAATTGTTAGTCTTAGTTAATGTTTGATGCCTCAACTCCGCTGATTAAAATCCAACAATCAGATAATTCCTAGATTTATTTTCATCGTTTTCAGGACTCGCTTACATTCAGTGAATATAAATATTGCATTATATAGATTTCTTTTCAGGAAAAAGAGATGATCTGAACATTGTTGTGTAAGTTGTGGCTTTACTTTACTCTGGCATTACATCCCACCCACATCACTTTCATCAGCATGTGGTACATTATATTACTATAATTATTTTTTGGAAAATTAAAGAGTTTCTTACAAACTTATGTGATTTGATAAAATCCATAATGAAATATAACCTTATATGGGTAACGGAGAAATTACAAGCTACATATGACAATTAACTGGACAACACTTCTACTTGAGGTCAGTTCCCATTTAAAACCTCATGACTGAAGTGAGGAACTGAGTGACAAAGGCTCATCTACTTTATTCGCTTGCAAACTGAATAACAAAATGAAATCTTTGATGGCCTTCACCTTTCAACCCTCTTCCAAGCTAAACACTCATTCCCTTGCTCAGTGAAATTTTCTCTGCGTCTGAGACAAATGTGTTGAGCGTGGACTTAAAATACACCACAAACCCATCTGTTTGATGGTGATGGAATAGTGTGTGAATGCCAGTGATTCCAAGCTGTTGGTACAGCTTGAGACAAGATATGAAGATGTTTTGGCCAGTGGGAATTTTCTTTGAAAAAAACCTTGAGAAGCCCTTACTAAATAAGGCAGAGTATAATAAATATTTTATTGATATTATATTTTCAAATTGTATCCATTTAATCCTACATTTTCCCAGCTAAGTGAGCATATCTACTTCCTGAAAATGCTAAATGAAACAAGCTTCATGTATTTTCAATCAATCAATAAATCAATCAATCAATCAATCAATCAATCAATCAATCAATCAATCAATCAATCAATCAATCTATAATTTCAAAAAGAAAACTTAAAAAGTCTAAACTACATCAACTACTAGAAATCAGTCACTTGATCAACAACAACCATTATAAAAATGCTAACAATATACAGTAGTAACATAAATTCATGTTTTTATCAACATGCAAATGGCACAATAAACCTTTGAAATCTGTAGTTCTGTAATAAGACTCAAGCAGTTAAAGGAACAATATGTAAGTTCCTTTAACTATATGACTAATCCGAGCGGAACTTTTTTTTTCCGGGCGGAACTGGAGTGTGGGAAATATTTCCGCCCGGACTAATTTAAGTGAAACACGAGTTCTGTTCCGGTTGGCCCAAGGTGGGGAAATTATCCCAGATACACGTTGGGTGTGGCAAGAGGACGTGTCGGATACCGATTGGAGGATAGGGAAGGAAGCAGAGATATAAAAGGGGCTGGTTTATGAACAGGAATGGTTAGTTTTAGTTCTGCTGTTGTTCCACACGATACAGAAGTGGCTGGTGTGGCGTGGATGTTGTGATTTACGGGCTGCAACGGAAAATCCAAGGAAAGTGGATATTGGAAGTGCGGAGGAAGTTAAGTGATCAACCTTTTTGTATGTTGTGTTTACATCTTATTGTGGATTGGGTTGAAGGAGCGATCCTATGTTTGGAAGGCCCCTGGGTGAAGGAGATCATTGAATTCGTATTGGGAGAGGACAACACTGTGTACTGGCGGGTGAAGACTTTATGAACATTCCTTGTATATTGTGGAGAGTGGATGACGGATGTGGAGGGAGACTAACTGCCTTTAAGAAAGAGTTCCGACTGCATATTTCCCCGTAGCAGTGGGTAACCCCCCCCCCCCCCCTCTCTTGTGTTGATCTAATAATCCTCAGTGCTCGTGTGTTTACTCAGTGTTGATAGTAGTGCCTTGTGTTGGAGATCGCTGGGAAAAATGGAGAGACTCCGGTGTACGATATATACGCCTGCCGTGGTCTGCCCCCTGCCTTCGTCCATCTGACACGCCCCGCCAGGACTCTGAGCCCGAAACGGGAATACACCACGGATCTTCCTTCACTGAGTGTTTGGAGTGCGGTGAGTGCTGCTATATTGAAGTGTACACACGAGAAGAATTGTAGTGCCTTTGTGGTGTGTGGTGTTTGTCCGTGGCTGTGTCCCCGGTCGTAGGAAGAGATCTGATGGAGAGGAGCAGTGTATTGGTGGCGACCACAGTCTTTACCTTAAGTAAGCTGGAGCTTGGACGTGTTGGAGGCACCTCTGGAGGAGGTTGGATGACGTCGCCCACGCAGCGATCTCTGTAAGCTTTTAAATCAAAGCCTTACCCTTGCATCCACGTGACGTTGTGTAATTTGCCTTGTCAGCAACCACCGGCCTTGTGCGTGACGTCTTTGCTGTCTCTTCGACGAGGGAAGCGAAGGACAACAGCCGATCCTCCCCTGTGTGCCCTCCTGCCAAGCTGGGCGGGAAGCCCAGTATTGTTTGCAGTCTCACCTGTAAGGCCCACCAGCCGTCAGTCATCGACCAAACCCGTATCTGCTTGGAATACCTACCTCTGAATATCTTCAGTGCTGAGTAGCCAGTTAACAGCCCAGCCCTGTGAATACTCACCTGTGTATTGAACTCTGTACTTACCTGGGAGCTAGAACCCCTGCATGCTAACAGCCCAGCCCTGTGAATACTCACCTGTATATTGAACTCTGTACTTACCTGAGAGCTAGAAACCCCTGCACGCTAACAGCCCAGCCCTGTGAATGTTCACCTGTGTATTGAATTCTGTACTTACCTGTGAGCTAGAACCCCTGCACGCTAACAGCTTAGCCCTGTGAATATCCACCTGTGTATTGAACTCTGTACTTACCTGGGAGCTAGAACCCCTGCACGCTAACAGCTCAGCCCTGTGAATACTTACCTGTGTCTTGAACTCTGTACTTACCTGAACGCTAGAGCCCCGGTGAGCTAATAGCCCAGCTTGTGCTCGTCCACCTGTTTATGGAACTCTGTACTTATTTGAGGGCAAGGACCCCAGTAAGCCAACAGCACAGCCTTGGGTCTTGAAATCAAAAATAGTTCGAGTCATTAGTAGTTTTAAAGTTTCCCCTCCCCTTTTTCCCCAAACTTTTAACTAAATAAAATTGTTAAATTTTAATCTTGGTTGTCTCTCCGTTCATTGGGGTGTTGTGGGACCTCCTCGAGGTGGAAGTTAGAGGGAGGAGCGAGACCCGTTAAATTGGTGGTCCGCTCTGACCTGCGACACTTACATTATACCAAATGTTTCAAAGAATGTTTAAATCCAGAGAAATAAGCAATTTAACTAGTGACACGGATCGTGTCCATTGTGTCATTGTGTCTTTCTTGTTTTGTTTTGTAGAAAAACATGGAAACACAAAAGGCGCTTTAATATATTGAATGTTTTAATAGACAGGTGATGACTGCACATAGTAGCGTTATAACAGAACTTTCAAATATATCTAGTATGATAAAACAGCACTGTTTCTTTTTTCCCCACATACATACGAGTGGAAGGAGTGAAAGTGGTCAACTGTGGCATAATAAAAGCTCCGCTGCTTTCGAGCCGTGGGTCACGCTTGTTAAGCATTCTCGTTTTGCTTTGATGGCTTTCAGCCTCATCCTGCTTCATTTTACTATGTTAATAAATCATTAGCTCATCCATGAACATGATTTCTGCCTGAGTCCCGTTGGATTAAATTGGCTATGGGAATGAAGATAACAACTCCCATGATTCCACACTCAGTCATTGCTTCATCAAATTATGCCTTTGCTTGTTTCATTAGTTCACAGCTTCACGCTTACATATAATTAGCTGAAATATGAGGAGGGATGCTGCTAATATATATACAAAGACTGATTAAATGGCAAGCTCAGATAACATATTATTATCATGCCATTTGTCATTGTATGTAATTGTATGTCATTGTATGTAAGTAATCCACATGACAGCAGTCCATCAATTAAAAGGATAGTTCACCCAACACTGAAAATTCAGTCATTAATTACTCACCCTCATGTCGTTCCAAACCCTTAAGACCTTCATTCATCTTTGGAACACAAATAAAAATATTTTTTATGAATTTCGAGAGCTCTTTGACCCTCTTATAGACAGCAATGTAATTACCACAATCAAGGTCCAGACATGTAGAAAGGAGATTGTGCAAGTGGCATCAGTGGTTCAACTGTAATTTTTACGAAGCTACAAGAATACTTTTGTATACATAGAAAACAGAAATAACAACTTTTCTTCAACAATTCGTCTCCTCCGGAGTGGTGTGGATCACTGTGATGTTTTATCAGCTGTTTGGACTCTCATTCTGACGGCACCCATTCACTGCAGATGATCCATTAATGAGCAGGTTATGTAATTCTAAAATTCTACAAATCTGTTTCAATAATGAAAAAAAACTCATCTACATCATGCATGACCTTAGCTGAATAAATCTTCAGTAAATTTTTATAATAATAATGAATAATAATTTAATAAACAATTGATAATGAAGCACAGCATAAAGAATCTGTTGATATGACCAACAGTTTGTCATTAAGAGAATGGACACACACACACACACATAAATTGCAAGACCATCAAATCCCATTTCCTTTGTTCTCATGTTTCTACAAAGAATCAGCTCTGAAGCAGGAAATGAAAAAGATCGAGGGGGAAAAGTAGCCTCAGATGAAAAGCAATATGACAAACAACGTCCCTCCTTTCACACCACAATCAAACTAGCAGCCAAGGGGGAGAGGTAATGTTACATTTTCTCTTAGGGGTCTCTTTGTTCTCCTAAAGATGACACAGATGCTATTTTGTTAGTTAACTGTGCAAAATAAGACAAAGAGTGCACACTAATATTAGTAATGCATAACTGGATTGCTCTGTGTGAAATAAGTTATGTTAAAGATTCATATTTATGGCTGCATTCAGATTCCTGACTGTAAACCAACAGTATTGTTTAAGCGCTCAGCCTCTGGCCTAAAACATACCTAAACCCTTTTTCCAATGGCTGATACAGTGTAAATGTTCTTCCAGGACCATAATTTCTTAGCAAAATAATGGTTAATATCTTTGTACACTTGAGTGCAGACAATGATGCCCAACTGAAAATAGTTTTACAGTAAATTAAGGAAATATTTGCAATTCTGATACGGTTTGCACTAAGAAACAATGCACAACCTCCAACTCCTACACAGTCCCTCTCAGCTCTAAACACTTCTCCATGTATTGAACACTTCAGCCACTGCAATCATAATCAAGACTTTCCCAAAATGTGGGGTAGAATATAAGTTCTGCATGTTGAACTGTTAGTCATGCTAATCAGTGGAGGACAGTGGGGGTGTTCTGCCCGCTGATTATGGCAATAAGTGACGTACGAGAACGACGAAGGGCCACTCGAAAATTACTTCAAAGAGCACTTCAAACTCAGCATTAACATGACGAAGTTATCATTTGTGATGCTCACCCTTGATAAGAGTCTGTCCTGAGCAACATAACACAACACTGAATATTCTGTTGATACAAAGACGAGGATCAACTCTATATCATGGTGACCTTTGAAGACCAAGACAGGCTGCCAATCAGTGATGTTTACTGTGTGACACCTTGTGGGTAAAACAGAAACTGAACATTACTTTGCAGTACTATTTAAATCAGCATCTTCATAGGTCCAATAAACTTACCAATTTGTAAGCATTTATACAATATTTGTTTTCAACACACACACACACACACACACACACACACACACACACACACACATATACCTGTATATATATATATATATATATATATATATATATATATATATATATATATATATACTATACTGAACACATCCAGCTGAATAAAATTAACATTTCTTAATTGTAGTTTGAATGGTTTTGTGTATAATAAAGAGTATATGCATTGTTTCTATTCTTAATTTTAGAGCATACAAAAAGAAACATTACCAACAAATTATCTGAAATAGATATAGATCATCTAAAAAAAAAACTTATAGATAGATAGAAGAGGAGCATTGGAGAACAATTTATTGTAATGTATTTCATATTTATGTACTACTAAGAAATTCATGTACTTGTGAGAATCAGAGCACTGGGCATACAAACATATACAGCATTAAAATCTTTTAAATAATTTTGAGAAATATATACCAATATATATTTTTTTAGAGAATAAACCATTATTTTGCATAATGAATCAAGACCTGTAGCAACAAAACACAATTTTTAAAAGGAATTACATTCATGCAAGTGGTTGCAAACGTAAACCTGATCATGATAAATGCTGTATTGTATATGCTCCAGATATTTCATGGACAGACATTTTTATAGAGGAAACACGTAAGTGCTGATTTAGTGAATACACACATCTGTATTTCTGCATGAATGGCTCTTAATATTGGGATCTGATCTATAATACATTTAAAATATATCTATTTCATACTTAGTTCCAATTACTATATTATTTAATTACAAATCGCTCGAGACTTACTGACATAAAAATGATAATTGAACTTTATTTGGAGTACTACTTGTGCACAAGGTGCATTTCTTAATATTAACCTTAAAGTGTTTTTTTTTTTACTGATGAGGATTGAATAATCTTTGAGTATTTAAATAATGCAAGATATTTAAAGTGTAGATGTTGCATTAGTTCCACTTTAGCACAATCAACTATTAGACGTACAACTGCAGGGTATTTTTATTTTTAAGTCAAAGTCAAAGTCACCTTTATTTATATAGCGCTTTAAACAAAATACATTGCGTCAAAGCAACTGAACAACATTCATTAGGAAAACAGTGTCAATAATGCAAAAATGAGAGTTAAAGGCAGTTCATCATTGAATTCAGTGATCTCTGTTCAGTTAAATAGTGTCTGTGCATTTATTTGCAATCAAGTCAATGATATCGCTGTAGATGAAGTGACCCCTACTAAGCAAGCCAGAGGCGACAGCGGCAAGGAACCGAAACTCCATCGGTGACAGAATGAAGAAAAAAACCTTGGGAGAAACCAGGCTCAGTTGGGGGGCCAGTTCTCCTCTGACCAGACGAAACCAGTAGTTCAATTCCAGACTGCAGAAAAGTCAGATTGTGCAGAAGAATCATCTGTAATTGTAATTGTATTTATACCTAGCATGAAATACATGTATTTTAAATACATTTTAGTATATTTATTCTTCACTAGGGTATTAATAAATGAAAACACACCATGTTTCTGTAAGCCATGCTTGAGCTGAGATCTGAGGTGATGTGATATTTGATAACTGTTTTAGATAAGAAGGAAGTATAAGGGTTGAAACCTTTCAGAGACCCTAGGTTCACATCACAATATTACCAGCCGTTCCTACACAAATTGAAGTCTTTTTTTTCCTCACAAATATGTAATAAACATGCACACGTCATTCACTCAACACTGTCCGATTCTGCTCTCATTTTATCTAACTGCTTGCCAGATGATTATAGCAAAGATGGTCACCACTAGCGACAGGATCAGAGCCAGAACACACATCCTCTTGCGGGATTTTCTCTTAAAAGGAAAAAACACAGTTATATACAGTCAACCAGGAAGCACTGCTGATGTTAGCATATGCATCTTCTACCTAAACTACCAGTCAAAAGTCTGAAATCATTTTGAAATAGAGACCTATTTTGTTTTTAATAGAAATATAGTGTGCTGAACAAACCTCATTGATTTGATCAAAAACACAGTAAAACAATAATATTGTGAATTATTTTTATTAAAGATCTGTTTTCTATTTGAATATACCCGATGGTAGGCCGCCTGCTGGAGTTGTTCAGCTCCTCGCTCCACACGCACCTCTGCACTCTCCACGTTGGCTTCAATGCTATCTGTGAATGATGACAGGAGGAAAGCAGCCCTTAAAATCAGTGCAAAAAACGGGTTTAAACGAAGAGAGCCAGACTAACCTATCATGTCACCCTGGTCATGGATCATGACTGCAAGGTCCTTGAAGATCTGGTTCACATCCATAATGTCCGACTGAATCAAGAATCAAGAACAGAAAGCAGTTGGGACATTTTACTACAATCCATGTCTGAGAACTGTCGTGTAAATACGGTTGGCAATGAATTTGAAGACATCTTTTAAAGGTATAAAAAATGAATGATCAAAAAAGCTGATATTGTATGAAAGGCTAGCTTGAGTTCTTATGAGAAATGCTCTTTTGTATGCTGATGTGATACCGGAAGTGCTCACCTCCAGCTGATGGATATTGGTCTCTCTCTCTTTAATAAGCTCAAGGTCCTATTCAGTGAAAGGCTCCTCTTCTGTCTGCATCCTCCACCCTTCATTTCTTTTCAAATTATAAAAGCTATGAACATCTCTGCTATCACATCTCTCAACGGACCCAACAGAGTTGATATCTGATTAATTTTGGAATATGTATTACATGTCTGTGTTGTGCATTTGAATCAAAATCAGGGTACATGAGGGCAATATTTGATCCTTGGGTTTGAATTAGGGTCAAATGAATTATGAACACTACTTAATAAAGGATTCATTTTTCGATTTTAATTCTAAACAATTCTATTATCATTTACTCACTCTCATGTCATTCCAAAGAGCAAGAACAAACCTCAGATGTGCTTGTGTGACATGTGGGAACCTTATTGGTTCTCGAGTGTGAGGGAAAAACAACTTCTGTTGACCATATTTGATGTGCTCTATATCCACCTTAATTTTCAAAGCGGAAGATGTTTTCTGTGAATGCGTGAAATTTCTGGTTCATTAGCAGCTATAGGGAAATAATAAGACGAATAACAATATGCAGTAAACGGTAAAACTGTTTGCACTACAAACCAGTGTGTTCATAATTAAGCCAATTCATTAAAATAAAATGGTAAGACACACCAGTTCAAGCAACAAAATGACTTTCGTATGGTTAAAAATAGCTGGAAGTGGATGTAATCGAAAGTTGTGCAATGTTTGCATGTAAATAAAGAACAATTTATTGATGGTTAATTTTATTTTTTTCCACAAAACGGTTCTTTTGGACAGTTCATTTCAATGAACCAGCTCAAAAATGTTTCACCAGTTTTTACGTAATGAACTATTTGCGTCATTAGTACACTCTAAGGAAATTAAGTAAATTCATGCTCAAAAACCAAATTAAATAAAGCTATGCACATGTAGCTGATTTACAATTTATATTAACAGTACATTTTATTTGATCAAATTTCTTCTGTTCTGCAAGAAGAGCAAAATCCAAATTTATATCATATATTCTGGGATATTTCCAGCTAGAGTGATTTTCGGGCACATTTTGATTGAGTAGCTTGTGGATAAATGTTGACTCAAGACATCAGCTCGTTTGGGTTAATCAAGTTCCCTAAAAAGAACTAATTTAAAGGAGCTATGTGAAGGTTTTTACTTAAAAAAATCTTTAAGATAAGAGTTTTCATTCGTACATGTATGAGCCAACCATGATGTAAAAAAAAGAATGACACCTCGACTGTCCACCACGGTTGCCTCTATCAGCCTGTAGGCTCAATTGTGTGTGGAGGAGTCGGCCCGAATTGGCGCGAAAATTCACAAAATGTGACGTCATGTGCGTTCTCGTCTACTTGGGCTTACAACCGTACGGCACGCCAGCCATTATAGTAAGCAGCGGCAGTAGTGTTTTCAAATGGACTCTGCGGATGGAAAGAAGCGACCAGCCTCCAGCACAATTCAGACACCCATGGACACTCCTCAGAGCATGCGCACTGAGAACGAGCATGAGACTGGCTGCAGTTCCTCTAACGGCCACTGGTGTCAGTAACGGTTAGAAATTTCAGAACCTACGCAATGCTCCTTTAAAATAAAAATTAGATCATGAAAATTAAACTTAACTGCTTAATTATTATGGATTATTTTACAATGTCTTTATGAACTTTCAATGTCTGAACAAAGATGATGAGGATGTAAAAATATGTTCACTGGTGTTTGAAAGATGAAACTGAGATTTATGGGTTTGGAACAATCTGAGGTGAGTAAATCATGACCCAATTTCCATTTTTCATGCCAATTTTTTCACACAAAACAGATATGTCTCCTACTTTTCAAATGTCACAAGCTGTTCATCTTGATTGAGCTCATCAACCTACAAAATGAAAGGCTTTTTGTTAAGGAAATGGCAAACAAATATAAGCATTAGATAATTAGCAAATATAGTTATGTTTAGTCTGGAGCCAGCTCGAGCCCGTGCCACTGATTCACCCTCCCTCTCTGCAGCTCGCCGCTGAACCACTTGGAAGTTGTTGAGAGCAGCTGAGAAGTCATTCATCAGATGGTCTTTCTGAATCCTCTGCTGCCGCTGTGTGAAGAGAAGCAGTAGCATGACCGCAGCTGGCCAGTATGATGTCAGATGCAGGTTGGTTTGAGGCAGTGTGAACTCACCTGTTCTGACGGGGACTGTGGCTGTGGGAAAGAGCCCAGGTCTTTCAGATGTCTGTTGGTCTCTTTTGCTAACTGGTTTGTGTAGTGCTGCATTTGCTGGCTGTTTGCAACATACAGAGATGTTACTATTCATAACTGCATACAAAAATGAGAAGATGCTAGCTGAAATAGTTTGGCTAGGAAATTCTCACACTCTGTTTATCCACTTTGTGAGAGATAATTGTTATACAGTGTTTCTGCAAGTTACTATCATCAAATGCTACAGATAGTTTTTAGTTCATTAATAGTTTTTAGTTTCTATTAATGAACTTCCTTGCAAAGTAAAGTAATCACGTTGTATATTTTAAGACTATTCCTAAAGACAACCCTATAGTAAGTACACGCAGTATTTTTAAGTGGTAGTACTCAATACTTCATTTTATAATTACGCTAGAAAGAAATTAAAATTCTGTCTCAATTCACTCATCCCCAGGTTGTTCCAAAACCATATGAGTTTTTTTCTTTTGTCGCGAACGAAGAAGATTAAAGAATGTACAGTACGTAGGTAAACAAACAGTTAGAAGTCAATGGATACCATCAACTGCTTGGTTCCCAACATTCTTCAAAATATCTTCTTTTTTTATCAACACAAGAAGAAACTCATAGAAGAGTAGTAAATGCTGACAGAACTTTCATTTTTGGGTGAACTATCCCTTTCTGATTTAGATTTATTTTTGCATGTTGGGAGTAGTAGAAAACACATTCAAGGTGTACCTGTCCCCTATAACTATTTGAGTTTGCTCAGTCATTTCATATATGGGTCAGATAGTCACTTCCTGTCTAACTCCTAAAGTCTGTGTGTAAACACATTAGCACATAAAAATGAGTACAAAAAAATGTGCCCCTAGTATCAAATGTTGGCTCTGATGCTGCTTTGCCTCTCTGTACAGGAAAATAAAATGCAGCATCAGATCAGAATGTATTCATCAGTATGTGAGACAGAATGGACGGAAATATAACTGGACTCACAGTCTGTCTTCAAGTTCTGGTGTGTCTGGTCTGGTAGCAAGCTGGAAAAGCATGCTCTTGATTTGACCAGCTATGCACAGAATAATATGAGACATAACTTTAAATAAAAGTAAAGCAAAGCCATAATCATTCAAAGTGTGTTTATTAAGAATACAACAATAAAGAATGTCTCTTCAAGTGTGAGTTTTTATGTGAAACATATCTACTCACTGTTTTGTATGATTTTCTGGATGTTTGAGCTGCATGTCTGAGTGAGGTTGTAGAAATCTCTCGGCTGTGACTGTGAGTGACAGCTGTCCATCATTCTGTGAGACATGAGGACTGAAAAACAACAGCTGTTTACATCAGATGTCATTCATTATATCATATTAAGTGTGTTACAGTCATTTTTTCATAAATTAAAACAAATAATACTACAGGTTAATATTAAAAGATAAAACATTTCAAAGGTTAAATCTAAAAATGTACGTTACTGCGCAACTTACGCAACGCAATAAGACATTGAGCAGGCCCTTCGCCTGATAAAATAATGATTATACTTAATTTCAAGTTGAAAATCATCTGAAATTATTCAACAATACTTGCAGAAATGTCATCGAAACACAAACTGTTTAAAAAAATATCGCATACCGGTGATGCTCAGATGCGGCACCGCGCTGCTCTTCTCTCACAGAAATAGAGGAAACCGACAGAAGGGCAGAAAACACATTTAGAGTATACACTGAGTGGGCGGGGCTTATTGATTATTAAGCCAAATCGAGGGGTCTAAAAATTAAATTTCGAATACTTTTTTTATTTTCTCTTTATTTATGCGGTTTAATATTTATTAACGATCTTAGTGTCTATATGATTTTGTAAATTATTGTCTAGAACCTCGCTAAAAAAAATACAAGCGCGTCTCTGTCAAATGATACTTGTTACATTTCTCAGCGCTTTTTGAGGCTGTCAAATCACAGCCGCGATTTCAGGATAGGACAGTGTATTATAAATTTTGTATAGAGTTTTTGTGTCAGATTTTTGTTTATATAGGCCTATCAGGGACCAGTCACTGGAAAAAATAAATGTAAAACAGTACACGCTTGCAAATTTCTCCATAAGGATAAAAACCTTTCTAAATGTCAAAATGGTTTAAAGAAGCGTTCTGCTTTTTGAGCCACCATACGCCCTCTGGAAGAAGAACATGGTTTCGTCCGCTATTAATTAGACATCAGTATTTTCTAACTAATGTGTATTTTAGAATGATGGCTGGGTTCACATCATTAATCAATATATATATATATATATATATATATATATATATATATATATATATATATATATATATATATATATATATATATATATATATATATATAATAATAATTATTATTATTATTATTATTATTAATAATTAAAAAAAAAAAATTGGTCCCAGTGCTTCATCTTTTTATTGAAAGATTAGCTTTGCTAAAAAATGGAAGAGTTTTCTTTTGGAGAAAATAAGCTCTTGGCAGTCAGATCCCTGTCTCATGACTTTCATAGGCTAATAGAGCTCACACACAAGCCTCATCACATGACTTCAGTTACACTGAGGCCTCTTACTGAGTGCTTGCTATGTGAAAAAAGAGAACAATAATTAAAAAAAAAAAATTAATTGTTTTTTAGTGTTTTCAAGAAACCCAAAAGACATGCTATAAAGGCAGGTTCACAGCTATAGGACTGTATTAATTTTATTAGGATATTGGTGTTGTTGTCTGAATTTTACATTCATTTGCAGTTCTCAAGAAAAGGATTGTTCTTATTTCCTTTTCTTAGTTCCTATACTGTGTAAATTGGATTGTCGCCTCTGGCAAATTCTTACCATAAAGATTTTCAATGTGATTTCATGTGTTATATTTATTCAGTGTTATGTACTTGTATTATGCCAGCTGCAGTTAAACTGAGTTTATAAATATGGATTATATCTGTGTTAATTAGCTTAATACCCTGTTGCAACAACATATTGTTTTATGTTTTTATTTTTTGTTATTCAAGTACAAGTGAATGCATTTTTATAAATCACAAAATATGGGGTTGGTCTAGGTCTGTCCCGGACCCTGATCCTGTTTGAACGGCTCTTATTATGGACGCGTCGCTTAATAATATAACCAGAAGAGGGCGCTGTCACTTCAACTCACTCGTTTCTTCATTTAACTCAATAACCTCCTAAAGCTTGTTAAACCCCTGAATCATCATGTAATCAAAAGTCATCCTCATGTCATCATGAGTCTCGATGTTATGCATGTTTAAGCTTTCTTTTATCATAAGTAATTGTATTGTGCATCGATCATTGTTTATATGTGCACAAGCATAGGCCTACATTTAATCTTTTAATCACATTGGGGGCTTGAATTAAATCTTGAAAATTTGATTTGTGTGGATTTCAGTTTTGGACTGAAACGACATGAGAATGAGTAAAAGATGACAGAATGTTAATTTTGGGGGAACTCTTTTAATGTTAGCCTGTTTTAATGAGCATAATCACTGTTAAAAACTTATAATAACTCTGAAATGTGAAATTATTCCTCAATTAAAATGGAGCTTAGCAATGCACATCGCTATGGATTGTAATGTGTATTGTCTTTAAGGACTATTGTATATATGTATATATGAATTTATCTGAAAGTGTCTATTTAAATGTGTTGGTTTTTCAGTGACCCTAAAGCCAAGCAGTTGCTGAATCCCATTACAGGTCTGACCTGTTCACAAGATATGTCCAGGTAAAAGCAAGATAATCAGAATCAATATACAAATGAGTGTCAATATATTGAGAGCCAAATCTTTACCTCTATCTATAATCCTAAACTAAGCTCCCGAATCTGACAGTAAACTTCAGTAAATGGTTTTATGTGTGTTAAGAGTGAACACTATGATAACATTGTGCTGCACAGACCCAATGTGCCATTTTCTTAAGAGTCTCCTGTCTATTACATAAAAATGCAATATTTCATAGACGTTGTTATAGTTCAGACTATTTTTTTTACAATCATTTTTAATTCAGTTATGTTCTGATTTTATGTGTGCATGTGTAAATTCAGCGATAATTAATCGAGTCATGTATTTCTTGTACCAGATATTGTTTTTTGTAGATTAGTTATAGAGTAGCACTGGAGTCATCATGGAACTATGAAATTTAGTTTAGTATTACTTTTAGCAATTTAATTGCACATAAGTACTGTATATTTTAGTTGGCATGGTGTATTATTTAAAAGACTTGAGTTTGTGTGCCATGTGTTGCCATAATTCCTTACTAAAATTATGTGCTAATCTTTATATGTAAAAAAAAACACTTGATCTCTCATGACTGTAAGGTCAAGTCATAGATATGTCTTATTACATACACCAACGTTTGAAACTAAGCAAATCATGCATTAAGTTGATTAAAAAAAAATACAACAAAAACAGTAATATTGTGAAATCTGGTTATAGTAAATGTTTTCTATTTTTAAATATTTTAAACTGTAATTTTACCCCTGTCTTCAGTGTGACATGAAATATGCTCTAATATGCTGATTTGCTGCTCAAGAGACACTTCTGATTATTATTATTATTATTATCAATGTTGAGAACAGTTGTGCTGCTTTATATATATATTTTTTTTCATAATACTTTTTTTGAGAGAAAAAAAAGAAAAAAGCATTTATTTGAAATGGTAACTTTGTAAAAGTCTTGTCACTTTTGGTTAATTTAATGCATCCTTGCTGAATAAAAGTATTGATTATTGAGGGAAAAAAGTGACTCTTAAAAGTTAAAAGTATTATTATATCTTGAGATTGCATAGTTATATTATATACTAATGTAATATTCGTAATATTAACAACACCTACAGTAATTGTCAGATAATATGTTGAAAAACGTAGAAAAATTACTTTATTTTTTATTTTTACTTACTAGAATGAAATTTACACCTAAGGTAGTTGTGGATTTTATACAAGGTTGAGGTTCCTTTTTCAGAGGATCATAAGATCCATCGTATAGACATTATTTCACATGTATGATATATGTTACTCTCAGCGTTGTTATTTAGTTCAGATTATTGATTGAGTTAAACAGTGTGCTGAGCGCTTGCCTCTCTGTTTGTTTCTCTCCTGAGCCACTGGAGTCAAAGGTCATAGTGCATTCCCACTTTTTCTCATTATGTCATTCATAGATAAAACATCTCTCCTCAGTTAGCATCTCTCTCTCTCTTTCTCTCTCACTGGCCATTTCTTTCCTTATCATTCTAAGTCGTTCATCACCTCTCTTTCTCTTTCAAAGTTCCTTCCTCTGTCATCAATATGACCTTAGCATCTCCCTTTTGACCTCCCTAAAGACTTCCCCCTTCCCTCACCCTGTCCTTTCTCAGGGGCTATCAGAATTTTGGACACTTTGTCGCCAAAGCCATTCATCTTAGAGCAGCTGCGCACCAATCAAATCTTTCCTTATTACCTAAACATGCCTCTGGCAAACCAGTCACAGCACAACTCATCCCATAAAAGTTACACGTTTACATGCATGCGCGTGTCACTCTTGATTGCTATCTGGGATGCTGTACGGGACATTGGCCAATTTCGTTGTGTGTATTTGGAAAGTACCCCAAAGATGATGTAAATCACACTGCTTAGAGGATGAGTGTGAGCAAGATTGCTTTAAGAGATGGAATGAAGGGCAGTCCTCTTGAAACCTGAGGTTTAGCATTTAGTAGCCTACTTATGATCTTGCTCTATAATAAAAGTCACTTGGGTAAAAAAAAGTATTTTCCAATTATGCAGTGTTAATGTCTATTAAATGACTCAAACAAACAGTCAATTAGAAAAACATGTCTGAAAACAGTTAACCAAACGTTTGTGGTTGTTGAAACATTGTTTGAAAAGCTTGTATGTAGTATATGCTTTATAATACTGTAAATGCATTTCTGTTGTGTATTGTGCTTATATTGTAGCCAAAAGTCAGTTTTTAGTTACACACACTTGTGAAAAAAGTAACGTATACTGTGCGTTACTTATTATGAAAATAATATATTTTAAAAGAAAATACTTAAGTGAGAAATAAATGTAATGTTTCCGATATATTATTATTATTGCATATATTAAATACAATTAGCTGAACTTATGTGTGGTTTTTGTCCCACTTACTCTTGTGTAGAACTTCAGTTCATCTGTATATGATTTTATTTTTGTATTTTATTTTTTATTTTTACAATAACTTCTATTGTCTTTGAAATGGGGTTAAAATGTCCTGTAGCATTACATTTATAATCAAGTACTTTAAATGTGATTTAGTATGTTAGTCAACACAACAAAATAAGCATATATTTTTCATGTACTGTCAACTAAAATATGCTAAACCTTTCAAATAAGACTGAATTGTTTAACATTAGTTATTACGTTATTGTTCATTGTTCATTTGTTTTTGTTCATAATACATTAACTAATGTTCATTTATACAAACTTGTTACCCATAAACATATGATATTTTCAGATTTTCCCTCAATTTTCAGTTTCACTAATCTAAAGAATAATCTTGTTACTTTTATATGATTAGCAGTTTTGGTGGTATTTTGGGCAACCACTTGCCTGATGTAAAATCTGTGCCTTGAGGCAAATTAAGTTAACAAACACTATTAGATGATGCATTACTTTATTATGCAATGAGGGGAAAAAAGTCTTCATTCTTTTTGGATGGAAAATTATTGGAAGGCCAACTTACGAAACACTTCACAAGCAAACACTAGGCAGAGAGTAGTTTTAGTCAGGATTCGGATGTTTACGAAACCACGCCTTTGGACAAACAGAGTCAGTGCTTACCTTCCTGCAGTGGGATCGTCTTTCAGAGGACAGGGGGTCAGATGGCAGCAATTATCACACCCACATTCAATCCTGAAAGCGGTGCTGTGGTGGGTGACAGCACAGACTATAGGAGGGCTGGAGCCACCATCACTCTTTCTTATGGCACATTGGGCCCCTAGGGGTATTTTTTGCCCATCTATCCTATATACATTTCTTTGTGTGTTTTTTTTTATCTTCTGCTAATTATTTGTGTGAAGATACAATGTGATGCTGTTTATTAGATCCTGACCTGAACGGTTTTTAGAATTGTTCTGTAATCGTAGAAAGACTGCCGGACGTCAGTGTTGTTGTTTGTACATTATTAAGCAGTTCAAGTGCTGAATACTCATTGGTCAGCCTAACTAAAACAAAGTATACAACAGTTAAATCCGGTCCAGATTCCGGCATTCAAAGACTTCGGAAATTTAGTCAGCACTGGGACTTTTCACTGTTAGTGTCACTTGTTTGCACATTCCAAACAGACTGTCAGTATGGAGGGGATTTTTCAGTGACTCTTTGTGCAGGTTACATTGTTTCGCCAGTAGGTGGCAGCAAGTCTTTATGAGTGAGTCATTGTATCATTCAGACAACTGATTTGTTCAAATACGGAGTCATTCAGGAACAAAACACCACTAATGCATGTTGCTTAAACACATACAACAGTTAATCATATTTTGGGTCTGTGTGGAAGGATTTTTTTTTTTTTTTTTTGGTGGAGCATAAACAGTTTTTTTATTATTTATTTATTTTTTTATATGGTGAGTTGATGTCAGATGTTGCCCTTCACTTCTGATCTCTAAAGATACCAGTAATCTTACAGATCTATCACAAATGCTCTATTTAAAAGTTCATCAGAACAGATTTGGAGAAATCGAGCATTACGTCACTTGCTTACCAAAGGATCCACTGCAGTGAATGGGTGCCGTCAGAATGAGAGTCCAAACAGCTGATAAAAACAGTACAAGAAGTAATCCTCATTATCCATCATTAAGGTGGTTTGAACTTTAAAAAATCCATCCACTTGACCTCATATGAAAACTCACCAGGAAAACTTGTTTATAACTGTTTCGGACTGTTTTAACTTGTAAACCTAAGCATATAAATCTGTGCATATGTCTCTCCTGATACAGATTAGATTAGTTTTATGTGAACTGTTCCTTTAATAATTTCTCACTCTCATGTTTTTTTTTTCTTCCATGGAATAAAAATAATCTTCACACAACTAATGTTCATACATTGACAGTTCATAGGGACCATGTCTGTGAGGATACAGGAAGGACAGAAATGTCATAATGACTAAACATATGACTATATGTTCCGAGTCTTCTGATGCTGTGTGATTCATAGTGTGAGGAACAGAGTGAAATTTAAGTCGCAGTCAAGCTGTTATTCGGGAAAAAAGTCCCTCCACTGCAACTGTTAAATCCATATTATGTTATTATACAAGAGCAATAATGCCTTTTTAACTGAATTATCTGAACTCTTAACTTATATATGTTCCATATCTTCAAATGTTATCCTTCTGGGTGATTTTAACATTCATACAGATAATGTCAGTAATGCATTTACAAGCGAATTTCTATCATGTTTGGATTGCTTTGGTATACAACAATTTAACACACTGCCCACTCATACTAAGGGGCATACTCTTGATCTTGTTTGTTGCTCTGGTATAACACCTTTTAATTGTACTGTTTCTGATCTATCCATATCAGATCACTTTCTGGTCTCATTTTGTGCCAAACTGGCCATTTTTAAGGTAAACCTGTGTCGCCCGATTACATTTCGGAATATTAAGAACATTGATTTGCCTACTCTTGCTGATGAACTTGCCATCTTTTCCAGTAAATCTGATTTCACTACTGTTGATGAACTGGTAAAATATTACAATGATGGACTGAACATGCTTTTAGATGAATTCGCACTCGTGGAAACTCGAAGGGTTTCATTTGTGCATTCAGCTCCTTGGTTTACACCTGAACTGCGTGTACTTAAAACCAAAGGCCGTAGGTTAGAGCGGCTGTACGTCAGGTCTGGCCTTACTGTTCATAAAGACATGTATGCTGAACATATTCAAAACTATAAAAATGCACTGACTACAGCTAAATCCGATTACTACTCCAATGTAATTGGAGTTAGCAATGGGAACTCTAGGTCTCTTTTCTTGGTGGTAAACAATATTCTGAAGCCACCTGATTCTTTGCCATCTGATATGTATTCCACTGACTTATGTGATCGCTTTTTGACTTTTTTTACATCTAAGGTTGAAAATGTACATCGGCAATTACTTACTGGTACTCTTCACAATGACTCCTGTCAGTCTATCACTCACATACCCCCCCACTCTGTCTTCTCTAACTTTACACTACCAACTATTTCAGAGATAGTGGGACTGAAAGGTAAATCTAAATCTTCGACTTGTCAATTAGACCCTTTACCAACTCCTTTAGTAAAAGCTTGTTTACCAGCCCTTTTGCCGTTGATTACTAAAATTGTTCATGCTTCACTTGGTTCTGGTTTTGTATCTCCATCTCTTAAATCTGCTATTATTACACCCATACTTAAGAAACCAGGGGGTGATCCATTTGATTTTGAAAATTTTCGTCCAATTTCAAATTTACCATTCATCTCTAAGGTAGTTGAAAAGTGTATTGCAATTCAAATTCATGAACATCTGTCCAATAATAACTTGTATGAACAATTCCAATCTGGTTTTCGTCCCCACCATAGCACTGAGAATAACCAATGATCTACTGTTGGCAGCTGACTCTGGGCTTTTAACTATACTTGTCCTTCTTGACTTGAGCGCTGCCTTTGATACTGTCTCACATAACATACTTCTTGACAGATTAGTTTCCATTGGTATTACTGGCACTGCTCTGTCTTGGTTTAGTTCATATCTATCTGGAAGCAGTCAGCGTATTCAATTAAAAGATTTTAGTTCAAGACTATCTACAGTCACCGCTGGTGTTCCCCAGGGTTCTGTTTTGGGTCCGCTACTCTTCATTATATATATGCTCCCTCTTGGTGATATTTTAAGGAAATATGGTATTAATTTTCACTGTTATGCGGATGACACCCAACTTTACCTGTCCGCCAAACCTACCGGTTCTTTTCCTCCGCCATCTTTGTCAAGCTGTTTAGCTGAAATTAAAGACTGGCTTTCAGCGAACTTCTTGAAATTAAATGGCAATAAAACTGAGGCTCTGCTTGTTGGCACTAGATCTGCTGTGTCTAAATCTAATTGTTTCTCTTAACACATTCATAATACTGCAATCTGTCCTTCCTCTCAGGTTAAAAGTTTGGGTGTCATCATGGATAGCACACTATCTTTTAAAGCTCAGATTAATAATATTACACGGATTGCATACTTCCATTTGCGCAATATTAATCGTCTACGTCCATTTCTTTCAAATAATAATACTGCAGTTCTCATTCATGCACTAGTCACCTCACGTATAGACTACTGCAATGCTCTTCTTACAGGTTCTTGCTGCATACGCTTCAAATGGTTCAGAATTCTGCAGCTCGTGTTCTCTCTAGAAAACCTTATACTGATCACATTTCTCCGGTTCTCCAGCAATTGCACTGGCTTCCAGTAAAATATAGAGTTGAATTCATAATCTCGCTACCCACTTATAAGGCACTTCATAATCTCGCACCACAATACCTTACTCAACTTCTCCAGGTTTATACCCCTTCACGTGCACTTAGATCTTCATCTTTAATTTCTCTTGCGGTACCTCGGATTCGACTTACTACTATGGGTGCCAGATCTTTTAGTTATGTTGCCCCCCGCCTATGGAACTCTCTTCCCCTCGATGTTTGCAATAGCAATTGCTTGTTGACTTTTAAGACATACCTTTTTATACAGGCTTTTTTATAATATTTTTTATTGAGACTTAAATCCACTTTATATGTATATGCTGTTTGTTTGTTGTTTGTTTTGTCTTATGCAGTGACCTGTATATTGCTTGTAAGGTGACCTTGGGTGTTCTGAAAGGCGCCATGAAATAAAATGCATTATTATTATTATTATTATTATTATTACCCATATATATAAAAGACGACCATTGACACAAAAGGTCATTGCAAAAGAGGATGTCTGTTCACAGAGCTCTGTGTCCAAGCACATTAATAGAGAGGCGAAGGGAAGGAAAAGATGTGGTAGAAAAAAAGTGTGCAAGCAATAGGGATAACCGCACCCTGGAAAGGACTGTGAAAAAAACCCATTAAAAAATGTGGGGGAGATTCACAAAGAGTGGACTGCAGCTGGAGTCAGTGCTTCAAGAATCACTACGCACAGACGTATGCAAGACATGGGTTTCAGCTGTTGCATTCCTTGCGTCAAGCCACTCTTGAACAACAGACAGTGTCAGAAGTGTCTAAAGACAAAAAGGAGTAGTCCAAAGTTATATTCTCTGATGAAAGTAAATTTTGCATTTCCTTTGGAAAACAGTCCCAGAGTCTGGAGGGAGAGAGGAGAGGCACACAATCCACGTTGCTTGAGGTCTAGTTTTAAGTTTCCACAGTCAGTGATGGTTTGCAGTGCCATATCATCTGTTGGTGTTGGTCCACTGTGTTTTCTGAGGTCCAAGGTCAACGCAGCCGTATACCAGGAAGTTTTAGAACACTTCATGCTTCCTGCTGCTGACCAACTTTATGGTATTTTATTTTCCAACAGGACTTGGCACCTGCACACAGTGCCAAAGCTACCAGTACCTGGTTTAAGGACCATGGTATCCCTGTTCTTAATTGGCCAGCAAACTCGCCTGACCTTAACCCCATAGAAAATCTATGGGGTATTGTGAAGAGGAAGATGCGATATGCCAGACCCAAGAATGCAGAAGACTACATGCCACGCCGCATTGCTGCAGTGATTCAGGCAAAAGGAGCCCCAACTAAGTTTTAAGTGCTGTACATGCTCATACTTTTCATGTTTATACTTTTCAGTTGGCCAAGATTTCTAAAAATCCTTTCTTTGTATTGGTCTTAAGTAATATTCAATTTTTTTGAGATACTGAATTTGGGATTTTCCTTAGTTGTCAGTTATAATCATCAAAATTAAAATAAATAAACATTTGAAATATATCAGTCTGTGTGTAATGAATGAATATAATATACAAGTTTCACTTTTTGAATGGAATTAGTGAAATAGTGAAATCAACTTTTAGATGATATTCTAATAATATGACCAGCACCTGTATATAAAATGAGTTTTAGCGGAGAGGAACTTTATTATTGAATAGGGATCAGAATTAAAAATTTCAGCCTGCTTGCATGTAAAGCAATAAGACTTTAGATCAGCTAACTCTATTAACCAGTAGCTTATTAGTATGTATGTTACTAGCATATTAGCTGTTTATTAATACTTAAAAACCATGCAGTAATACCTTATTCTGTACACCCTATCCCATACCTTAATATAACTACTACAACAATTACCTTGCTATCAGTAAGCGGAAATTCTTTTTCTTAGTTAATAGTGAATTTAAAGGGTTTGTTTTTTGGATTAAAAAAATTAATAAAATGAGTTTCTTCCAAAATCAGTATATCTGGTCGGTGTTGGAAAGTAAATTTTTAATTTTATGCAAAATGTGATACCCACCGAGTTATTACAGTAGGTTATGTTTTGTCCCTTTTTTTCCAAACCGTAACAAGCATCAGTCTTTTTTTTCTGCAGAATGTGATATATCTGCTCAAACAATCACAGCACATCATTCCACGGCATCCTAGTTTTCCTCATCTACTTTGCACTTTGTGATCAACCAACAAGTGCTGCACAATAAATCGCATGTTATTGTCACACGCATCTCGTCAGTAAAGCTGATTCTGTAATTAATAGTACCGGTAAATCTCCATCATGTGCTTTCAGATGGAAATTATTCAGATGCATTTAATACACAGAGCCATAGATCACTGACAAGCTATATTGCATTCATTAGAAGAATCACATTCGATTATGAACGCGATATCACGTAGTTTGTCAGTGTTAGTGTTTTTATTAATGCCATTTATGTTTTTGTTAATACGGCACATAGCACTAGTCAACTAAATGAATGTAACATGGCAAAGATGAATGCACTTTTGTTGAATGTAAGGGAAATATCATTTTGGAATTTCTGTGGACTAATGTGATATTCATGTTCTTGTTCATGATGAAGTTTTATTTTATTGCAGTAATTAATTTATAGCATTAACAAGATGACCCGCTAAATTATTTTTTGGAGTGATGACAGATTAATGTACAGTACAGACCAAAAGTTTGGAAACATTACTATTTTTTATGTTTTTGAAAGAAGTTTCTTCTGCTCATCAAGCCTGCATTTATTTGATCAAAAATACTGAAAAAAAAATGTAATATTGAGATATATTATTACAATTTAAAATAATTGTTTTTAAATTTATTATACTTTAAATTATCGTTTATTTCTGTGATGCAAAGCTGAATTTTTAGGATCATTATCACATAATTCTAATATGATGATTCAAGTTGGAAACAGCTCTGCTGCTTTTTCAGAACATGTGATGCTTTTTTAGGATACTTTGATGAATAAAAAGTAAAAAAAAAAAAAAGAAGCTATGTTTTTAAAATATAAATATTTTGTAATAACAATATACACTACTGGTCAGTAATTTGGGGTCAGTAATTTTTTTTCTTCTTTTTAAATAAAATCAATACTTTTATTTAGCAAGGATGTGTTAAATTGATAAAAAGTGATAATTATTATAAGTGATATTATTAGAATATATATTATTAGAATTTTTTTTTTTTAATAAATGCAGTTCTTTTTAACCTTTTATTCATCAAATATATTAGACAGCAGAACTGTTTCCAACAGTCATAATAAATCAGAATATTAGAATCATTTCTAAATGATCATGTGATAGACTGGATGTTACATGTGACACTGAAGGCTGGAGTAATAATGCTGAAAATTCAGCTTTGCATCACAGGAATACATTTTTTTTAAGTATATTCAAATACTAAACTATTATTTTAAGTTGTAATAATATTTCACAATATTACAGTTTTTTCTGTATTTTTTATCAAATAAATGCAGGCTTGATGAGCAGAAGAAACTTCTTTCAAAAACATTAAAAATAGTAATGTTTCCAAACTTTTGGTCTGTACTGTATTTATTAAAATAACAAAATGTTATAATAAATCTTTGAAAATCAAAACCTGTATTTACATTTTTAATGTTATTATAACCTAAAGATGCTATGTGAAATTTTGAAACAAAAAAGAGTGGTTTAAAAATAGATTTTGGTGACCCAATAGATAAAATACACTTAAAAAGGTCAGAGGGACTCATATCGTACCGGTTTCGTGGAAGGACTCATATATGATTAGTATTGACCAAGTTCAGAGGCTGTCATATGTGGATCAACTTACTATATTGTGCATTTTCAGCAGTTTCAATATGAAAAATAACTATGGTTTAGGCTCCATGAGTCATAACCTTCATATCGATTCAATTAAGATGCCTTGTGAAAGTTTAAAACAGAAAATAGTGGTTTCCATCTTGCCACTTTCTTGGTGAAGAAGACACATTTTTACTCGAATCAAAATGGATTCATAGCATTTGGAACCAAACTCTTCAAGTGTTCTCTAATCTATAATGTTACCAATAAATGGATCAATAGATTAAGAAGTATTTTATTATAGTTTTATTTTGATTTAATGATGTCTTTCCCCCTCTTTAATAAAAGATAGTGGTTTTAATGGAGGGTTGGGGGTGGTATGGTGGGGATACCTGGCCGTAGTTTTAACCAGAATAATTGCATCATTTAAAACATACAGTAAAAATATAAACAACTTTGCAAAACAACTATTTCCAGATTAAATATAAAAAAACACCAGTATATTGACACCATCATGATAACACACAACACTAAAATAATGCACTGAACATTAATTTAATGATATAAAATTATGTAAAATCTCTATTTATATTAATAAAAAGAAAAACTCAAATACAAATACTTAAATCATTCAGAGCAATCTAAGTTCACGGTTTTAACTGCAAATTAAAGATTACTCATTTATTTTTTACTTCCAAATACTGACCATTTAATATTATTTAGTTTTTACAATAAAATGACATGAACAGTTTTGTGTGTCCATTTTTTTAAAGTAAAAAAAAAAGTTAACATTAAAGTTTTACCATAGCAATTAAAAAATGTTAAATTAAATTTTATTTTAAATAATTAATCTATTCTTTTTTACAGTGTTCAGCCACTATGAACATGTTTTTATGAAAAGCAAATACATACATATTCTGAAATATCTCCTTTCTAAAAACATAACATCAAACAGTTGCCATTAATGAGTTACTGAATGAACTTACTATTCAATGAAAGGAAATTATGCTGAGGTAAGACTGGGCCAAAATATTATTCAACAGGACAGTGTTTGACCTCAGTAACAAGGTGTCACGCGTTGGTGATACAAACTGCACGAGAACAAAGGAGATCAATGAAAAGACTTTTAAAGAACTGAGGACCAAACAAAGGGAACTAATGAGATGATTAACAGACAACAGGTGAACAGAATGACATAATCAGGCAACTCAGGAAAACTAGGGCACAACGGAGAGAACAGAAAACAAGGCATACATGTAACACAAGAATGCTGATGAATTTGTATTTATTTATTTGAATTTTTTTTCTATTTCATGTTTTTATCTTAATACAAATACTAATGCATATGTAACATAACTCCTGGGTCAATACCAAAATCTGTGTGTTTAGGACAAAGGCCACATTTGATTGGCTGGATGAGTGGAGGATAGAGAGAAGAAGTCTTACCCGCCCTGACCTTTGGCTCTTCTTTAATCTGATCAAGGGTCAAGGAAGGGTCATGCCAATTGTAATGACTTCCTCCTATTAAAGTTTGATATATGTGGTGTTTACCAGCACAGCCACTATGTCACGATTTCAGCACTAAATCCTGTCAGAAGTGATAGGTACAGATTTAAAGAGATGACAACATTGTGTACTTCTGCTTCTAATCAGTGATAGTGGCTGATGAAGCACATAAACACATGTCCAAAGGTGCTGTGGTGACACAAGGTGCTGTGATGGTATCAGATCGTGATGACAGGATATGTTCATTATTGTATTGTAAGTGTCATGTATCTAGAAGCCCTAATAATATTGATAACTATCTTTTTTTATTTTCAATAAAACTCGGCAGAACAAAAATGTTTATATGTTTGCGTTTAGTCGTGCTTAATTGTTTTAAATGTGCAGTTGTATTGCACCTGGAATCTTAAACAAATGTGAATTATATTTAAATTTTAAATGAGCACTTGCAATATATATATATTATTAAAAAAGGCCACTTAAGCGTCCCTAAAGGATCCTTTCATGATATGTTTCTTAAGACATATGTATAATTTTAAAAAGGGTGCTTTTTCATAACTATATTTAATGATTTAAAAATATTTTGTGTCATGCCTTAACGAAGTACACTTATTTTGTATGTTCTCTAACATACTAAAGCACATGTAAAGTACTAAAGTTAATACATTTTAAATGCACTACATTGCAACTTCATCATTACAAATGTTTGAATATTTTAAATGCCCTACATTGCAACTTCACCTTAACAAATGTGTAATTAAAATAAGTTTGAATACATGCTACAGTTTTTAATAGAAAAGAAAAACAAGTAGCCTATATTTAGTTGATAAATGCTTGTCAGTGCATTCAGCAGAACATTTTTACATTAAAATGTATAAAGATATATTAAGATAAAAAAACTCTAAAGTTTAGCTAATTAAATTTAAAATAAATTTAAATTAGAAATCTGCATTACTTGCATGACTGTCTTTGTGTGTGTGTGTGTGTGTGTGTGTGTGTGGAACTCAACTGAAAAATATATAATGTTTTTTGCTTTTTTCCATTCCATGCAGGTCACCTGAGTGTCAAAACCTGGAAGACTAATGGACAAGATGGGTGCTCTCAAGATTTTCACCATTTACATTTAGCTGACGCTTTTATCCAAAGCGACTTACAATTGCTATATATATCAGAGGTCGCACGCCTCTGGAGCAGCTAGGGGTTAAGTGTCTTGCTCAGGGACACATTGGTGTCTCACAGTGGATTCGAACCCAGGTCTCTCACACCAAAGGCATGTGTCTTATCCACTCCACCAACACCACCCCTGACGTTATTTTACTCATGAATTGAAAACCCTCAGAATGAAAACTCTTTAGAAAATCTTAAGAAAACCCATGGTGAATTGACGTCACAGCTGAAGCACATGCAGTCCAACGTTTTACAAAAACTTTTAAAAAGACAGTGGTTCACAACCGGGATCCTTATCAAAAGTAATCTAAAGAAAAAGTCATAAAACCTTATCAAAAGTCATGAAAAGTGAAAATCTCTCTCTTTTTTTTTTAAATGGGCCATTTTTTTATAATGAATATATATATATATATATATATATATATATATATATATATATATATATATATATATATATATATATATATATATATATATATATATATATATCTCGTTTGGTCGTGCACTAAATTATTTGGCTGGGTATTAATTGTGAGTAAATCATTGTATGGTTGTTTTAGACAATGGGGGTCAAAAGAGTTGAGAAACACTAAAAGAAGAGAGAATTCAGAGTTATTCAGAGAGATTCTCTTAACTCTCCATTAGGTGGAGACAACTATTGGCACCGACAGGAAAATCTGTCAAATCTGCCAGCCATAAGAAGAGGTTCATCAGCCGTTTAGATCAGGACTTTTTGTTCTTGTGCAGCTCATGATGTCTTGCAGTCACAGGCATGACTGATGCTTTCTCAGTGTCACTATGCACACGTGTGCATTAACACACACTCCACAGCTGGGAATAAAACAGTGTTACTCTCCGGTTCCGCTGTTTGAGAAACAATAAGCGCTCTCCAAACGTGTGAGAATGTGGAGGCTGGACGTGTATCAACAACTCCAGCTGGAAGGAACAAGTGAATGAGACGGAAAAGGAGAGAGAAACAAAGAGAGGGAGAGGAAGAGGTCATCTGTTTCCCCTTCTCTGTTACACACCTGTAGAGAACAAACACTCACGGAGCAGTTTCTCAGTCCTTTGGGAAAACGGGGAAAGAAACTTTCCATGTGTTTAGTAATTCACTTCCATTCTGATTATAATTTAGCTCTCATTGGCAAAATACATTCCCATGATGCAATGCAATGCAGTGCAGACGCAGCAGAATAAAGGAGCAGACGATATAAGCTTTTATATCCTGATATTAGCAGATGCTGTTACTGGGAGAAGAGGGGAGAGAGAGAGGGAAGGAGGATGTGTTTATACTTCTCACACACTTTTCTTCCTGTTCTGGTTGTATTTAGACTTCCTCTTTCACTGGGGCTATTTTGAGGCCTGTTGTTGTCCTGCCAAGACACACATCCACATGTGTTTGAAAGAATACTGACTCAGAGATTATAAAGGCAGTGATATAAAAAAATGAATTGAGCCATCTGAAGAGAGATTTTGAATGACTGTGTCAAGCTAAAATGGAAACAAATAATTGGGGAATTGATTTGAAAACAAGTTGTAGGTGGTCAGCCAACTCACTATTTAAAATGGTTCTCATTCTAGAAGTTTCAGTATGACAGCGTATCTTTATGACATTTGTATAAGTTTAGCTAGATGTAATGAAAAAAAGAAAAGAAAAGAAAATAATAATAGTGAGGAACAGAAATGAAATGATAAATAAAATATATAGAAACAACTCTAATAGTAGTCATGTATTTAGTAAGAAGCGATGTAATAAGTGGAGTGTATTATTTAGCCGGCTAACTGTACGTTATTCTTAAGTTGTTTTTTAAGAGAGAGAAAGATCCATAAACTAAGCAACATTTTTATTTATTTATTAATTTTTTGGTCTGTCTGTCTTTTCACTGAGGACTCTCCCATAACGTGACACAATGATGTCTTCCTGTGATTCTCACTCTTGATCCATACGATCTCCTTTCCTGTTTATCAGAGTCGGTCTGAACTAACATGTAGTTCATTAGTCATCTGCAGTTTTTACACCGTATCACTACTCAATCTAATGGAAACATTAAACGTCTGGATGAGAACTTAAGAAAGAACTGGAATCTTAAAAAAAGTCTTTAGTAACAATACTGTATTATTTCTTAAAATTAATTACATTACATGAACTAGAAATGAAGAATAATGTCAATGTCAATGTCACCTTTATTTATATAGCGCTTTAAACAAAATACATTGCGTCAAAGCAATAATGTTAAAGCATTTGTTAAGTGATACTTATTTCAACATATTACTAATACATTGTTAAAATCAAAAGGTGTATCTGTTAATATTAAATTTGAATATTCATTAACAATAACAATTACTATTTAATCACAAATGCTTTTTATTTGTGAATATGTATACTAATATTGCATCTGCAAATTCTTATTGCATTTTCCAAAAGCAAAATAATATTTCTTATACTGATTTAATGGGGTCATATGACGTTGTTAAAAAGAACATTATGTTGTGTATTTGGTGTAATGCAATGTGTTTATGCATTTCAAGGTTAAAAAAACACATTATTTTCCACATACTATACATTATTGTTTCTCCTCTACGCCCCACCTTTCTGAAACACATTGATCTTTCATTCTGAAAAGCGAGGTGTGCTCTGATAGGCCATCTATCCAGTGTGTTGTGATTGGCTGAATACCTCGAGCGTGTGATAGAAATGTTACGCCCCTCACCATACTGTGATGCCCTGTCCCGGCACGACGAGACAAAACCAATAAAACCCATTATAAACAAGGCATTTGTTGCATACTGATATAATAACTTATACTGTCTTTTTCCATGTTGCCTTGCGTATCGTGTCGCGTAAACATAAAACCATGTCTGCATTTGTGATTGGAGAAACAACAAACAACAAGCGCTACTCTAAACTTCTTAAAACTCAGGTTTGAATCATCATTGACAAATCCTTTAAATATGAAAACATACTTACAGGCTATGAGACTGAAGCGCCAGACTGTCCTTGCAAAGTTATAACTGCCCCACTTTATAGAAACAGACACCGGCATTGTAGGCTACTCTCACGGGAAACAGTCTTCATTCTCCGCAAAATGCATAGCACACCTCTGAATATTTGGGTTGAACGGTTCTGGAACAGTGTTCTAAATACAACTTAACCCCTGATTTCTAGTTGTGTCCTTTTGAAAGGCCAAACAAAGTATTTTCGTTTTCGCAATAAAACACACAGCGTCTCCACAAGATTGTGGCAGCGGCAAAAGCGAGAATCAAAGTCACGTCTTCTCTCTTTGCGAGAACATTTGGGCGGTGTTATGCAAATCTTCCCACATCATGACGTAGACGTGGGGCATGTTTAAACGAGCCGTTTTAGGAGGGCATGGACGAGTCTTAACTTTTATAAAGAATATCTCTTTGGGTTTGAGACTTTAGTCTTCGCAACTTTGCAGAAATTTGATATGTGTATCCGTACAATCTCTTGCTATATCCACAGTATTTGCATGGCGACTATTGCTACTATGTAAAGCTTGTGGTTAATTTGCTTTTATATGAACATGCATTTTAATAAACAGTTAACAAACTCCTTTTACCACAAATGATCCTTCATCAATGTACAGTAAAATGAAATGTCTCTGTGTTTGTCACATATGTTAAAATGAAGGGGAAAAAAGGATCCAAAATTGGTGCACCTTGACCTGAACACTTAAGTCTGGATGTAACAGTCAAGTTGAAGACTTTCTATTATATAACGTGTAGGATGAAGTGCTGAGTTTCATGATTGCAGACAGTCTGGACAGATGTTTGTGTCAAACCATTTTCTGCATCGTTTAAGGGGACACATTCTTTATTCAAGAACATTTGTGGCAAGCCCCAACAAATGAAAGCATGACCCACTAAACCCACTTTATGTGCCACACAGCTGAAATAATGTATTTTTCACCCTTTCTCTCTGGGTTTGCTGACTTTTCCTCTCCGATGGATGGGCCGTCACTGTTGACTGTCCCTTTGCACCCAACTGCTCTCCCACTGAACAGACACTAATTACTGCCCTACATGTTTGTATGTCTGCAGGATCTTCCGACGACAAAACAAAAAACCACAACAAACATTTTCCACTGTTTTTACAAAGCTCTGATGTTATTTATAGGGCTGTTTATTAGTCACTATGAGACAGAGAGAGACAGAAAGAAAGAATACAGAGTAAACTGGCATGATGTACATGTGGAAATAATCGTTTTAGATTCTTGTTTTTGGTGTCATTGGTAGACTGACAAATCTTCGTCATTTTGCTGGTGTGATTTTCTGTAGGTTTATTTCCTTTGTTCACATGTGTGGCTCTGGCTCATTTGGTTGTTTTAAAGTCTCAAGGTTGCTTAGAGCCTGTCATCAAATACTTTTGTTTTTCGAAGGCAAAAAAATAGTGGAAGGAAGCCTTTTGCACTGGGAAGAATGGACAATAGTGACACATTGCAACAATGGAACGGTAACATTTTATGGTAAAACTTTAGTTTAGGGAGCAGTTCTCACTTTTAATTATTGTTTTTTTATTAGCATGCATATTACTAGCATATTGGCTGTTTATAAGTACTTATAAATCACATATTAATGCCATATTCTGCATGACCATAATTTAGATACCTTAATCCACCCTATATTTAAACTTCACTTCTATCTTTCTAGCTATTAACTAGCAGCAAATTAGAAAGAAATTTAAGCTAAGGTCATAGTTAATACTGAGTTGATAGCGAGAATTAACAGACTAAAGTGTGACCCATTTTACAAAAAAGACACATTAGTTAATGCATTAGCTAACAATAACCAATGCATTTCTTACAAAATGTATTCTTCTTTGTTAACATTAGTATATGTTCAGCTGCATGAACTAATATTAACATATAGAACTTGTGATTTTAATAATGCATTACAGAGTTTCTGAGGGTCTTTAAAGGGTTTTAAATAGTCTTCAATCTTACACAAACCAAGTTAATTAAATTAATTAAAATTAGTTTTTTTTTTTTTTTTTTTGCATGTCATATTTGGGACACCATGCAACAATTTATAAACTTGAGGTAAAAGCCTAATTTAAGCATTTAAAGAGGTAGAAAGCACAACAGGGAACATTGTGGGAATTTGATTTGTGCTTATAATTAACAGAATGTTATCATTCTTGGTGTGAACAGATCATAACTCTTTTGACAGTATCTAGTGCTTTTTATTTTCACTGATAATTAGAATTTGTTAAAACAAAATAAAAAAAAAGTGATTCATTTATAACAGAACTTGTCTGTGAAGTCGATACCGCTGTCCTGAATATGTATCTTTAAAGGTGGAGTGAGTAAATTCTGTGGAATTAAAAAAAAAAGAGTAATTGTTTTAAACAGGTTTGCCATTGGTTGGTCGAACAATCCCGCCCGCCAAACTTATGACATTAGCTGAGTCATTCATTGTAGCTTGGGGTGCACCAATAAACACAGCAATATTTTTAAAAAGTCCAGTAGAGTCATTGTTTAGTGTTTTCGGTGGACTCGTCCTTCCAGTGGCTTATTCATAATGAACTCATTAATATATATATATATATATATATATATATATATATATATATATATATATATATATATATATATATATATATATATATATATATATATATATATATATACATTTTTTTTTTTTTTTTTTTTTTACAATTCTTCACTTTAATTTTTTCGATTGTCTGCTTTGTTCAAAAACATGTTTGTATATCATGAGTATATGTCAGGTATCATGTTTGTTATTCCCAAAACAAGCATCTGCATCCCCACAGAATGAAATCGGAATGGACCAATTATTTGATATTCCTCAAATTTATTAATCTTGCGCTGACATGTTTCCTCAGTCCCGGAAACATGGATTACTCATCAGTGAGCACTCATTCCGGACCCTGGGTGGCAACTTTCCCTCCAAAAGAACAAACATGTGACCACAAACACAAGTGTAGACCAAACATCAGATGAGCTGTAAAACGTCAGTGTTTACATTGTCAGAGAGAGCAATGACGCTCTGGAGCTGTTTACTGATGATGTTGAAAAACATGTAATTAATCAGCCCCGCATTGCTCAGTGCTTGTTATTATTTGTTGAAACGTGCCCACTAAAGCGTACTGTTAATCAAGGAGCATGTCGCTCTCAGAAAGCTCGATGGATCTTGGATTGGCCAACAGGATTTATGTGTAGGCCGTGAGGTCACAGCCGTTCCAGGGAATCTTGTCATTTTGGAAGATGTTGCATTTGTCCATTTCTCTTGTCCTTCTCTGGTCAACACACATCGGTTAAAATAAGTATTAAACACATTACCATTTTTCTTGCTAAATATATTTCTAAAGGTACTACTTACTTGAAATGTTCACCAGATTTCGGTAACAACCCAAGTAATCCATACATCCAAAAACAATCCACAACAAAAAATAAGTTATGTGTAATAAAATGGAATGACACAGGGGGGAAAGTATTGGAAACATGAAGAAAGGGAGGTGCAAAAAGGCATGGAAAGCTAAGACACCAGCAGAAATCTATCAGTAATTAAAAAGCAATCCTTCCCCTTGAAAGTGGAAATTAATATTAGCTGGTTCAGTCCCAGCACCTACAGTTTAAAAAATTAGAATTAAACTTTATTTGGCATTTACTTGTGCACAATGCACATTTAATCTTATTAAATCTTAAATGTGTTTTAATGTCACTTTTGATGAGGATTTTCCCAATCTTTGAATAATATCGGTATTTAAATGCAAAATATTTAAAGAGTACTTGAAGTATACTTGCAATAGTTGCACTTTAGCACATTTAGATATACTCCAGTATATCTTCAATTGGACTTCAGCACTACTTTTGCACAATTAAAATGCATCAAGTACAAAATTAGCTGTTCCAATTTAGCAAACTTTAAGTATACCAGTTTAGTATACTAAAAGTACAACTGCAGTGTATTTTATTAAGTACATACATATGAACATGTATTTGTAGTATAGCATGAAATAAATGTATTTAAAATACATTTAAGTATATAAATTTTTCACTAGGGTATGCTTTATTTTTTGTAACTTTAATAAATAATTGAATGCACCATTTTACTGTTCTTTTATGTTTGGCAGTTAATAGTTTACTTCAAGTCACCGTTGCTATTCCATCAGTTGTTTAAAGTCCCTATTTTCTGTTATTCAGCAATATTATTTCTGCTTTGTGTTTACCTGGTATCTGTGACCATCTGGATACATGCAGAAATTATACACAATTAGTGGTGTTTGCTAAGGCAAACATCACTATTACTGTTCTAAATACAGTGGGTAAATGATCTAAACAAAAACCTCTGAGTAACAAAAACTTTGATGTGTAAGCTGTGTGCTACAAAAATGCATGACACATCAAACTGTGTGGCTTGTTGAGGAAAGGTGTACTATGACTTTTCAAAAGCTAACTTACATCACTGAATTGAACATTTATTGAAGAAGATACAAGAAACATTGTACATAGGACAATGACGCCTCAGTCCCCTTCAAAGTAGCCACATTCACTCTTAAAAAATAAAGGTGCTTAAAAGGTTATTCTTTAAAGAACCATCTCTTACTTACCTTTTTATTATCTGAATAACCTTATTTCACCACAAAGGACATTTGTGAAACAGAGAAGTTCTTCAGATGTTAAAAGTTCTTTGTGGAACCATTTAGACAAAAATGGTTATTCTATAGTCAAGTCAAGTAACTATACAGATTGTAACAAAGCAACTGAACAGCATTAAATAGTAAAATAGTCTATTAATAATGCAAAAAGGCAGTTTATCATTGAATTCAGTGATGTCATCATCATTTAATCTGTGCAATTAAGTCAATGAAATCACTGGAAATTAAGTGTACCCAACTACGCAAGCCAGAGGCGACAGCGGCAAGGAACCAAAACTCTATCGGAGACAGAATGGAGAAAAAACCTTGGGAGAAACCAGGTTCAGTCGCGGGGCCAGTTCTCCTTTGACCAGACAAAACCAGCAGTTCAATTCCAGGATGCAGCAAAGTCCGATTGTGCAGAAGAATCATCTGTTTCCTGTGGTCTTGTCCTGGTGGCCATCTAGGAGACAAGGTCTTGACTTTGGATCTGTTTCTGGGGCTCATCTAGTTATCCTGGTCTCCGCTGACATTCAGGGCTGTAGAGGTTAGCTGATCAACCATCTGATATGGATACAGACTGGATCTGGTGGCTACGGTGACCTCAGATTAAGAGAGAAACAGACTAGTTATGCTGATGATACTCAGCTCAATATTTATTTGTGGCCTGGTGAAACATCGGAATGCATAGTTGATATAAAAAACTGGATGACGAGTAATTACTTACTGCTAAATTCTGAAATTAACAGAAGTGTTAATTATAGGACCTAAAACCTCTGCATGTATTAACCTAGAATGCTGTCTAAGACATGACGGCTGCTCTGTCAATTCTTCTTCATCGGTAAGGAACCTAGGTGTGCTATTTGATAGCAATCTTTCCTTAGAAAGCCACGTTTCTAGCATTTGTAAAACTCATCTCCATCTCAAAAATATATCTAAATAACAGCCTATGCTCTCAATGTCAAATGCAGAGATGTTAATCCATGCCTTTATGACCTCAAGGTTAGATTATTGTATTTCTTTATTGGGTGGTTGTTCTGCACGCTTAATAAACAAACTCCGGCTAGTCAAAAAATGCAGCAGCTAGATGTTCTTACTAGAACCAGGAAGTATGATCATATTCGCCCGGTTCTGTCAACATAACACCTGATGTACTTGCTACATCATTAGAAGAATGGCATCTACGCTAATATTAGTCTGTTTCTCTCTTATTCCGAGCTCAAAGTAGCCACCAAATCCACTGTGTATCCAGATCAGAGGGTCACTACAGTCACACGGATCCAGTACATATCCAGACCAGATGGTGGATCGGCAGCTAGAAAGGACCTCTACAGCCCTGAAAGACATCTTAGACCAGGACAACTAGAGCCCCAGAAACAGATCCCCTGTAAAGACCTTGTCTCAGATGACCACCGGGACAAGACCACAGGAAACAGATAATTCTTCTGCACAATCTGACTTTGCTGCAGCCTGGAATTGAACTGCCGATTTCGTCTGGTCAGAGGAGAACTGGCCCCCCAACTGAGCCTGGTTTATCCCAAGGTTTTTTCTCCATTCAGTCACAGATGGAGTTTTGGTTCCTTGCCGCTGTCGCCTCTGGCTTGCTTAGTTGGGTACACTTCATTTACAGTGATATCGTTGACTTGATTGCAAATGATTGCACAGATACTATTTAAACTGAACTGAGATGATGACATCAATGAAATCAATGGTGAACTGCCTTTAACTGTCATTTTGCATTATTGACACACTGTTTTCCTAATTAATGTTGTTCAGTTGCTTTGACATAATCTTTTTTGTTCAAAGCACTATATAAATAAAGATGACTTGACTTGACTTGACTTATATTAGCGTAGATGCCATTCTTCTAACGATGTAGCAAGTACATCATGTGTTATGGGATGTGTTCCCGGTTCTGGTTTTCCTAATTAATACAGCCTAAAAATCCTTTAATGTATTTAAATATTAGAAATATGTTAGTGTGTTATGTATCAGCCAGGCTAAAGAGGTTGGTCTTTAATCTAGATTTAAACTGCAAGAGTGTGTTAACAATGTTAGGTAGGTTATTCCAGAGTTTGGGAACTACCTGTAAGTAAAAGGATCTGCTGCCCACAGTTGATTTTGATATTCTAGGTATTATCAAATTGCCAGTGTTTTGAGAACACAGTGGACGTGGAGGAATATAGTACAATAAGAGCTTGTTCAAATACTGAGGGATCATTCAGGGATTTATAAGTAACAAGCAAGATTTTAAAATCTATATGATGTTTGAAATGGGAGCCAGTGCAGTATTGACAGAAACAGGCTAATATGGTCATAACTCCTGATTCTATTAAGAACTCTTGCTGCTATATTAAGAACTCTCTGCATACTGAGACCTCACACAGCTCTGCCAGCATCTCTTCCAGTGTTCAAAATACTCGGCAAAACCCTTTGCTAGAATTACCATCAGCTGCCTCATAATATTTTCCTGAATCTCACTGACCATATGAAATCTCTTCTCCTTCAAAGGTGATTTTAATTCTGGGAAAAGCCAGAGGTCACAGTTCACCAAATCTGGGCATGAGTCAGCTGGGTGATTTGATGTTTTGCCAAAAAAACTCTGCACAAGAAATGATGCATGGGTGGACACATTGTTACAATGAAGCTGCTAATCCCCAGTTGCCCATAGCTGCGGCCGTTTTCATCATTTTGCATCTCTCATATCATATTTTCCATAAGGCTGGAAACTTTCCAAAAAGCCTTCATTGATGCAAGCATATTTCAAAATCTTCATATTATTGATAAAGAACACAGTATGCTGCATTACAGATTATAAGTAGGCTGTACAACAAGCAACTATATTTTGTTCTTTATGAAGCGCTTTTTGAGACATATACACTGATGAATTAATTACCGTAGACACATCATTGAATTCAATGATGAACGCATTCATTTACTTAACCTCGGTTCCCTGAGATAAGGGAACGAGCATTATGTATGGGAAAACTTTTTTTCCATTCTGCTGAAGCCTGATTTGTTCCCGTTTGTGTAGCTGCACAGACCAATGGTGCTTCAGCCCGCCAGAAGGGGTGGGGCCGACCGCTATATAAGTCAGCCTGTAGCACCATTCATCAGATCATTCGACTGAAGCGATGATCATTGATACATGCAGCTTGTATTGCGACAAGTGACATAATGCTTGTTCCCCTATCTCAGGGAACCGAGGTTACGTTAAATAACTGAAAGTGGTCCCTTTTATACGTTTATACGTTCACTCGTTATGTATAGGAACAAATCCAATCACGCCGCACTACAAGCAACAATCCCATGCTGCTCTGCGAGCCTAGTGTAAGAGCACTAATAAGGGCCCTAATGGATTTAGGCATTATCTCGCCCCAAGCTTAGCTGAGATCTTGCTAATAGATATGCCGCTGGACTACGCCCATGAGGAGGAGAGCTAATAAGAGGAGGGAGCATTTGGTTTCCCTGACTCGCCTAATGATCTGGGGAATCAGGGCGATGGGAGGAAATGCATATGGCATCTCTGTATCGAGAAAAATGTTGGGCAATGAAAGTTGTCTTCTGAGACGAAGAGGTCAACCTCTGCCTTCCCAAAGACCGCCCAAATTTGGTGTACCGTCTGAGGATGTAGCACCCAATTGCCCAGGGCTACTTTGCCTCTGGACAGCACGTCCGCTCCCAGGTTCATCATGCCCGGCACATGTACAGGCGTTAGTGAGAAGAGTTCCTTCTGTGCCCAGAGAAGGAGGCGATGAACCAATCTATATAAGGCGTGAGACCTGAGGCCGCCTTGGTGATTGATATAAGACACCACTGTCATGCTATCTGAATGGACCAGGACGTGGTTGCCCTTGATGGTCGGAAGGAAGGAATTCAGGTCTAAGGAGACCGCCAAAATTTCCAGGCAGTTGACATGTAGGCATCGCATCGCTGCTGAGCTGTCCAGGAGCCGAATGCTGGATTGCCCTCCAACAGCGCACCCCACCTGGAGTTGGATGCATCTGTTGTCAAGGATCGATCCATGATCTATGCCCGCATTAGGGCGGAGTCTAGAACTGTTCCCAGAAAGACAGTTCATCATCTGGGCAACAACTAGCTCTTGCTTGGGTTGATGACCAACCCGAGGCTCTCTAAGTGACTGAGCAGCAACTCTTTGTGAGCGTTTAGTTCCTGTTCAGATCTGGCTAGGACAAGCCAATCATTGAGGTAATTCAATACTCAGATTCCCATCTGCCTGAGAGGGGACAGAGCCGTGACTATGCACTTTGTAAAAGTGTGTGGGGCCAGGGACAGTCCAAACGGAAGGACTGCATACTGATAGGCCACTCCCTTAAACGCGAATCTCGAGAATGGTCGGTGACGGGTGGCTATGTGGATGTGAAAGTAAGCTTCTTTCAAATCCACGGTCAAAAAACAATCCTCAGGGCAAATATATGCAAGAATCTTTTTGACTGTCATCATCTTGAACGATCAGTGCATAAGCAAGCTGTTCAAGACTCGCGGTTCGATGGAGGCACTATTTCCACAGCGCCTTTTGCAAGCAGTGTTTGCACCTCGTGCCAAAGAACAATAGCTTCGTTGTCTGGGACAGAAGTTGGAACAATGCCTCTGAAGAAGGGTGGTCTGCAAGCAAACTGTAGTGAGTAGCCTCGTCGAATTGTTTCCAAAACCCAACTCGAGATTCCTGTAATGGCTGACACAGAGTCGTCAGCGGTGACATCGTCGATGATGATTTCCTCCTCGGACGCGCAGAATGAGACCAGTCCACTCGCAGCTGAAGAGGACGTGGGGAGGGTGGGGCACACAGGCGCTGAGCCGACGTGACATTGCCTGGCCCCACAGGAAAAGATCTGCTGCCCCGCTGTTTTTCCTCTTAGGGGAGGAGAAAGACAGGAGGATGCCGGATGCTTGCAGAGATGCTTATGTTGCTGCCTCAGCTTCTTCCATGGCTTCTTCTTGCAGAAGCGTCAGCGAAGAGATGATCCTTGTCACTGAAGGAGAATAATCTGATGAATGGCGCTACAGGCCAATCTTATATAGCTTCTGGTGGGCTGAAGCGCCAATGATTTGTGCAGCTACACAAACGTGAACAAATCAGGTTTCAGCAGAATGGAAAAAAGGAGTTTTCCAATACATAACGAGAGTGAACGTTTGAAAGGGAACTGTCTTTTTGCATTATTGACATACTATTTTCCTATTTAATGCTGTTGAGTTGCTTTGTCACAATCTGTATTGTTAAAATCGCTATATAAATAAAGGTGACTAATGAACGTCTCGGTTACGTACGTAACCCTCGTTCCCTGATGGAGGGAACGGAGACGTTATGTCAAACGACATATGGGGTCTCACTTGGGAGGCCAATCATCTCTGAATTTAAGAGAAAACGCCAATGAAAATTGGCTAGTGGATTAACACACCTGATCCACTCCCAGAGCCACGGGCATAAATAGGGCGACAGGTGCATCCACTCATTAGGTTTTACGCTGAGGAGCCGAGAACGTGTCCCGGCAACAGCGAACGGTTCAAGGTTGTGGCATGGGGACATAACGTCTCCGTTCCCTCCATCAGGGAACGAGGGTTACGTACGTAACCGAGACGTTCCCTTTCTGTCGGTCACTACGAGTTATGTCGAACGACATATGGGGTCCTATGGAAAACGCCACAACCTGAACATCGTCACAACCCTGTGGCACTGCAATTGTCGACAAGCCCTGGCGTGCCACAAAAGCTACGCTTAAGGTCGTAACCTTCCCAAAGCCCCAGCGCAAATACACTGACCTTGGTACCGAAGGGGCCAAAGGGTGAGTACATCGCTGCTGGGGAAGGCCACGCTGCTGTTCCGCCCACATAAGTTAATGGAAGGGATTTCAACCTTCAGAGAAAGATTGCTTCAAATCTTCCCTATTTGTTCTTTCAGCTGGCAAGACAATGGGGAAGCGAGCCGAGGAAAAGACCACATCCTACCCGTAGGGAGGTGACATGTGGATATACCGATATGGACTGACCCAGGGGGCAGTACTACATATGGAAGCGGTCTCTGAGGCAGGTCCTACCTTGGAGTAGGGATGGAACGGCTGCCAGAAGAGACTGACAGAACGGGTCTGTCAAGGGAAGACACGGGTTTGCCAAGAGGGAAACCTTACCGTGGAAGAATACCCATATGGGATTACCCGTAGGGAACCAAGCCATATGAATACCTAGCCCAGTACAGGGGCTGACCGGAACTCCGGGCATGCTAACACCAGTACTGGGCCTGGCGACAGACTGCTCCGCCAAGTCTGACTGCCGAGGGTGCTGGAGGATGCTCGACCAGGGTACGCCAACCGGGGAACTCTACTGGGAGAAGAAAGGCGCTCACATCCCCGTGTTAGGGGGAATGGCGCAGCAAGCGTGACACCCAGGCAGCCCTTCCCGCCAATTACCTGTTACCCAACACACGGGAAGAAACTGGCTCCACACGGAGGTTGTAAAACCTCGCAAAGGTGTTAGGTGTCGCCCAGCCCGCAGCTCGACAGATGTCTGCCAGAGAGGCGCCAGTGCATAGGAGGAGGCCACACTCCGTGTGGAGTGGGCCCTCACCCCCAGGGGGCACGGCTCGCCTTGGGAATGGTAAGCCAAGGCGATGGCATCCACTATCCAGTGGGCCAACCTCTGCTTAGAGACAGCCTTCCCCTTCTGCTGACCTCCAAAGCAGACCAGGAGCTGCTCAGAGCTTCTAAAGCTCTGGGTGCGGTCCATGTATATGCAAAAGCGCTCTTACGGGACACAGCGACGCCAAGGCTGGATCTGCCTCCTCCAGGGGCAGCGCTTGCAGGTTCACCACCTGGTCTCGGAAGGGAGCGGTGGGAACCTTGGGCACGTATCCAGGCCGGGGTCTCAGGACAACGTGAGAGTAGGCCGGCCCGAACACAAGGCACTCTTCACTTACCGAAAATGATCAGGTAACGATCAGGTCATGCCTCCCCAGGGACCGGCCGTCTACTGCATCGTGATGGGCTGCAATGGCAGCCACATACACTTTCAGGGTGGAGGGTGACAGCCCACGCTTCAACCTTTCTTGCCGGAAAGGAAGCACGACTCTGACCGGGCATCTCCGGGGGTCTTCTTGGTGAGAAGAACACCAATTCGTGAACAAACTCCACTTCAGAGCATAGGCCTGCCTCGTAGAAGGGGCTCTAGCCTGAGTGATAGTGTCTACCACCGCTGGGGGCAGATCACTTAGGTCTGCCGCGTCCCATCCAGAAGCCACACGTGGAGGTTCCAGAGATCTGGACGCGGGTGCCAAATGGTGCCAAGCCCCTTAGAGAGAAGGTCTCTCCTCAGGGGAATGCGCCAGGGAGGGGCTGTCACGAGGAGCATGAGTTCCGAAAACCAGGTCCGGGTGGGTCAATAAGGCGCAACCAACAGGACCTGTTCCTCGTCCTCCCTGACCTTGCACAGTGTCTGTGCGAGTAGGCTCCCTGGGGGAAACGCATACTTGCGTAAAGCCCGAGGCCAGCTGTGTGCCAGTGCATCTGTGCCCAGGGGGACCTGGGACAGGGAATAGTACAGCTGGCAGTGGGAGGACTCGTGGGAAGCAAACAGGTCTACCTGGGCTTCCCCGAATCGACTCCAGATCAGCTGGACTGTCTGGGGATGGAGTCGCCATTCCCCGGGGAAAGTGAGCTGTCGTGAGAGTGCGTCGGCTACACGATTGAGCTCCCCCGGGATGTGGATAGCGCGCAGTGACTTGAGCCACGTCTGACTCCAGAGGAGGAGATGGCGGGCGAGTTGAGACATGCGACGTGATCGTAGACCGCCCTGTCGGTTGATGTACGAAACAGCCGCAGTGTTGTCCGTGCGGACCAACACGTGCTTGTCCAGCAACAGCGGACGAAACCGTCGTAAAGCTAGATGCACTGCCAGCAACTCCAGACAGTTGATGTGCCAAAGCAGTAGAGGTCCTGTCCAGGACCCCGAAGCTGCCTGCCCGTTGCATGTCGCGCCCCAGCCCGAGTTGGGGGTATCTGTTGTGACAACAACGTGCCGGGACACTTGTTCTAAGGGCACGCCGGCCCGTAGAAAGGCAAGGTCCGACCAGGGGCTGAATGACGGAATGGTGGCAACCGGAGGCACACGTCGGGGCAAGATGTGTTGGATGGCCTCAGTCTGCTTTTGCACCGCCGACAGTGTTGCCGAACAGGCCTACCCGGGAGATAGGAGCATCGAGAAAGCGGGCCTTGTCCATGTCCCTCATCTCAGCCAGGTTCAGCCAGAGATGCCGCTCCTGGACCACCAGCGTGGACATCGCCTTCCCGAGGGACCGCGCCGTGACCTTCGTCGCCCGTAAGGCGAAGTCAGTCGCCGCGTGGAGCTCCTGCATCAACCCCGGGTCGGTACCACCCTCGTGCATTGCTTTGAGCGCCTTGGCTTGGTGTACCTGCAGGATGGCCATGGCATGCAGGGCGGAGGCAGCTTGGCCCGCGGCACTGTAAGCCTTGGCAGCGAGCGCGGCCGACAGTTTACAGGCCTTGGACGGGAGACGCGGACGATTCCTCCAAGTGGCGGCGTTTTGTGGGCACAGGTGCACCGCAACCGCTCTCTCCACCTGGGGAACATCCACGTACCCCCTGGCTGCCCCGCCATCGAGGGTGGTGAGGATGGAAGAGGGAGACGAGCGGCTTCTGGCCATGAAAGGGGCCGTCCACGACTTCGTCACCTCTTCATGCACCTCCGGGAAGAAAGGCACCGGAGCAGAACGAGGTTGTGAGCCGCGTCCCGCGCCGAGAAACCAATCATCCAGCCGCGAGGGCTCGGGACTGGGCGGTGTAGACACCTCCAGCCCGATACTCACGGCTGCCCGGGCAAGCATGGCCGACAACTCCAAGTCAGATTCGGCAGCAGCGACAACACCCGAGGGGGGCAGCCCCGGCGAATCCTCATCCTCAGAGGTCGATAACCCATCCCCCGATGCAGCGATCGACATCTGATCTTTGGGCGGCGCACCGAAAGACACGCTGGGACCGCCGTGAGACGGCCCAGCAGAATCAATCGGCAGCTGCACGGGACAGGCGCTGCGGGAGGAGTGAGAGGTCCGTGGGGCGTGGCCCGGCGGAGAAGCTCTCACTGTAACCCTCAGATCTCCCAGAGCGCCAGCCGGCGGTCCTCTGCTCGAGCCAGAGAAACCGGGACGGGTGGCGACAGAGGGGTCTGCTGCACTCCCCTTGAGGAGTGAGAGACGCGATCGCAGCGCTGCCATGTTCATACGCCCACAGTAGACGCATGAATCATCCACGAGCACCTCAGCGTGTTGGACGCCCAGACACTGCAGACAACGCTCGTAACCGTCCACCGAAGACAGGAAACGACCGCATCCAGAAGGACACGGACGAAACGGCATCTTGAAAAAGACGCGAATCGCCCGTGATTTGCTCTTTTAGAAAACTCGTGATTTGTCTCTTTTAGCCGAAGCGCCCAGGGGAATCGACTTCACAGGGACACCGCTGTACCGCGCTGTCACACCGACCAGGAACAGCTTCTTTAAAACAAAGATGAATGGCTTGTAGTGACTGCTCTCATCGACTACTCGGCTCCGAAGCAAAAATCTAATGAGTTGATGCACCTGTCGCCCTATTTATACCCGTGACACCCAGGGGACATACTCGGGGAGTGGCTCAGGTGTGTTAATCCACTAGCCAATTTTCATTGGCGTTTTCTCTTAAATTCAGAGATGATTGGCCTCCCAAGTGAGACCCCATATGTCGTTCGACATAACTCGTAGTGACCGACAGATAGGGAACCACTTTTTGTTACATGGAATCAACTTAACATCATGTTAGACCAACAATTGCAACATGAATGGATTGCAATGTTCTTTGCAAAAAAAAAATAATTTTCAGATAAAAAAAAATATATATATTTAACTTATTATTATTATTTGCACGAATGTGACCTTTTGCATTAAGTAAACAAAACAAAATAACAAAAAAAGTATAGTTGAGAGCCTTCATTACTCAAAATTGCAGATAGAAAGAATAGACCATATACATTCCACATAAATTACTGTCTATATTTCCTGTACTTTTCTTTCTTTTATCCAAAGTGATGTAAGTAATTGTCTGAAGAGAGAGTAACATTTGAAGTTGGTCAAAACTTCAACGTTTTAATAAATATTGAAGCATGTGCTTACTTTTTGTGTTTGATACAAGTAACTGTGATACAGTATGTGAGCAGTAAGTGACTGAGACATAAGTAATCTTTTTTGCACAATAATAATTCTAGTACAACCAAAAAACATATGGGAATTTCCTCAGAAATCCTGTCACAGACATCTGTGAGGGAACATATAGACACACAAAGCCTTTCCCAAGCTCATTGTGTATAAAAATGTCACTCCATTTGTTTCCTGTAAGTGCATTATTATTTATTTCCGTTGCCTGGACCGGTTTAACATCTATAAATATATTTAGTACCATTTTGTAGCACTTGGGGCATTATACAGAGTAAAACGTGCAGTATGTGCCTGGAATGTACAAATATTACCTTACACAATCCAAAAACATGTCAACGATGACACTCAGACAGTTGCAACATAACAGGACTAATCCATCTTAAGAACATGATTAACCTGCAACTGAAAAAAGTGAATCAAAACAAAAGTCTTAAACCAGTTTCATCCAAACAGTGTAAATCATTTGCAAACACATTGTCCACATTGAGAGTTGCTGGGTGTGTATTTGCTAAAGCATTACGCAGTGAACATTCTTACTGTGCCTGAGACTGTACCTAAAGTGTAAAGTGTTTGTGAGGACAAGTCTAAAATACATTGACGTTGAATGAGAGATTACTGAATAATAACATTTATTCAATGCTAGTGTTCTACATAATGCTACACAGAAAGTATTGAAAGTATATATATAGTTTTTTAGTGCACAAAAGGTTTGGTTTAAACCTGTTTTGTAAAAAAAAAAAAAAATCTGCTGCTCTATTTTATAAACTTTTTCTTTCTTTATTCATACAATAATAATAATAAAAACGTTCATTATTTATTTATTTAATAAATAATTACTTTTAAAATTTAGTTTTAATTAGAGGTTGTTTTTTTTTTTTTGAGTGATGCGGGTTGCCAGAGCATTGCAATGCAGTGACCAAAAGTAATTATGAAGCTTGCAGCACTAATGAAGGCTACAGTCAAAGAGTCTACAAATAGTCTGTTTTTGTGAGCATAGAATTAAAGCAATTTACCACTGACCTCTGCAGAAAAATGCACAATTTACATCAACTACACCCTACTAAAGAGAGCAACATCCAACGCATTTACATAAGAAAGGGTTGAAGAGTGATTGGGGGTGTTTTGTCGGGAGCAGCTGAGACCTTTCATTTACCGGTGTAATACTTATGGGAGAGGCACATTAAAGGTCAGTGTAATGACAGGAGAGACGCTAATAGACTGGCTATGAGAACAGGAATCCACAGATTGGTATGTGTCTGTATCAGGTGAGACTTTGTGGCACTGCAATGCCGACATGCACTGAGTCACTATACTAATTCACGCTCATAAACGTGCTTTTAAAGAAGCAGCCTCAGGATGTGTTGCATTAGTCCGATAAAAGCATATCAATCAGTGTTATCTCTGGCTAAATCAGTTCTCATCACTTTTTATTTGGCTTTGACTTTCAGGAAGCAATTTATGTGCAATGGTAGAATGTCTTCAGGGCTATTCGAGAGTGACTAGGTGCGCTGAAGAAAACAGACATTCATTTAATAACAGGCTCTGACACAATTCCATTGAACTTATTCTGAGATGTCAACATGTTAACAAAGGAAAAGATAGTTGGGTTAGACACTTGACGTTGGTCTAGACATGTGAGCCCTCAACACCAGGAAGAGCACCTGACGAATAACAACAACATCCCATGGCCACAGCAGACGTGGGGAAACATGTGGACGATATCAAAACAGAAGAACGTGCAAATTAGTTTCTGTTCTTTGTGGTAGACGGACATGTGGATCACAACAAACATGTGACCTGAGTGTTTCATAAGCCTCAAATCTCACATAAGACAGAGATCTGACTGTGATACGTAACAAGCCTTAAGATGATAAATGTGGCAATGTGATCACATTGATTGTTGAACCTTTAACAATCAAGCAAATACATAGGGCTATCAGTGTTTATTATGCAATAAAACTGCTTTAGGAAAATATGTGGGTTACTCTCAGTGTTATTTATTTTATTTATTAATTAATTTATTTATTTTTTGCTATTGTGGTCCCCATGACTTTATACCCTTTATTATATAGACTTTATTTTTTTACTTTTTTTTATGGATAAAGGGGTTATAGTAGGTTCCTTTGTTTATGATTGGGATTTAGATAAGTGCTTGCAAAAGAGGTGTGCCTTCAGACGCTTCTTAAACCTTATGATGGTCTCAGCAGTTCGGGTGGAGTTTGTCAACAGACAGGAAGTTTGTCCACCAGACAGGAATAGAGAGAGTGAAGGTTTTGGAAGGTGACTTTGTGCCTCATTGTCAAAGAGCAACCAGGTGCCACTCATTCAAACTGCATGTAGTGTGTAAAATAACTTTTTAAAAATATTTTTTTTTAAAAGCTTTTAAAATATTTCTTGTTTTGGCTTTTATTTAGATAAAGAACACGTTATTAGATTTACTTAGAACAGGAAGTGAAGCAGGAGAGAGAGAGAGGGGGAGGATTGGAAAGAACCACAAGACAGACCTGAACTCTGCTACAAGGCTGTCTATTCTGAATTAAACATTAATTTTAATTACTGAATGTTATTTTTTTATGGAAATATCAGCATTCATCACCATTACATTTCGTTATTTATTGAGTAATGTAAAAAAAAAACTGTTTGTACATTTATAATTGCTAACACTTTATGTTAAGCTCCAGTTCTTAAGATAAAACTGGAGTTTAAATATAGGGTGGATTAAGGGATCTAAAATATGTCTGTCATGCAGAATAAGGCATCAATATATGCTTTATAAGTGCTAATAAACAGCCAATATGCTACTGCAGTAATACACATGCTAATAAGCAAAGTGAGAATTGGTCCCTAAACTAAAGTGTTACCTCTTTATTTAAATTAATTTCTATATTTTATATTTAGTTTGAGTTTTTTAATGTATTAATATATTGGTCTCGTCAAGCTAATCGGATCTGCTATCAGCGTTTTACAGAAAAATATTCACAGATTCTGAATGTAATGTGAAAGTATTTTTTTAGTTCAAATGTGTGATTTATCACAAGACAAACAGAAACTAAATGGTACTACCAGTACTCAGTACTCAGTATACAATTTTTTTTATACAAGACACAAAGGGCTCCATTTTCTGAGTAATCTTTGCAGGATTAGATATCAATATAAAATGAGTTTCCAAAACAAGGCCACAAATCATTCTGAAGGAGCATCTTTATTATTGCTAAACATTAGCATTTCAGTTTCAAATCTGGACATGTACAGGTATTTAATCTTAATATATAAATTATGTGGAAAAAATCTATTGGCATACATAAACTCTTAAAAAGTTAATATGAGTGACCTGCAGATCACTTTTTTACTTGAGAAAAACACAGAAAATCCTTTGAACAAAATAGAAAGGACTGACAAAAACCTGTTTATACAACCTGAAAGAGAACACACACACACACACACACACACACACCCTACAACACTCTTTCTGGAAAAGCACCAGACACCAAGAGTTGACACTCATGTGATATCAGACTCATCATCAGAGTCTACCGTGTCTGTGTTTGGCTGTTGCACGAATGAAGTAAGCTGAGTTAAATGATATTTTGTCTCTGTGCGATGTCTTTTGATTGTGGGGTCTTTGATGTGGACGGAAGTGTTTTGGATGGGGGGGACAGACGACGTGTGACAACACTGGCAATTTAGACTACAGGTGTGCCCAGCGCACTCGGGAAAGACTGCAACTTCAAAAACACCTCTTCCTCTTAGGATGAAAGAGGGCTTCATTTTAATTGTACAGCAAAGAGAAGACAAAACAAATAAAGGAAAGATAACTTTCTAGTGGCTGTTTTATACAGCTTGTCCCGATAACCACAACAGAACTTCACAGAAACTACAGCTATGAGCAAAACACTCTTTGCTCTACCTCTGATGCACATCTTTTTGCATTATTATTTTTTTTTATATAAAATAAAACAGGAATACACGGAAAAAATGTGTTTTTTCAAGAAGTTGTTTATTTTTAAGAAATGAATTTTCTGAAAATGTGAAAATGTGTGGCCCATTATATACCATCAATATGTTTGTTCATCATTGTATGTTTAGGCAATTACAAAAACAATACAAAATCATGCATTTCATTAGTTTCTGAACATTTAGTCACTGAAATGACAGATGACTTCACAGATATGTGATATTTATGTGCTTAGCTTTTTTTTCTACTTTTGTTTACTTGGAACCTACCTAAAAAGTCATTTTTAATACTGTTCAATTATTTTAATGCATTGGCATTTTATATTTCAATATAATCCCAGCCGCCTGTTTTGGTCACTGCTGGTGACTGACAGCTGACAGTTACTGTAAAACCTCTGTCTGGTCATGTCATAAACCACATCTGCTTTCATACTGAGAAATCGAAAAATAAATTCAGTAGGACAATCAAATAAGGCAGTTATAAAATTAGAGACATGGCCGTTGTTATATACCAAAAATAATAAGAAAAGTACATCAAACTAAAAATGGATCAAATATCCCCTCCCTGTTTTGCATATGTTAAGGCCCTAGGATGATAAGATTACATCACCTAGATCAACAGCTATCTGCCCCCAGATGTCAAAACACGTATTTACTTCATTCATTTATTATATGAATCATTTGAAGAAAACAATGCAAACAGTCAGTTGAGCAGATGTGAGGCCAGACAGATGTGTGTGGCATTTGGAAACACTGCCACATGGTTTATGAAATAAATTAACTTATTCATCTTGTTCTAGTTCTGAGGTTGTTATGAAGACAAATTTGATAGAAAAGTCTAGTTTTTTATTATTATTTAATTATGCATCGAATAAATAAAAGCACAAATGATTCATTCATTATTGGACTCAAATGTTGAAGCCATTTTGATGGTTGTGATAATAAATGATAAGAATAAACTCCATTCAGAGAAATATTGTATTATATAATGTCCTAGATGTTTGACAACCTTCCTAGGGGAAGAAAAAAAAAAGTCATTTATTTTACTTAATACAAAAGTTGAAAATCAGTTAACACTTACTATAACAGTTCAACATGCAGAGAGTGTTTTACTTGAGAAAGTATGTACATGTACAGTAATATAAATGAGTATAAATGGATGAGTGCTTGATGAACAGATATGAGAGCTTTTTGACATTGTTTTCTAGCTTCATGCATGCATGTCAGGGCAATACCAAATATGTTAATTCACTTCTTGCTTTCAATCACCAAGAAATCATGCTAAACTAAAACACATCAAAACAGATGGCTTTTATAATTCACAAAAGGCAACAAGTTAAGATGAAAGAGCACAAATTGGTTTATTCGTACCGTAATATTCACGTTTAATATGCTGTACTGGAAATGATAATAAAGCAGTAAAATGAGATGTCCCATCCCCCCCTAAGTCCCCAAGTCAACTGACCCTTTTATCAGATCCATGATGTCTTTCTGACTCACGGCTTAGGCTGGAAATAGTTTTGGGGAGCGGAACCAAATGATCCGGTAACGTGTTTTGGGACTTTCCAGCTTTCTTATTTTTTTACCCAGGATAGATGGATCCACCAGCAAACAAAGAAACGGTCGAAAACACCAACTGATCTCTAGCCACTTATAATAATTATTTTATAAAAAGCAGTTTAATGTCAGATATATGTTTTTGTCTATATTTTTTTTCTGACAAAGATCAGTTGACTTCAGATGACACTCCCACAGATGCATATTCCCACAAACTGGAAGCTCCAATCTGATTGTCTGGTTTATTTCTGGGAGTCAGAGTGCAAGTTTTTACCAAGCCCAAGGAAACTACCAAGGAAAAAACAACAACTAGTTGTCGAACTTGATAAAGTTCTCAACAAAAGAGCTCAATAATACTAGTACCATTGGATGAAGAAATTCAGACTCCATACAAAGTTGTCAGTACACTTTTTTATTTGCCACTTTGTGGAATTGCAATTTCAGATTTACTAAACGCCAAAGAAAAAGAAAAAGAACTGTGCCTGGTTGTTTCACATGTGTGCCAGGCAGTATGAAGACTGGATTTCATGTAATCGAACAACCTTTAGTGTCTCTTGAATTTCTTTGTAATTTACCATGTTTTTGGGAAACAATTGTGTTACATCAGTCTAAGTCTTTCGTTGTTGCCTAGAGCATTGCACAACTTGAACATTGCAGAAGTGGATATCTTTCAATTACTGTCCAATTATCGTCTACTACTCATGGGTCGTAAAGTTGTGGTTTTCAACCTGCCGCAGTTCATCAAAGATTTACAAATCTTTCAAAAGGTAATCAAGCAATGCAGCTTAGAATTATACAGATCAAGTGACATCATTAATTTGTCTCAGTGTGTTTGAGCTGTAGGAAAAGAGACACAGCCCACCGCAGGTCAGGATGACAGGGATCCTACACTGCTTTCCATTTCCCACATCAGTTAAGAGGCAAGTGTGGTTTTCTCAGATGCCAACCAGCCTTTAATCAAGGGTGTTTCTTTCATTTATGTGCCCCACCACCACACTAATACGCACACAGACTCTCTCAACACTATATTTCCTCTAGACGTCCTTCACTACCTGTTGCCTTCTCCCTTCCTCCCTCCCAAACCTGGTTCTGGGTGGTCTGTGCTCCTGATTCTTGGCAGTGAGATTCTGGGGGTAGTTACAGGACTTCCTACTCTGCCTCTTGGCTTCCTGTGGCATTATGCTTCAAAAGACCTCACAACACCCACACACAAGATGCACACAAGGGATGTTTCTTCCGTCAACGTTTGGGGTTAACGGCTACTCCTCAATGCACCCCGTCCCCTGCGAATCTGAGGGCCGCCACTCCAACCCTGAACACACAGTGGTCACAGGACAGTCTGTATCCAAACACACATGCACCCACTGCATCTAACACTAATGTTGTATTTCATGTTGTGTCCCTTTCTATTTGTGCTCCTGTTTTACCTCCCACAAGCACTGCAGTGACACTTACAAACTTTGATGACTGCCTATAGCAAAGGAAGAACACAAACTAGATTTCTTTAGCATCTCAGTTCTTTCTTTAAGACACCTTTGGGAACAAATGTGGCTTGTTCACATCTGGTCACTTCATGCATTTTTTTCTGATCGGGTAGCTATGCGATCGTGAAAAGACCAGGTGTAAACGCCCTCAGAAACACATTCGAGACGGATATAAATCTGATCGCTCAAACCACTTCAGGAGGTGGGACATATTCCAGAAGAAACTAGACAAGTGTAAATGCATCTGGTTGATGAAACCACATATGCAAGTTTTACTCCTCACAAAACGTTAAAATAATAAATATGTGAGAGTGTGTTATAGGCTATATCACATTATAGTCTAATGCGCTAATGCAACACACATTGCCACGGACGTGTAGCTGAGCATCTCTTCAGTAAGCAGTTAGCAAACTTCCGCAAATTACATTTTGTTTACAAGCTAATTGAGTGATTTCATGAGGCATTAGATGTTCAAAGCAGCTTTACCGTGTCAAACAGGAAAATAGTGTGAATAATGTTAAGAGGATAATAACATAGAGTCAATTTCCAGTTAAAGACAGTTCATTGATGATTCAGTGATGCCATCATTCCAGTTCAGCTCTCTTCCAAAAGCATCTGTGCAATCAGTCAAGTGTCACAAACTAAGCAAACCAAAGGCAACACTGGCAAGGAACCGAAACTCCATCGGTGACAAATGGAGAATTTTTTTTGGGAGAAACCAGGCCCTGGCTAGATGATACCAGCATGGCGTGGTTAAATTCCAGGCTGCAACACAAGTCAGATTGTGCAGAGGAATCATCTGGTTCCCGTGGACTTGTGCCAGTGGCCAACGGGGTCTTCAGAGGGGATTTATGTATGGGGCTCATCTAGGTCTCTGCGGACATTCAGACATACATCATGATCTTATGATGTAGGGAGTACATTGGGTATTATGGGAAGTGTCCCCGGTTCGGTTGACTTAATTAATGCAGCCTAACTATCCATTAACGGATGTGAATAATAGAAATGTGTTAGTGTGTTATGTGATGGTGTTTAATCTAGATTTAAACTGACAGAGTGGGTCTTTCTCCCGAACAACACAAGGTAGATTGTTCCAGAGTTTGGGGGCAAAATAGGAAAAGTGTCCCATGTGTCAAGCACATGATCCTTCAGAAATCATTCTAACATGCTGATGCTGAAAACAGTTTTTCCTGCTTAATATTAAAACATTAACAAAGATTTGTTTACCATGAGCTACAATTCAAATGTTTAGGATGGATGGATGGATGAATGGCAAGCAGCAAGAATTGTTTTCATTCGCATTTCTGTATGATAATAAGAACCAATAATTCTTCTTATTAATTTAATTCTAATTAAAAATTGAGCACCAGTAATAATTAATCATTCTTGAGCACCAATATCAAAATGATTTCTGAAGGATCTTCTGACACTGGCTGCTGAAAACTCAGCTTTGCCATCAAAGTAATAAATTAAATTTTAAAGTATATGTAAATATTAAAACAGTTTATTTATTTTCTATTAATAATATGTTACTGTCTTGGTGAGCATAAGAAACATAAGAAAAAACGTTTGACCTCTCAAAAGACGATGTTGATACTAAGTTATCTTAAAAGACAACCTCTGAAGATCGTTCTCCTTCTGAAAAGTACTTTGGTACAGTGTATAACTAGCTTTATGTCCAATCTGCATTAAACCCATGGGAGCTAATGTGCATTAGGTAATACGTGACACTCTGGCAGTCAAATAAATAATTAAAATTGGGTTTTGACAGTACTGCCATCTTAGCTAACCATTTTCAATATGCCTTGGTTATGGTTTTTGTGTCGATATGATGTCTCTGTGACATTATGATGCATCACATGTGAGCTGTGCCTGGTAAATGACCAATTTTGGGGTTCCCACTATTTGTAGGAGGATGTTCCGCTGCCTTTCATACATTTTTACCAAATGTTAAAACATAGTGATTAAAATTGTAACAAATGTTAAAAAATTAGATTTTTTTTTTTAAGCAGCCATTTACATGTTGCTGTACAGACTGGCGGAGTCATAGTTTTCGAAGAAAAACTTCTGCTTTTCTGCAAGCTGATAGAAGGATTGAAGGGCTTGTGGGAAAAAAAAATAAGCCAAGCTATTTGAGGACCTGATGTGTTTGTGATGTCATAAGTCATCAGTATAGTTCCTTCTTTTTCACACGCACAGACTCTTAGTTAAAGTGTCTACACAGTAATAACAGCACTATAGAGGCACCTTATTTGAAGCATGTAAATGGATTTGACGTCAGAAATTCCCCTTAATTGCTTCATAGGTCCACATTAAAAAAATGCTAACCATTGCATTGCTATGCCAGTATTATACAGTCTATCACTGCATGCAGGCCTAAAAACACCCAGAGCGAACCCCAAAATCATTAGCAGGTAACATATCAGAAAGTGAATTTGGAGATTTGTCCAGACATCATTCTGCAGAAAAGTAATTGCATTGTGGTCTGATTTGAGGAAGCGAGAGTCATTGTTTGTCATTGGAGATTTGACAGGGAAATGTTTTCTGCTGAATTCAGATGTTTGGAGATGAATTAGGTCGTAGATTTCCCATCATGCCTGTCTGTCTCTCAGTCTCTGTCTTTTTTTTTCTTTAGCACTTTGCAGGAGACATACAGTATACAAAACTCTGACACACAATTATTAAATTCATATACTGAACATAGATGACAGTGATTTTGCAGTTTAGGACATTTTTTGTTGGTCCGGGATCAACATTCCTGTCAAACAACCATATTCCTAACTCTATGCTATACTCTTCGCTAACCATAAACAATGTCTAACACCAAAAGGAAATGATAGGTGGAACGAATGTTATTCAAACCTTCCAGCCCCACACCACAAAATATCATTATGGTAATTTGCATTTTCTCCCGTTTTCAATACAATTATTTATATATCCATAAAATAAAATAAATTATAGATATGCATTGTTAGATATAGAAAAAAATTCTCCATTGGTCAGTTGTCTTACACAGTTTTGCTTCTCAAAGTTGATTTCTGTTGTGTAATTAGGGTGAGTAAGTTTTTTAAAGAAATTAATACTTTTATCCAATGAGACATAAAAATATAAAAAAGTAAGATTTTTTTTTTAAACACACTTAAAAAAAAAAAGATCAAAACTAGGAAAAAAGACGAGATAAAAGTATTTTGATCTTTTTTTATGTCATGTTTCCTAAAATATTAAGCAGCACAACTTTTTTTCAGCATTGATAATAATCAAAAATATTTCTTGAGTTGCAAATCAGCACATTCGAATGATTTCTGAAGAATCGTAAGACACTGAAGGCGGGAATAATGACAGTAAAAAATCAGCTTTGATCACAGAAATACATTTCATTTTAAAATATATTCAAATGAAAAAGTCTTATTTCAAATTATAGGCAACACTTTATCTTAAGGTGTCCTTGTTACATGTTACGTGTAACAATAAATTATGCATAATTACATGCAAGTAACCCTAAACCGTAACCCTAACAATATAGTAAGTACATACATATTAATTGATATTACTCAGTACTTAAATGTATAATTTTACTGTAAGAAAGACACCTTAAAATAAAGTGTAACCAAATTATATTAATAATATTTCACAAGATTACTGTTTTTTAATTTATCAAATAAATGTACTTCTTTGAAATATATAAAACACCTTATTGACTTATTGACTTGAAACATGTACTTAAATGTATTTATTAGAAATCGAATATCAAAGTGACTTTACACTGAAACATAACTATTTCAGAATAGCAAAAACAGGATTATTCTCAGTTTTTCATATGAATGCAGCTGTATAATGTCTAAGCCCATATAAAAAGAGATTATTGTGTGTCAGCTGGTTTTGAGAATGGCAAACTTGGCTTTACTTGAAGATGTATGTAAATGTCTTTAGGCAGTGTGAAAGAGAGGGTGAGCAACCAAAAGATGAATATTTCTTGTATCATTCTTCATGAGTTTGGTTTGGGCATGTTTTATGCAAATTACTCATGGGCACACGCTCCCTCAATGAGAATAATCCGGATTCATCAACATTAGAAACAGTTAGCAACAGATATTGCGTGCGTGTGTGTACTGCTCATCAAACCATTTTTTTTTTAATTGCTGTAGGGTTTAGGTTCTGTGGACTTCTCACCAGGTTATGCATCATACACTATGTGTTTGCCGTTATTTATGACTAAACTCATGACTGAATCATTCAGGTGCTGAGTTTTTGAGGCTGCTATTTAGCAACTACCCTGTGAGGAATCTGACGCTGTTGATGAATGTGGAGAATTGATATGATATGTCTAAGAAAGGCAACGGAAATGTTTCAGGAGGCAGTTTTCACAGATGATGATTGGTATTGGGAAATCTCTGAAAGTTGGTTGATTTGCTGTTACCCAACACACCAGCAGCGTACAAGGGAACTGAGAGATTGAGGTTACTGTCCACCAGAAGCCCTTTCACAAACTCAAAACATACTGACATTCATCTGATCTCACACCACACAGCCAGACATTATTTTCACAAACTCATGTGTGTTCTTGCAACATCCGAAACTGATTCACTGAGAACTTGGAATGATGTTCCCGTAAAATGCACCAAGTACTTCATTGTGAAGTGTTTTTTAGGTCTGTCTTTCCGCCTGTCAACCCAAATCAATCATTTATACCAACATATTTGGAATCTCTTACATAGATACCGTAAAATGGGAAGCATGCAGTTGTTAACGTAAAGAGCTATTTCTACCTGATTTAACCCACATAAATAATTTTTGTTGGTACTAATTACTGACTTAAGTTGATTCATGGATATTAAATAATATTTTTGACTTAGGGAAAAAGTTTTTCCACAGTTTTTTTTTTCTTTCTTTCTTTCTTTCTTTCTTTCTTTCTTTCTTTCTTTCTTTCTTTCTTTCTTTCTTTCTTTTCTTTTTCTGTATATGTATGTATAAACATTCACCCTGTCACTTTTGAATATTACTGAAAAGCATTTTAATGTCTTCATAATGTATTTTAATAATATTTTTTTCTATATTTTACATAGCCTAACTATTTTAATACAGTTATATTTCATATTTTAAAATGATTATGTATGAAACCTTACATTAACATTTAGTTTAACTGTGACCTAATTAAAGCTATTGTGAATGGAAGTGGGTGTTTTTTTTTATTAGCTATTATTATTACATTTAAAAAGACTGAAATGTTTAAGTAAATGTGTTTTGTTATGAAATTGTGTGTGTGTGTGTGTGTGTGTGTGTGTGTGTGTGTGTGTGTGTGTGTGTGTGTGTGTGTGTGTGTGTGTGTGTGTGTGTTATAACAAACTAAAAACATTTTTTCACAATTTTTTCATTACTTGAAATAAACAGCTGAAATAAAATGAAAGTGTATATATATATATATATATATATATATAAACACAAAAAAATTTACTAAAACAACTAAAATGTAAACATAAAATATAAAAATAAAATCTAACTCAAAATATGAGCAAAAGCTATAATAGTACATCAGTAAAAAGCGGTGCTGTACATCCGCTCTTTTCCCTTGAGCTCTTTAGCGGGAAGTCGTGGCCTAATGGTTAGAGAGTCGGACTCCCAATCGAAAGGTTGTGAGTTTGAGTCCCGGGCCGGCAGGAATTGTGGGTGGGGGGAGTGCATGTACAGTTCTCTCTCCACCTTCAATACCATGACTTAGGTGCCCTTGAGCAAGGCATCGAACCCCCAACTGCTCCCTGGGCACCGCAGCATAAATGGCTGCCCACTGCTCCGGGTGTGTGCTCACAGTGTGTGTGTGTGTGTGTTCACTGCTCTGTGTGTGTGCATTTCGGATGGGTTAAATGCAGAGCACAAATTCTGAGTATGGGTCACCATACTTGGCTGAATGTCATGTCACTTTCACATTTCACTTTTTTTAACTCTACACACAGCATTGGTGGAGCGACAGGGTCCACTGCTTGTGTTATCTGGACTGTATGAGAGCTGCTGGGATGGTGTCTCCATTCACTGTTTAGTTTTTCTCCACCAATTCTCTGATTCAATTAGACTAGTGTTTCTGAAAAAAGGGGAAAAGATAACAGTTATAGGGTTACTCTTTGAGTTTAAATTACCTTTATAAGTTTCTCAGCTCTAATTAAGCTTTGAGTCCTAAAGATGGCCAGTGAAACAGATATGGATGTCTAATAAGCTTACACTATCTCCCTCTCAGTTTACAAGACTCTTTTTTCTTTTTTCTTTTTTACGAAGACCTGTCCTCTGTGCCAGCTGAGAAGACGACACAATACGGATGAATATGGCAGCATTCCAGTGAAACCCTCTTCAGAAATCTTCCACTCACTTTCCTCCTAAACTACTGGACACAACAAAAATCTTAATGAGTATTTTTGTTTTCTCTTTTTTTTCTTTTCAGCATAAACACCAATACATTTCATTACATGTATGCATACAAGATAATAAAAACCCCGACATGGGTTACAAAAGTCTTGGAAATCGTTCCACTCACTTTCCTCCTGAACAACTCAGACAACTCTGTAAATAATAATAATAATCATAATCACAAGAGAGCTCTTAAGTAGCTCTTGCTTCTCAATAAATTTAGACAGTATTGTTATGTTTGCATTGAATAAAGTTCCATAGAGCCTGGGCTTCCAACACCCACAAATATAGTCCATCCACTCGATTTACACTCTGTGTTGGTGACAAAACATTTGCTCTGTGAGTCTTACCTACAGTGTGTGTAACTAAAGATGTCCGTTCTGGCAGCCAACACCTCACACCATCACACGTACCTCACATCAAAAATTAAAGGTTCTCACTTACACATAATAATGCCCAAATCGCTTTCTCATCAATAGATAGCCAAGATGAAAGGAGAGAGCAGGAGACAGTGAGATAAAGGTGGCCTATATCATTCTGCATGCATCATTCTGAAAGAGAATGGCTATACTTTGAAAAGAATAACAAGAGCCTTTATACTATCCCAAACATTGCCCTCGAGTACTGTATGTTTTTAGTTAAACCATGTGTGCTTATGGGAGGGAACTGAAACTATAGGTAAATATTTAAGAAATATTGTGAAAGTATCCTTTACCAAACACTCCACCTCCACTTCTGAATAAATCTCAGAGACATTAATGAAGACTTTTGATAAATACAAGTACCTGCAACCTTGCGAAAATGCAAGCCATAAAAAGGGATATTTGGGATATTTTTGTAACAGGGTCATTACAAAAAAATTAAATAAAGATAAACAAAATGCCAGTGTTTTTTTTTTTTACATAAATTATACCACACAGCAAAACATCTGTTTAATTGTGCATAGCTAGAGAAAACGAAATGGGCTTATAAATATATAGGCCTATGAGTGTACCAATAATGAATCATTATGAAGACATTAATACTGTTATTCAGCACAATAGCAAGACATATATTAAATTGGTCAGAAATGACAGTAAAAACATTTACAAGGTAAGATTTCTCTTTCAAATAAATGCTGTTCTTAAAAATGAATATATTTATATATATAAATCTATTCTTGAGCAGCAAATCAGCATATTAGAATGATTTCTGAACGATCATGTAACACGGAAGACTGGAGTAATGATGCTGAAAATTCAGTTTTGAATAACACACATAAATTACATTTGAAAATATATTAAAATAGAAAACTTGTATTTTAAATTGTAAAAATATTTAAAAAATATTAGTGTTTTTACTGTGATGAAATCGTAAACGCAAACTTGTAAGTAGCTTCTTTCAAAAACATGAATGCATCTTACCGACCATAAATTATTGAATGGTGGCGTACTAAAAGACGGAGATCAAACTCATCATGATGTACCTCAATCATGATGACCATACATTCCTAGTTATGTTAGTGACCTTACACTTTCTTTAAAACCTACTTTTAATATTTAGTAATATTAGCAATTTGATTGGCACTGATACTGTCGGATGAGAACAAAACTTGAAATGAATTGAGCTGGATAATGACTCTCTTGTCTTCTGCCTTATAGCTGAATTTAATATGTTCATGATTGATTAATTCTGTAACACTCCGTTGTTGAACAGAATTAACACTGAACTGACCAGAGCTGAATATTGATGATTGCTAAAGCTGCTTTACAGCAGAATTGGGATCTTTGATTCTGTTACTTTCCTGCTAAATACTGTGAAGCTGCTTTGAAACGACCTGTTTTGTATAAAGCACTATAAAGATAAAGGTGACTTGGTTGAATATAATAAGTCACATTCATGGCTCATGAATGTTTAAACCCCATGAAGAAATCTGTGCGCTGTAAAAATAAATAAATAAAATAAATAAAAATTGAGAACCACTAATTTTGCAGCACCCATGTTTACTTATAGTTTGAGAATTTTTACAGAACATCCATACACCACAATGTGCATATCTATAGCTTGTGGCACACGGACATCACTCAGTTTCCGTTCAGTCTTGTTTTTGTCCTATCTCTCCTTCCTTTCTTCTAACTTTGTCTGCGGCTTGGACTATGAGTAACGGCTCACTGGCAGTCTGAAAGTTAGTCACCTCCACGACGCCACTTCCCCTCGCTGGAGAAAAAGAGAAGCCCTTTCTTCCTCTGCCTAGGCTTCTTCTTTTTGCTGCAGCCTAGACCCCAATAAACAATTCCTTCTCCAGAGATTCATATTATGGGAGCTGCAGATCAAAGAGTGGAGCGTAAAATGAGTCCATGGACAGCGGGTAAACAGGCACGCTCGCTCAATGCTGCTCTTTATGCTGGAGGAGAGAGAGAACGCATGACGGGGAGGAAGACTTCAAAGTGACACGCCTCTGTCTTCACTGGCCCATTAAAAGTGAGTCGAGGGGAGGGGGTGCTTGATTTCACATGTGATGTGAAAGGTGCTGTCACAAAGATGCTTTTTAACATACGCAGTGGGAGTAGTGAGAGTCTGTGGAAGAGAGAGAGAGAGAGAGAGAGAGAGAGAGAGAGAGAGCGTGGGCTTGTGTTATTGCTGATGATGCTGGTGGATTATGGTAATGCTGCAAAGATTATTCACAAAGGAAATGTGGTGAGCAAGGAGAACCATATGAGATTTAGAAAGACAGAGAGATTGTGATGTAAAAACCCCTAACTTGGGTGTGTAAGCAACCATCCAGAACACCCTGACCACCGAGCAGTGGCCAAGCAACCATCCAGAACACCTTAGCAGCAAAAAACATTTGCTGATGAATTAACTCCAGCCTGGAGTCCATTATTTTAATTATCACTCGCCACTGGAATTATTCCTACAATATGGAAAAAATCAGTCGTCATCCCTGTTCCAAAAACACATCCAGCAGAGGAAAATAATGACTTTAGACCAGTTTTGTTAACATCCAAGGTGATGAAATCCCTTGAACATATTGTGACAGAAAAATTGAGAGAGAATGTACTGTATAAATTAGATCCTTATCAATTTGCGTATGAAGAAAATAGGAGTACAGAAGATGCTTTGAATACTATGATTTACTTTACTATCTTAAAACACCTTGAAATCCTGTAGCTTATGTTAGTGATGTTTATGGATCTGATTTCAGCGTTTAATACTCTACTTCCAGATGTTGTGTTATTTAAGTTAAAACAGATGGAAGTGAACCCTTATATAATTAAAGGGTATTATGCATTACTAACGGGACGACAACAGTGAAAGTGAAATTCAACTTTATCTGACATATTGGTCACAAATGTTGGAGCTCCTCAAGGCTGCATAAGTTCTCCCCTTCTTTTTACATTATATACGAATGATTGCAGGAATCGGTACATAATTACATTATGACATTTTCTGATGATACAACTATACTTATGTGTAAAGACCTCTAACACTAGCTTGCTCTATTCTTTTTAACCTAACTGAGACTTGTTATAGCACTTATATATCATTGCTCTTTTTGTTGTTTTTGATTGCTTCCACTGTCCTCATCTGTAAGTCGCTTTGGATAAAAGCGTCTGCTAAATGAATAAATGTAAATGTAAATGTAATACTTAGTTTGCTGACAAATACTTCAGATTTCGGTATGTACAAATCAGAGATAGAAGGGGTTATGCAGTGGTGTGAGGAACACAACTTGATGTTGTGTTAATAGAAAAAAACTAAAGGAATTATCTTTGACCCGAGGTTGGTGGGTGATCATAGTCCAATTTTAGTTAATGAGGAGGAAGTTGAGCAGGTAACAACATATAAGTATTTAGGTATCTACTTTGATTTTCAGCTGTAATGGAGTCATCAAGTGGACTATGTTTGTACACGAGCTAGTCAGCGCTTCCATTTTTTGAGAAGGCTGAGGGTCTATGGGGTGGATAAAACTATCATGTTACTGTTTTACAGATCAGATATTGAATCTATAATATGTTATTGGCTTACAATATGGTTTGGCATTTTGACTGTTAAACTCCATTATCTGTCAAATTATTGAATAAGTGATTGAAATTGTTATGTGGGTGAGGGTAATGTGATGGGCAACATGTAATGTTAGTGTATTATTGGGATTGTGTGGGAATCATATATGTTTTGGAATGGTGTATTATTATTATTTTTTATTTTTTATTTTGTGTGTGTGTGTTTTAATCTGCACTCCCGGTTGCCTATGACAAATTTCTCCTTAGGGAGACAATAAAAGAGAACTTACTTACTTACTTAAAAGCAATTCTGAACTTTGTAGAACCCAGAGAGCTGTCTTCATTCATCTCTACAGCCGGTCTTTGGCTGCCATGTGACACCTGCAATGTGCATACTGCCATCTTTGCTCATGGACATATTTGTTTTGAGCAAATTACCTGAGCTATAAATGTCACAAAAATGCACACTGTCCCAAGCCCATCTCTATCGTTGGTCCGATCAGTTGGTTGGTGTTATTATTATTATTATATAAAAACAAAAAGATTTTGATATTGCAACGGTTTTTCACAGATTCGTCACGTTTACCAAAAGAAAGCTGCTTGGTTTGAAAGTAACTTGTGTCTGTGAGCTGTGCTTTATGCATCGCTATACAATGGACAATTTATTTTTTTGCCCACACCTTTATGTACACCTGAAGGGGCAAACATATTGTGTTTTGAAGTAAAGTTTGACTGAAACAGTGGGATCTTTTATCTCTGCCATTTTTAAAGACTTCTTAAAGATGTAACATTTAAAGTCTATATAATTATTGATAACGCTTTAGTATCTAGGGACCAATTCTCACTATTAAGTAGTTGCTTATTAACCTGCCTATTTTTAACATATTGGCTGTGTATTAGTACTCATAAAACACATATTCTGCATAACCATGTTCTGTACATCCCTAATACCTAAATATACTGTATATTTCCTAACATACCCAATAACTTAACTTAACAACTACCTTACTAACTATTAATAAGCAGCAAATTAGGAGATTATTGAGGCAAAAGTTGATTTAATTGTTAATAGTGAGAATTAATAGTGCGACCAAATGACCTACCCATCCCCCAGAATAATGTAGTTATGACATCTACCAGCAGGGGCTAACTGTCCATACTAATCAGCCAAACCTTGGCCAAATGTCAGCTTTTAGTCCGCATCCCTGTGCTCTGTATCGTGGGATCTTTGGAGGGAGCAGTGCAACTCAAAATGTGGCTATTGGATCACTCTTGGTGAAAGAGCCATTTTCACTTTTGGAAATTTGGAGTCATTAGAATACAATTCATGTGGTGCCTTCTTTCCTCGGTGCCCCCAAAATGTTTGAAAGTCCCCCTAAAGCCCAAATAAACATGTCTTTGAGGGTTAACTGATTAATTTATCTAATTTGACTCATAATTGGCTAATCATTTTTGGAGAGAAATAGCGCAAACACTGGACAAGGATAAAACTTTTTAATGCGCATGTGTCAGCTTACATAGGGCTGTCAACTGCTGAAGACCCTGCATAGACCTAAAATTGGGGCAGCAGCACATTTAATTTTTGACAGGAATGAATAATAGAAAAGATTGTAAATCTATCCCTCTGCCGCATTTTCATTAATGTTCAATAGTTCAATATGGCATATACCTGTATAAGGTCAGTAGCAATGCATTTAAAGTCACATAATTCTTTGAAAAACCACTTACAACACTACAGCAAGTGTCTAAAGATGCAGTCACATTATCAAAATTTGGATGTCAAAAAGGTCCATTGTCTATTGTCAAAAAGGGAGGGTCAGAAGCACAGCTCACAAAGAATTCACTTTCAGCTAAACAGCTTTCTCATGGTCACTGAGGCAAATCGGCATGACCAACTTGAACTAATTAAGAAATCTGTGTAGGGAAATCATTCACCCTTACATGAAATTCCCATTCACGGTGATTCCTATTAAAATTACATTTAGCACCTTAAGCTAACATGCACAACTGAGAATGTCGTGTAAAACAAGAATAATACAATCAAATTCATTCTTTATTGTTATGTTTATTCACTTATTTAATTAATTAATCCTAGTCAATCTGGTCATGTCGGTAGCACACAATCTGTTGGCTTTGCCCCTCCTTTCTCTTCCCGCTACATTCGGTGTCTTTTTGCCAGTTGCTTTTTTCTTTTCACCACGGGGGTTCAGGTTTCCTGTTTCACCGCGTTACAGTGACGTTCACTTGATATTTGTGGCTTTGTGCTTATACAGGCCTTGCTGCCTTCTGTGCTGGATTAGGGGCTGGTTGTCAGACGTGCGTCTTGGCATAACACAGAGGCCAGCGTGTGGGGTCACTGGAGCAGTTTGGGTTGCGGTACACTCCGCAAGGCCAGGTGTCACTGAAAATCCCAGCACTGCAGTAGGGATCATGCTGTCTTGTGTTTAGACAGTACGTGTCTAAAATGCGAGGAAGCTGAGGGGTAAGAGTTTGTATTGCTCCCTGACCCTTAGAACTTCTGCCACGGTCAGCTGTTACAGGAGACACACTGTTTTTTTAACAGCAGTGAAGGGTCTCTGGTGTCTAAACAGGTTTTGTTTAGTGGGCGTTCTGGCATTAGCACCTATACGGCCTCTAAGAGTCTGTGTTTTGGTGGAAGTTATGACAGCGAAAAACACACACATCTTTAATGATGCATTGATATTGCAGCTTTAAATATAAACAGAGAGAGTTCAAAGTGGTCTTGTGAATGTGAAATCATTTTTATTGAAGAAAGTGTAAATGATGGCCGCTCCTCGTGTTCATTATGTGGCCTGTTTATGATTCAGCCAACACAGGGCCACATTTGCAAGTGATAAATGTCCTTTTTGCTCATCTTTGTTTGTGCTTATGGTGAAAGTGTCTGGGGGGTGTATGGGCTGTTAAAATTTTTAGAGTGATTGAAGTACATACTTTTTCTTCTTATAAACTAAGGCTGGCATGTTGTGTACAAGAGTGCAGTTTTAGCCTTGGGGAGCGCAGCCGTAAGTCTGAATGTGTGTGTCTCGGTCTGTGTGTGTGTGTGTGTGTGTGTGCTGCAGTTTTAGCCCACGGGGTTAAAGAGACGGGAGAGAACAGGTGTTTCTCATGTTTGAGTGAAGAGTTCTTAGCGCTAAACAAAAGAGAAAGTAGCATTCTAACAGCACATGAGAACATCTGACAGGAATTATTATTAGTGTTATAAATGTTGAGTGTATTCTGGGATTGTGTTCTCTGTGAAGGATACATTTGGCCAAAACAAGACATCTTATAAGGCTAGCACCTTACCATTTGGAATGGCCTGCATGTCAGTAGTGTGTCTATGATGCCTACGAATGCTGCCTATGAAGGCAGCTCACTAGGGTTTGGAACAACAAAAAATTAAAAGTGTAGTCTACTTGACAAAAATTTAAATGGTGTCATTATTTATACACCCGTTAGTCCCTTCACATAACTAGATCACATCAAATATGCTGGATGGAAGCTCAGTGGTGCTTGCTTGACAAATAAGAACAAACCTCACTGGTTATCGTGCATCAAGCAAGCACGGATTAGCTTCTGATGTGTGATTAAAAGCCTACAGTATATCTCTTCATTACATGAAGTGGTTGCATCTTTAAAGAAAATTGCAATAAGCCTAAAAAAAATACAAGTGGATTACTTCAACTTTTTTAATCATGAAAGTTTTGGTTGCATTTTTTGAACAAAAAATGTGAGTATCATTTGTTTTTCAAATATCTAAGAAAGTCTTATGGGGTTTGGAACGACGCGAGGGTGAGTAAATAATGAGAAAAATTATATTTTAGGTGAACTGTCTCTTTAACCTAATACAACAAGCACATATGAAGATTCATTTAACATTTTATATTTCAGATGATCAGAGGCCACTCTTCTGCCCATGTGTTGATTCTCCGAGCCCCTGCTCTCAAATAAAGGCTGTGTTCTTCAGATACAATCCAAGTGTGTTGTGTAACGGTGCCCTGCTAGTGTCCGGTTACACAGTGGGACACAAGCGCTCGTAAATAAAGAGAAGTGGCCGTGCGAGATGAAAGCTGCAGTCTGTTGTCTGTTCCCTGCCAACCTCTTATTAAAAGTCTTTTACATGTAAACAGTCCAGCTTGTAAAACACAAAGCATACCCTTGCCTTTTCATTTGACCCGTTTTCCCCTCATACTCACTTATTTGCTCTTGTTCTTTCCTGATATTTGTAATGTTTGCTCATGGTAAGGTGCGGCAGACCCTTGCTGGTTTGTGAGTTCAAAGAGGGTTTTAAAGCACTAAAATAGAGGGGAAAATCATGTGCATCGATAATTATACATCCTATTGAGTATAAATTGCATTTTGTGGGAAGTTTCTTCTGCTACTTGATAGTCATCTGACAAATTTGCTAAGGAAATCACTGATACTTGGTTAACGGGTTTTTGAAAGTAAAGAAAATAAACTCTTTTGCATCTTGACATTTTCACATGGTACATGCGGTATGGGAAGTATCGTTTTCTCTCAGCTTTATGCAAAAGAGCATTCAGCTACTGTTGAATATCAAGAAGAAATTATGAATCATTTTTATGGCACTGAAAATAAGCATGCGATAATGATCTTGTTTCCTTTGTTTCTGGCAGCAGGCGAGATAAACGTGTGTGCAAAGAAAGGAACATTTCAGTTATTTCTTTTTCATATACATACGCAAATTAATCTGTGGAGGAAAGTCAGCAAGATGAGTTGTCAGATATGTACAGTATATCCCAATATTCTCAGAACATCTCACAGTGCACATTCATACTTTTAGTCAATACCAAACCATTAATTCTTTATTTAGTTCATTCATGGTTTTATCTCAGTGACGTGGTCCATTTAAAAAGACAACTTCCCAAAAACTCCTCACACCTCATATTCTAAAAATAAATTAATAAATGTTTAATTGTTTTGTCATACAGTTTATGTCAGTGGGGTTCAAAACAACAATGAATCCTACTTACTTTCATTCATTTTGACAAAAAAAAAACACTTCTGTGGAACACCAAATTTGTGTATATAGTGTGTTCCACTATATAATACAGGTAAGAAATGACCTGAGGGTAAGTGAATTATATTTTACTTAGCATTTTGGAGGGAATTTCTTTAACATTGCTTCTCTCCTTTTTTGTTAATGCACATAACACATAACATTTAATAAGCTAAGTAGATGAGGACCATAAGCATCTGTTGCGTTTATGTTAGACTAATGATAATGATAACACCTCTAACCCTAAAAGAAAATGGATATCCTAAATGGAGGTTTGGTCAGATGAAGCAAACTCCTGGAGACAAATGACTTAAGTTAACCTCCATGCACACACGCGTGCACACACACACACACACTATTAGGAGTCCGTAGGATGTGTGTTTATGTGTATGTTTGACCTATAAAGGCATGAAAGGGAAAGCATCCATTGGAGTTCACCTGCCCTGACCCATAACAAAAATCACCTTTCCTCATGAAAGCACTCAGTTTTCAGGCCTGGGGCCGAGGGACTTTCTTTGAAGTGACACTTTATCTATGTATGTATGTGTTGCAGGGAGAGAGTGAGAACGGTTATTCATGTGAACACAAAAATACATTCTTACATCCTTTCTAAAAGGACAATATAAAACGTTCAGGTAAATGTCTTGTCACAAGGTGTATGTGTGTGTGCTGTGTGTGTGGGAGGTTTAGGGCCCTTTTGTTACGGGCTAATGAATGTTCTTTGGATGTGTGTGTGAGGTGATAGTAATCTGAGTCTTTCACACTCTCACACAGGATTGTTTTGTGGAGGAAAATGGAGGCTCTTCCTCCTGGTGACCCAGGGTTCACAGATCTCCTCTGATGTGTGTGGCACAATGCATGTGTGTGTGCTGGTATCTGCCGTGAGTTCAGTCTTTTGCTCAGCCGTGATTTCCATGATTAGTAAGTAATGGAGACAGTGAGGACGGGGGAAGGACACGTCACACCTGTCCCGAGGACAAGTGATCAGTTAGATCAACTCTAAACTTCCAGGCTGATATCTATCCCCTCGTGTCTGTCTCCTCCGGATGTGCTGATAGGGATGAAGGAGATGGATGGATGAGGGTCAAAAGAATGAAAGAAAGAGGGAAGTGTGTTTCCTTGCTGACAGAAGAGTGATGCACGAACTGAAAGGGTTGCACAACACCACCATTAAATGTGGTCGCCATCACTGAATTAAAGACATTAATAAAATGCAACAAAAACACATGATTGTGAATTAAGCTCAGTGTTATTTTAGTATGATTGAATTGCAACTTTTATAAATAATTTTAATTAAGTTGTATTCATTTGATTGGAAAGTTTTAGTAGTTTTGTTATTGACATATTTTTAGTTTTCATTTATTATTCTGATTATTATTTTCTTTCAGTTTCAGTTACTTTAGTACATTTAGTTCAACTAAATTCAAATCAGAAATGTTGCCTTGGGAGCTAGCTGAAATAAAATAAGTACTGTATATAGAAATACTAAATCTATTATTTATAGAGCAAATGAAGACATCTCAGAACAAATTCTGCTCAGATTTATCGAGCTAGAAAGAGATCTCATATGAACTCAAACATATTCCATCATATTCTTCCAAGATAAAATCCATATAATATACAAAAACACAAAGATAAAAAAAAGTGTTAAAACATTTTAACACTCAGATATTGCTAGTAAATTTCACAAAAACTTAAAAAGAAACCGAAAGTAACACATTGAATTAAATGTAGGCTTTTTAAGTATACCGGATGAAATAGTAAAGACTTTCTCAGAAAACCTGCTCCAGTGATCTCTATGTACAACTTTGATAAAGTACCCTTGCTTTATATCAACCATTGCCTTGATTTCTGTCTTCTATTGTATTTTTATTTTTTTGCTTTCTTGAGCTTTAAACAAGAAAACTATCCTCTGAAAGTACTGTTGAGCAAGTTTTTTGTCATCGAGTGTGTGTGCAGTAGCTAAGTGTGTGTTGGTCGTTCTGCAGAGATGAGTGTGTGTTCTGCTCTTATCTTAATGGAATCTGAGGGTGGCTGTTTGTTTAGCTGAGGGCTGGGGTGTGGTAGACTCCATTACAGGGCCTTTGTCATGCTAACCCGCGGCTCAGCGCTCAGCTCCCCGCTGGGCCGCAGCTCTTTTGTGTGCGCTGCTCTCTCAGCGGGGCTGTCTACACTGCACGGCAGGAGCAGGCTAGGGGCCGTCGTGTCCCTGCGTCAGGCCCTGGGTCTTGTGTGCTCTGCGGGGTCCCTCTGATTAGCAGCCCCTCGACCTGCCTCTGTCCCCGGTCCCTCCTTTAGTACTCGGCCCATCCGTCACACCCCTGTTTATCCTCAGGTCTCCTTCTCTCTCCTGCGGATCGAATGCGTGAGGTCATTCCGCATAGAGAGCGAGAGCTTTTCTCAGACTAATTTGAGCGATTTAGGGATAAGGATTTGCGTTTGGCTAGATGATGTGCCATTTGGTGCACCCCAATCCCCCTCTTAATTCGGTCTGCTTAATAAAGCAGAGCCAGAACTCTTCAGGATTTGAAGAAGAAACTGGATGGTAGTCTGAGTGAGACAATTACAGACACCCTATTCATGTGAAGCTGACAAAACCTGTCAAGAACATGAGCGGGTCATGTTTCACCCCAAAATCAAAAGAAAGATTAGGACTAATTCTCTTTACTGTAGTGCAAAACAATTGATATTTCTAAAGAGATTTTAGGACATATTTATTTCCAAATTGAATTTTCTACAGTGCCTTTTTTTTTACATGCTTTAAGACATTTTATAGAACATTTAAACACATTTTCATTCCAAATTCTCTTTAGTATATTGGAAATGATAATATTGTATAAGGCATTTAAACTTTTTCCCTCAAAACTTTAATACATGAATGATATTCTGATGAGATTCAGAAATTAAATAAAATAATAATAATAATAATAATAATAATAATGACACAAAAGTATTCAAAATGTAAAATCTGCAAAGAAATGTCAATAATTTGGAGGGACACTATGACAACATTGTTCATGTAACAATGCAAAAATTCTTGGATTACACAAATGCACCTTTTTATGCAAATACATCTGATTTCTATGAGATCTGATTCGAGATTAAATGTGATATACTCATTGAAAATGTAACAAATGATGATGCACCAGTTGCACAGAAGGCCACCTTGTCATTCTGAGGTCACTTTGGTTTTTCTTTCATCTTTAAATGAGAGCAGTACTCACAGATACAGTGTGTGTGTGTGTGTGTGTGTGTCTGAACAGGACTTTGGTGAAGTCTTATGGTGTCTATGACTGGAGTGAATAAATGTTGTTATTTTGCTCCATTGATTAAATGTGTTGCGGTGATTATAATGAGAGGTGTGGTCCTAAGCCGGGCTGGACTGAGGGGCAGATTTGAGGGGGATTTGAGCGGCTGCAGACACTAAAACATATGTCTCTCTGGAGGAGGCTACAATGCTAATTTAAGAACAGTAGCACATCCCTCGTCAGAGCCCTTTATGACGACCCACAGGCACAGGACACAGTCGGTCAGCCGGGAGAAAGGAATGAAAAGAGAAAGAGAGAGAGACTGTGTTAAGTTTTGTCTCAAGGGTAAAATCTACCACATTTATTATTATTTATTATAAGCTTCTACTTTTTGGGGAATAATGTCAGAATCAGTATGAGACGAGAAAACATGCTACTTTTGGTCATGGTTGGCCAAAACGATGAGTGTAAACGATGAGTTTTAAGGAAAAAAAAGTCTATATACAGTACATGCAAATGCTGATTGTTAAACATTAAAAGAATGTTACTAACAAACATGTATGAACTCTGCTGTGGACTTGCAAGTCTCAGAAAGGGAATCCACGTTTATTCAGGACATTGTAGATTTTTTGCTCACATCTTTAGGTCTGTTGGATTGTGGATGAATTATTCATGATCAGAGACACTCTTGTGCTGTGACATTTGAAGGAAACGATGTCAATAGGTAATCAGCATCTTTAGAGTCCCAATGAATTTACAATCAGTTAACCGATTTTATTTTCATCTCACTTATCTCGTTGAATAGTGTTTTCTGATTCACCTGACAGAAGAACAAGAACTATACAAGGGCCACAGTTACAGTTTCAAATCCTTGGGGATTTACAGATGGATAAAAATACAAATAAAGAGACAAATAAAGAAAGAAAAGATGTGAGATCCCTTTACACACTTCTCATTTTTGAAGGCGAAAAAAATTGAAAGAATAATTTCTGTCATTTCTAGCCCCCCCCCCAAAAATACATATATATATATATATATATATATATAAAATACATTTATTTCATACTAAGTATAGTTAAAATCTATTAAAATTTTTACCATCAGATAACTCGAGACTTACTGATTTTATTTTTTTTATTTTTCAATTTTACTTTTTGTACTTGTGCACAATGCACATTTCTTAATATCAAGCCTAAAATGTGTTTTAATGTCACTTTTGTTGAGAATTGTATGATCTTTTAATAAGCAAAGAAAATCAATCAATAATTGCATTTTATTAAGTACATAAATATGAGAGTGTATTTGTAGTGTACTTAGCATGAAATAAATGTATTTAAATACATTGAAGTGTTCATTTTTCACTAGGGTAATAATCTGATTAGGGGCTCCATACAAATCAGTTGGTCTTGGAGGAAGTTAATGAAAATGTTTGAGCCATATTAAGATCTTTGTCTTGTTGAAATCTTATCTGGAGACACAACTGGGACGTTTTTCTCCAAAGCCCCCCATTCCTGTCCATTTATTCTGTTAATTGGGATGTTAGGAGATCTCATTCGTAATTGTGTGTTTTAGTCTTTGTATGGGCAGAATTCCAACACTTTGCCCCTAGATGTCTATAACATCTTTTATTCTGGTCACCTGTGCATGGAGTCATTAGGAAAGCCGGCAGGGTCAGTTTGGGCTCAGCAGCAGTGGAATATTAACTCATTCTTCTGGGGTGTAATTGCACCAGACTTCTGCTGTTGAATGGGTGGAGTTCATTGTCTTTGTTTGTCTCGCTCTGGGCAGCTGCCTTTGCTGCAGTGTTTTACTCTTTTACAACTTCTGTGGTATTTACAGTGGAGCCACTCAATGCAATCACACCGTTCGCTTTGCCACTCTCGCCCCTCTTATCTTCCCTCTCTTTGTTTGAGCGTTGATTTCAACATTTCTGTCTCTCGCTCTCTTTTTCTCTCACTGTTTCTCTCTTCAGGGCAGGCATTTGGATTTATGGGAGCTTCTCTGCGCCCCGCTGAGCCAACAGCTTGCCCCAGTCTGTGTCCACCTTGTCCCGCAGGCCAGTGATTGTCTGTCACTAATTAGGAAGAGACTTTACTGCTCCGATCAACCGTGGAAGACGTAACCCGTCCATCGTTCATCCATCAATCGATACATCCATCAATGAGTAATCCAGCAATCAATCACTCCAGCTACTCACATTCACTCGCTGGATAGAAAGACTGTAATTTTCTGTCTGGCATTTCATAAGTGGGATGTTTTGCATAGTGGTCGACTCACATAGAAAATCTTGCTTGTCCAGTGCTACAAATAGATAATTAGAGTTTTCTCTTTCAAAGCACAGACATCCTGTCTGTCTGAGCTCCGGCGGCCATCTACACAGTGTGTCGGGACTATCAGGACTTTAGAAGATAACTCTTTAAAAAAGAACCTGTAAAATTAGGAGTTTTCTGCGTTTACATTTTACATGCATTTAGAATTTTACACTGTATTGTATTCTGTTTTATAGTTAATAGAAATTTTACATAAAAAGTATTTATTCCTTACTTTGTATTTATTAAATAAACTGTAAATTATCCAAACTCACATGTAACTAATCCTAAACCAAACTTTAACCCTTTACTTGCACTTAATTTTATATAATACTAATTTGTATAATTTTAATGCCACTAGGTCAAAGTGTAACCAAATTCAGTCATCATTTACTCAGACCTGTTGATATCCTTTTATTTATTAAATTTTATTTTTTATTTAGTATTATCATATATATATATATATATATAATATATATATATATATTCTTTTTTTTTTGTCACTGTTTTTCATACAGTTGAGTAGAGACTATCTTTGGGACCATTAAGTTTGTTTTCATTTTTTTTTTTTCTTATGTTAAGTAAATTCTAAACCTTTCCATAACATGTTTTATTTTTATTATTATTATTAAAATCAACATAAATTAAATGCAATACAAGCACTACCAACAATATAATATAATATAATATAATATAATATAATATAATATAATATAATATAATATAATATAATATAATATAATATAATATAATATAATATAATATAATATTCTGAAAATTATATTATATTCTGAAAAGGTCAGCAGCCATTTACTTCCATAGTATAAGAAAGAAAAAAAAAGTCAATGAGTAAATTCAACTTTAGTTTGGTTACCCACATTCTTCAAAATATCTTCTTTTGTGCTCAACAGAAGAAAGAGGTTCATACAGATCTGGAACAACATGAGGGTCAGTAAATGATGACAGATTTCATAATAACCTTATATTCATCATAACCTTATTATTCCTATAAGGTTTTTTTTTCATTGGAAGTCTTGACTTCAGCCCTATCTCACCCTGAGCTCACTAGAGCAGTAGTGTTGAACTTTTCATTTCCTTAAACACCTTGCGATTCTTTCACAAACTGCTTTGGTTCTCGAGTTCTTGAGTTAACAGCTCACTGGAGGGAAAGAGTATCAATAATTAAGAACATTATGTTTTTTGGAAGAACGTAAGATATGGAATTGCATAAATAATGAAATAAAACATTATTTAATAACAATTAGGCAGATATAAAAAGGAAATCACAACACTTCACCTCTGACCTCTTAGTCCAATGCAATGTGGACAGGAAATGCCAGAACAAGTGCTAGATATTATCACAAAAGGAAACAAACAACAAGCGTGGGAACCTCAAAGAAAGTTATGGTAATAGTGGTGACTTATTCCTGGCACACCCTTTCCCAACAAGCTTCACTTTTCGCTGCGTCTTCAATGAAGCTGCCCCTGTTGACCCCCAACCTCCTCCTCTACCTCCCACCCCACCCCACCCCCTCTACCTCTCCGGCTCTGGGCCCTCAGGTGCGCCTCCAGGCCCCGCTGGATCAACGGCCTTATCTGATGTATCCGAGTTGTCACGCCACCCCCGTTTCTCCTCTCCTCTACTTCCTCCAGTTGCTCCATTTATTTGGGATTTGTTTGTAGAACAGGCTCTGTTCATTTCCTTCTCCATGCAAACAAAATGACATCTCATTTATTGAAATTAGAGATGAAAGGAGTGCACTTTAATAAATTATCCTTCTCTCTTTCGGCGAAAAAAAACACATTTTTACATAAATATCACTAAACAAATCTGTCCAGGCAAATCCTATAAAGAAGAATAAAATTTGTAAAAAGAAAGGCAAATGAAGGCTATTTCAGGATTATTTCTATCTTATTATATTTTCTACATTCCAAACCATACATTTTAAATACCATATTATAGTTTATGAGAACTATATAAGGCTGCTTTAGTATTACAGTAAAGAAAATAGTTTTTTTTTCTTTCTTTTAAGTAGGATACACTGCAAATAACATGTTAGTCACTGTTCTTCTTTACAGAAAAATAAAAAATCTAAACATCCAGAAAGATTTTCGTTTATGTTTGTTATAAAAGGGGGGGGGGGGGGGGGGTACTTACAGTATATATATATACCCTTATAATTGTATTAATAAAATTAACATATAGTAAAATAAATACAAATAAATAAACAAAAAAATAGTTATATATCCCACTTATTGTAGTACTACACAGTTTTTACTGGTAAACTGAAACTTGGATATTCATATAGTCTTAAATGCAAAAGACATGTATTATTAATAAAATAAAAATGTCCTAACAACCCAAAAAAGTATTCTAAACACATTGTGTACAATTTCTATATTCACAAAAATATGCAATTTGTCTTTTTTTAGTCCTTTCTTTAGTCCCTTAGCAGCTTAGCGGAGATCTCGTTTTCAATCCAGCCGTCCCTCATGACAATGAGGGCCACATGGGGCCAGCCGGAGCATATGGGCCTTCTTACGTAATAACTCATCCATTCTTTTGTTTCTTGTGATTAAGATTAATTCTGCAACACAGGTTCTTCATATTTCTACTAATATTTAGTATGACTTTAAGTAGTACAAAATGTATTTTGTCATTATAAAGGTCTAATAGCATCTTCAGGCTAGTTTGAATGTTAACTCTACCAGAACTAACCCGATTGTTATCGACATTTCTTAGAGAAGTTTGCTGGCTTGTGTGACAGTACAGTGGAAATGCAAAATAAGGCTTGGGTTCAAGGGGTGCAGCAAATGACCTTAAATATCTGGTCCTGTGACCTCTATGTGACCTTCAGACCTGATGATTGTCTCTCTCGAACCTTATCATTGTTTCTCCAACACTAATCCACCCACAAGGTCCATGTCCCTAAAAGTTTGGTTCAAATGTAGTGACCTTCTTGCGCATCTCTTTCTCTTTCATAACAGGCAAACACACTCACACTAACTCACATATGTGTTGTGTGGAGACAGATTGGCGCTTGGGAAGGTTGGGGTGTTTCAGAGGTGATGTTACTCAGATGAGTTTTAATCAGGGAAGGCCTTGTCCTGGACAAATTTGTGGCCCCTCGTCCTAATTCATCTCTCAGACTCCATCCTTGAGTTGTCTCTTGCACTAATGAAAAGGTTCACTCCAACTGAAGGTCAACAAGACTCGCCCCATCACTCTCTCCTCTCCTTTCCTCTCCTCAATCGCCCTCTCTCCTCTTTCTATCATTTCTTCTTTCTTTTGCTGAAATGCAACTTTCTTATTTCCCAGTCTTAAACGCACAATCCCATGTTTGAGGCTAATCATGCCATTAAAGGGTTACTTTACACCCCCCAAAATTAAAATATTAAAATAACAAACCATCATTTCAAGGGAAGAGAAGAGAAGAGAAGAGAAGAGAAGAGAAGAGAAGAGAAGAGAAGAGAAGAGAAGAGAAGAGAAGAGAAATTTCCCCAGAGTGCAATGTTTGCCTTGATAAAGGGGAGCAATACAGCATCACACACACACACACACACACACACAGTAGTCAATACGGCCGTGATAACTGCAGCCCATCTGTTGCAGGCTAATCAGACTTCAGACCCCCTGACAGTGAGGAGACTTTATCAATTAGGAGTAATTAACAGCTGTCAGATTGCAAGGACTGGTATCCAAGTTGTGTGTATTTGTGTATGTGTACAGTGTTGTGTGTACATATGTGTGATTTCTGGATTATTTTCTGAAGAATCTGACAGGATAACACATTGCTACTGTGAGAAGATTATATTAGAGATTATATTAGTTGTGTCAAAACCTCCCCTCCTCAAATTCTTTACTGCCAGTGTGTGTGTGTGTGTGTGTCTGACCTCCTCTTGACAGTTGGGATACAGATGAAACATTCATCATGTCCTGCATCCATCATGATGGCTTCTGAGTTTCTGTAAGGGGAGCAGGGAGAGGGCCAATGAACACACACATCACTTCAGTATGATGAATCCCTGTATGAAACGCAAACATGCAGTTGTTTGGCTTGCTTTAGAGTTTGCAGCTTCTTTCAGGACTGAAATACCAACCAGAAGAACAATGTGGTGAGTCACACACACACACACACACACACACACACACGTGCACAGTGTCATCCACACATACCATCAAAACTTGTAGCTATTGATTCCTCAAGCAGTTGTTGCTGGCACAGGTGTCAGTGATTCACAACTAAAAAGACAACAGACGTTTAAGCCGAAGAGTTTGAACTGTCAACATTCATCTCTGTCATCTTCTTTGGCCTTTTTCGGTTTCACCTTGAGTCATGGATTTGGTTTCAGTTTTATTGGCTCTAAAATTGGTGTGAAGGGGCTGCTGACCTTTGACCTATGAGGTAGGAATAGAGTGTCTGTCAGGGGTCAGGTATTGCAGCTCTATTGTCCCTGTGAGCTTCTCTCTGTATGGTAGGCCAACACACTATCATGTACATGCTATGTGCTTAAGTGTTTATATATATATATATATATATATATATATATATATACACTGACCTAAAGGATTTTTAGGAACACCTCTTCAAGCAATTTTGAGCGTGGCATGGTTGTTGGTGCCAGAAGGGCCGGTCGGAGTATTTCACAATCTGCTCAGTTACTGGGATTTTCAAGCACAACCATTTCTAGGGTTTACAAAGAATGGTGTGAAAAGGGAAAAACATCCAGTATGCAGTAGTCCTGTGGGCGAAAATGTCTTGTTGATGCTAGAGGTCAGAGGAGAATGGGCCGACTGATTCAAGCTGATAGAAGAGCAACTTTGACTGAAATAACCACTCGTTACAACCAAGGTATGCAGCAAAGCATTTGTGAAGCTACAACACGCACAACCTTGAGGCGGATGGGCTACAACAGCAGAAGACCCCACCGGGTACCACTCATCTCCACTAAAAATAGGAAAAAGCCTGGTCTGATGAGTCTGGATTTCTGTTGAGACATTCAGATGGTAGAGTCAGAATTTGGCTTAAACAGAATGAGAACATGGATCCATCATGCCTTGTTACCACTGTGCAGGCTGGTGGTGGTGTAATGGTGTGGGGGATGTTTTCTTGGCACACTTTAGGCCCCTTAGTGCCAATTGGGCATCGTTTAAATGCCACGGCCTACCTGAGCATTGTTTCTGACCATGTTCATCCCTTTATGACCACCATGTACCCATCCTCTGATGGCTACTTCCAGCAGGATAATGCACCATGTCACAAAGCTCAAATCATTTCAAATTGGTTTCTTGAACATGACAATGAGTTCACTGTACTAAAATGGCCCCCACAGTCACCAGATCTCAACCCAATAGAGCATCTTTGGGATGTGGTGGAATGGGAGCTTCGTGCCCTGGATGTGCATCCCACAAATCCCCCTCAACTTCAAGATGCTTTCCTATCAATATGGGCCAACATTTCTAAAGAATGCTTTCAGCACCTTGTTGAATCAATGCCACGTAGAATTAAGGCAGTTCTGAAGGCGAAAGGGGGTCAAACACAGTATTAGTATGGTGTTCCTAATAATCCTTTAGGTGAGCGTATATATATATATATATATATATATATATATATATATATATATATATACAACCCGAATTCCGGAAAAGTTGGGACGTTTTTTAAATTTTAATAAAATGAAAACTAAAGGAATTTCAAATCACATGAGCCAATATTTTATTCACAATAGAACATAGATAACGTAGCAAATGTTTAAACTGATAAATTTTACACTTTTATCCACTTAATTAGCTCATTTAAAATTTAATGCCTGCTACAGGTCTCAAAAAAGTTGGCACGGGGGCAACAAATGGCTAAAAAAGCAAGCAGTTTTGAAAAGATTCAGCTGGGAGAACATCTAGTGATTAATTACGTTAATTGATATCAGGTCTGTAACATGATTAGCTATAAAAGCTTTGTCTTAGAGAAGCAGAGTCTCTCAGAAGTAAAGATGGGCAGAGGCTCTCCAATCTGTGAAAGACTGCGTAAAATAATTGTGGAAAACTTTAAAAACAATGTTCCTCAACGTCAAATTGCAAAGGCTTTGCAAATCTCATCATCTACAGTGCATAACATCATCAAAAGATTCAGAGAAACTGGAGAAATCTCTGTGCGTAAGGGACAAGGCCGGAGACCTTTATTGGATGCCCGTGGTCTTCGGGCTCTCAGACGACACTGCATCACTCATCGGCATTATTGTGTCAATGACATTACTAAATGGGCCCAGGAATACTTTCAGAAACCACTGTCGGTAAACACAATCCGCCGTGCCATCAGCAGATGCCAACTAAAGCTCTATCATGCAAAAAGGAAGCCATATGTGAACATGGTCCAGAAGCGCCGTCGTGTCCTGTGGGCCAAGGCTCATTTAAAATGGACTATTTCAAAGTGGAATAGTGTTTTATGGTCAGACGAGTCCAAATTTGACATTCTTGTTGGAAATCACGGACGCCGTGTCCTCCGGGCTAAAGAGGAGGGAGACCTTCCAGCATGTTATCAGCGTTCAGTTCAAAAGCCAGCATCTCTGATGGTATGGGGGTGCATAAGTGCATACGGTATGGGCAGCTTGCATGTTTTGGAAGGCTCTGTGAATGCTGAAAGGTATATAAAGGTTTTAGAGCAACATATGCTTCCCTCCAAACAACGTCTATTTCAGGTAAGGCCTTGTTTATTTCAGCAGGACAATGCAAAACCACATACTGCAGCTATAACATTAGCATGGCTTCGTCGTAGAAGAGTCCGGGTGCTAACCTGGCCTGCCTGCAGTCCAAATCTTTCACCTATAGAGAACATTTGGCGCATCATTAAACGAAAAATACGTCAAAGACGACCACAAACTCTTCAGCAGCAATTCAAAATTCAAAAAACAGCAAAACTCCAGCAACTCATAGCCTCAATGCCCAGACGTCTTCAAACTGTTTTGAAAAGAAAAGGAGATGCTACACCATGGTAAACATGCCCCGTCCCAACTATTTTGAGACCTGTAGCAGAAATCAAAATAGAAATGAGCTCATTTTGTGCATAAAATTGTAAACTTTCTCAGTTTAAACATTTGCTATGTTATCTATGTTCTATTGTGAATAAAATATTGGCTCATGTGATTTGAAAGTCTTTTAGTTTTCATTTTATTAAAATTTAAAAAACGTCCCAACTTTTCCGGAATTCGGGTTGTATATATATATTTAAAGTTATTAAAAAAAATAACCAGGGGTCTTTGCATATGTTTGCATAATGTTGCATATGCACAAAAAGGGCATAGAAACATGCATACACAATTTTTCACGCACATATCATGGAAATAAACTTGGCGTAAATATATACGCACCGTACGGACATTCTAGGCCATGCAAACAAAGTCTTTCCTGGAGTGTGAAAAGTAACAACAACTTTAAACTCTGTTTTCATGTCGATATACTCATTTACATTAAATACTCCACTCACATTAATGGAGATAAACACTAAAATAACAATTTGACAAAAATCATAATTACATAATTTTATTAACAATAGGCTACATCATTTTCCTGTGGTATGCTGTGTTTTAATAACTACAAGGAGTGCTATGCACAATAAATCATCTTTAAACTAAAGTACAGATCACATGTTATGAGAAATATTTTAGCGATAACAATGATGAATGATGCACACTTACTTCGATATTATGGTGGACTGCTGGATTCAGAGGTCGAACGGTCCACTGTCCAGTAAAGGACCAATGATAATATCTTACTGTACAACCGCAGCTGCACGGAGGTGTTGATGACATGTGAAGGCATCTCCACAGCATAATAAACAATACCACTATGTTTGAAGGATATAACTAGGAGAAAACAGTAAGATTTGCACGTTTCCTTTTTAAAATACTTTGTCAGTGACGAGCCGGATCAGACAATTGTATTTACACTGCAATAAATACAGGCCTGTCTGTTTCCACTAAAAATAACTTACATTTAATTTCATTTGAATTGTTTAAAACAATTGAAATACTATTTGGCCAGTTTAAAAGAATGAGATTAACTTAATTCTAAAATATAACTGAAAATAACTTTAAACCATTTGGATTTTATTGATATTTTCAAATATTTATTATTAAACATAATCCCCATCTCATATTTCCTTAATGTCTCTGTGTTAAACTTGGTGTCACGTGGATGGGACTAGGCATGTAAATGATATGCAGATGAGGTTATGCATAGTAAAACGCACAATCTTCCCCTGATTGGGATTTATAATGGGATTTTTTTACGCAGGTTCTGGTGTACACAAAATCTAGCTTTCAGGATGAAATCTATGGAGAGTTTTATAAATGAGACCCCAGGTACATCAGTGAGCAAGCCAACTCAAAATGACATTTTGTTCAAAGAACGTAAGAGAGCACATTAAAATGCTGTCATAAGGTGTTTTACATGTTTTACTGTAAGAATGGTCATTGTTATGATACATAATATTGTATATTATCCACATTAATGTATATTTGTGCATTTACATGTGTGTTTAGAATCCGAGCTCTCTAGTGATAACTAGAGGACATGCTAAATTGAAAGTCGATCCTTACTGTGGCAGATAATGGTTAAAGAGAGCAAGACAGGAAGGAAGAGAAAAAGGTGTGTGTGTGTGTGTGTGTGTGTGCAGCTTTCACTGCCAGTAAAGTGTGTGTGAGGGATAGCAGCAGAGAGAAAGAGGGTTGAAATGAAAAGATGAGAGCTGTGAAGGAGTTGAGTTACAGCACACAAGGACAGAAAAAAAGAAAAAGAAAAAGAAAAACAATGGCGGTCATTAAAAGGGAATGTGGCAAGTGTGTGGCAGACGCCCGCTGAACCGGTGACCCTCAGCTGCTGCGGTGCTGGCTGTCTGAGGGCCGCGGGGCGACAGGTGACGCTGCTTACGTTTGCCAGTTTGGGATAGCTGGAGTGACTCACATTTCACACAGATTCACGCACAAGGACAGAGCCACCGCTCACACACACACATATGCGGTAAAACACTTTCTAAAAGCAAGGCAACACATGCTAAATATATAAACGTTCACATAAGAAGATGTATACTGTGTTAATGCGTCACTGGCCTATGGAGAGGAACGCAAAATCACACTCACTTTCAGCACAGACACAGCATTGTTTGGCAGTCGTCCAGTGATAACTACAGCATTTAGTGATAACATTACCACAAGTCTACCGCTTCTCTCATCAGGGAAAACCAGCGGATGAATGAGGTTTTATTACGCCAAAACATGCAGGGCCTCCAATCCACTATATCTGTGTGTGTGTGTTCATGTTGAGACACACCTACGTGCTATTCTCAGAGAGTTTCACTCTTGGAAATTATGACAGATAAGTGTGTTACGTGGTTAGGCTATAAACAGCTGTTTGACTTTTTTGATGTTTTAAATGGCGATTCAAAAATACGTTTGAGAGAAGCTCGTATGTTTTACCCTGTCATTCATATCTCAAGGATATTTATGAAGCTGTTCCTCATTCATCTGATGTTTCTTTCCAAATTTCTCCACTTCCCCACAGCTCCACACCTACACTAAAGTTTCTAAAAGAAGGTTTCTTTCACAATGCCACAAAAGAAAATGAAAACCCCTTTTCCGCTATAAACAGCCTTTTGTAGAATGGAAAGTTTCTATGGGTGTTAAAGGTTCCTCAAAGAACCACAGATGCCAATTAGGAACCTTTTAAGAGTGTATCATATTATGTCTTTCTTTAATCAGGTAGTCCATTGAAGGATCTCGTCTAGTGGTCTGCGAGTCATGTTCTCAAGCCCCTTACGGACAGCACACCCATATCACGGATACGAAAACTCATGAGATATCTGTATTTCTGATCTTTAGTCTGAGAATCATCTCTGTGTGTGTTCTCTGTAACCATTTGCTCTAACTTGTGTGTTCCTCTTTGTGTTTGTCAATTAGAATAAATTTGTAAATTCAGCTGTCAGCGGCATTCTGCCACCCATCATACACACACACACCCTCACTCTGACTGTCTGCCGGAGTGTGTCGGGCTGCTGTTATTCTAGGACGTAATGACTTTGTTCAGTGTGTGAGGCAGTTGTGGTCTATGTGTGTGGGTTTTGGGCTGCTTTCTGACACTTTTCTCTCTGCTTTCACAGGTTCAGTTAGCTTCACTGGCCTGGTTAAATGCTTTACAATGCTGAATACATATTCAGTACCATTCAAAAGTATTGGGTCACTAAGTATTTTTTAAAGAAAGTACTACTTTTTTTTTTACTTTTTGTTGTCACAAAATTATAATGCAGAGCAACTGCACTTTAAGAAAGGTCTGTAAAAATATAGTGCAGTGTACCATGTTAAAAGAAAAAAGTTTCTGTAGTGATTTTTCACAGGTATTTTACCTTTATTTTGAATTACGCATTTCAAGGAAATGTCCCTAAACTTAAGGTCTCTGCACACTGAGTCCGAAATCTGTATGCATTTTTTCATATTCGCAATAGTAAAAATTTGTCAAGCACAGAAACCTTGCACACTGAGTCTGATTCGTTTTAAGTAGCTGCAAAACCAATCGATCCGGATCAGATTTTTTTTATGATGGACGAATATTTCAAAGGCGGTGTGTAAACGTAATTGACATAACTTGAGGTCGTATTTATTTTTTTTAACGTTCGAATATTTCGGACATAATTTTCAGACTCAGTGAGTAGGTATTGGTCATAAGGATTAAATTGTGATAATATTTCACAGTATTAACATTTTTTAAACTTAAAAAAAATCTTACAGACCCCATTTTTGAATGTTAGTGTTCCTGTGTACTGTAGTTTTAGTACTATAGGTGATATTTAACCCTAACTTATATCCATTATCAGGATGCTGTAATGAGGTCAAATAAAGTAAATCTCTCTTGTGTTATGAGGGAAAATAAGAAGTTCATCTGAATAGGATGAGCAATGATGCACTGTGCATCAATATGGACCCAGTTTAGCTGTCAGGTCAAAGGTGACTCTATTTCAGAGCGTATTAGTTTGTTTATTCCTGGTACTTTTTGTTTCAGTAAAGAGATCTTTGTAAGTGTGTGTTTGTGTGTATGCGACTACAAACATGCCTTTCTTTGCTCATTTTATCCAGCTTTCGTGAGTCATGTGGATGTAATGTAGGTCTGAGCCACTGACTCACGGGAGATAAAATAGGTGTGCATGTGTTTTTGTTTTCGACTGGTCGCAAGTTCAGAATCTGTGTGTGTGTTATTGTCTCAGAGGTCAGACTGTTCTTTGTTGTAAGGAGTTGCATTAATGATTACAGGTTTTGCTCCTTTGACTTCCTGTGTAATTAGGTTGCGGCTATATCGGCACCAGCCATCGACATGTTTGTGTGTGTGTGTGTGTGTGTAAGTCGTCATTTTGTCTCAGATGAGTGGCGTCACTGAGCTGTTCAGGTGAGGTGTGACTCATTGAGAGTCAGGTAGAAGGATGTGTTAAACACAGAGGAGCTACAGTGGCCAGTCAAACAGTCTCCATGTGTTTGTCAAAGGCTGTCCTCCAACAATGCAATCAACACTCAAACACACTTACACTCATTTTCCTCTTTAACTACAGGCCTCTAGCTGTGATTGCGAGTTCATGCACTGTTGTCCTCAGGTTTTAGAGTTTTGGGTGTGCGTGTGTTTGCCGTGTGCTTGACATTTTTCTCTTGTACTGTTACTGAGATTGTCAGGTTAACTGAGTTTTAAAGGGACAGCAATAGAAGCATCGGCGTGTCCTCCTGCAGGGCTTACACTGTGATCTGGAGCCCTTCTGTAATTACAGCTCTGATGGCAATTGTCAACAAATTATGGAGATAGTAGCTGCTCTCTCTGACACATACACACATATAGTCACGCATGCATTACAACACAGATATTTTTAGCTACTTGAATATGTAGACTCTTACTAGACTCTTTATGGCTTTGGGACTTGAGGTGTTCATAATACGAAATTTCCTTTAAAAGCAACCCTTGAAGGATAGATATAGTTTAGCATATTCGTAAAAAAAGAGTAGCTATTATAGAAATATTGTGAACTAAATGTAAAGTTAAACGTTTACATTTATATTAAATGCAATTATTTGAACTTTCAAGTGACTTTGACACTTCTGCTGTATTTGATATACTGTATGGTCAAAGTGTCATTTAAAGTACAAGCATTTATGGTAAACTTAAATATACTTTAGTGTCATTTCTATTGAAACATGTATGTTAAGTCATTTAAATATATTTGTTGCATATTTATATACATAATATAGGTTTATTTATGAAAGCAATGATTTTAAATGTTAATTTGAAACCTTCTACAAAGTGCACTGTGTTAAAAACATAGTCATGAAAGTATATTTCTAGGGTGTCTTTTTACACTAATAATCCAAGGTATTTTCCTTTTTATATTTCTGCAAAACATGGGTTCAGATCAAGGACAAAGAAAGAAGTGGGCAACAAACGGTTGTCGCCATTGCGTCGTGTGTGTGTGTGTATCAATGAACTCTTTTCCTGCCATTGCCCGCTAGATGCTCGTGATTGCGGGTGACCTGTCGGGTCATAAAGAGGGCATCCAGAGGTGGATGGAGAGGTAAATCAACACCCCACTGCTCCATGCAGCACTTAGAGAGACCCTCACTGACCACCCACACCAGACAGCATCAGCAGCTGATGGATAGCAGCTATCTGTCTCTATGGTGACATGAGAGTTCCTTTGCATGCCCTCTAAATATTTACTACATCAGCGCCAATCAAAGGACAATGTCACAAGAGCTCCATTGTACCCATAGAGAGAGAGAGAGAGAGAGAGGATATGGAGTCTGTTCGAGGATCCATAGGTCAGTGATATCATATTAATGGACACTTGGTTCCTCCGGAATCTCTTTTACAACCCCCTAAAACCCTTCATAATGATGTTGGCAAACTTTACCCATATATTTGGGAAAAAGTTCAATGCTTGGTATAGTTATAAAACCCTTTCACGCAAAGGGCATTATATTTATTCAAACTCTGCCTGCAATTTTTGTAAAAAAAATAAAAAATAACTAATTAAGCAATTAACCAGATTTATATATAGTCCCTACAAACTTTCTTTCCTTACACTTTATTCTGCAAAGTACTGAACAATGACACCTTTGACAGGTTTTATTCCAGTCAACTACATAAAATATTTTTTCTTTATTTATTTTTTTAATAGTGTAATAACGACTTTTTTCACTATATATATATATATATATATATATATATAGAGAGAGAGAGAGAGAGAGAGAGAGAGAGAGAAGAAAATGGTTATTTAGACTATAAAAAAAAGATTTTATGTAGTTGACTGGTTCTTTGTGGAACACAAAATGGTTCTTCTATAGTATCACTGCACAAAAAAATTAAATAAAACATTAAGATTAAGATTATGTCATGAGTATATTTGAACAAATTCAATCATGTTGGCCAATTAAGTTGTTATATGTTATTGAATAAATCCTTAATCAGTGAGTTGGTGATTTGACATGTAGTTGATGTCATGTAGTCTGACATGTAGTGTGTGTGAGACTGTCAGTGTGTGTGTGTGTGTGTGTGTGTGTGTGAGTGATTTCTCATTAGGGGCCAGCAGTGGCTTAAATAGACTCATTGTTCTGAGCATGCTGATTAAGCGTAGCTGCTGGTCACACACACACACACACACACACACACACACACACACACACACACACACCTGTCGTATCCATCACTTGATCCATCTTACAAACAATTCTGATCCCAAAAATTCATCATATGGCATTTTAAAGTGATTAATGCTATCTACACTACTATCTACACCAGGAGAGTAACAGTTGTGACATATATCATTAAACAGTCAGGATGCTGAACAGAACACACTGCCAGGAGTTTCATTCAGAAAATATAGACCTATTTTGCACTAGCCAACATATGTGTGACTGTTTCTACTGTCTGATATGCAGGAATACTCAAAAAATCATACATATGAACACTGCAGCACTTTAAATCCTCTCAAGGCGCCTGATCCATATAAAAAACGATATGTGTTTTCTCACACTTGGATCTATTATTCAACCTACACTAAACAGGCAGTGACCCTGAATCTTTTAAAAGTCAAAACAGCTTTATTATAGTTCTACTGTACCTCGCCCTGATGGCTTATCTGATGCTCTCGTTTTCATATATCCAATACAGATCACTTCATAATACTTCCAAAGCTATAATACATGTTATTATATTTATTTTAGATTAATTCTGTTGTTCTTAATTGCTATTTGTAATAGATAACATATGTTCAATTTACATATAAATATAACTATATATATATATATATATATATATATATATATATATATATATAATTTTTTTTGTAAATTTATTTCACACACTGTAAAACACACACTCTTTCCCTCTCTCTCTCTCTCTCTCTCTCTCTCTCTCTCTGGCTGCTTGTTGCAGGTGGAGGTGCGCAGACTTCTTGCAGCTTTTTGCGGGACTTTTGTGGCAGAGATCCAAACTAAACATATTTTAACATTCACACACACGTTCACAGCACTTCACAGCGTGGTGACGGGCCGAAGGGCTTCCCTACTCACTGTATGTGTGTGTGGAGATTAATGATCGAAGATAGCGGCAGTTCTTTTTCTGATCATCTTTTCCTAATCAGATCTTATTAAAAGGTTAAATGGGTTTCTTAAAGCATTTTCCCCTGAATGCTGATGAAGTCACTGAAGGGTAAAGAGAAGAGCATGTGTTCTTACAGTGTGTCTGACTTTGTTCATCCTACACACTTTTCTCTGCTGCTTTGATGGTAAGATGTTTGAGTTTTTGAGTGTGTGTGTGTGTAAGGGGGTGGTCAGGAACACTATGTCTGTTTCGTGTAAAGATCTGAGACACAGAAAGGAGGGGAAGTGTGCCGGTGGGGCAAACTCATTCAACATGCACACTATTATCAGCTCAGCGTAACGCTGCAGTTAATGCCTGTGCGAATGTTTGTGTGTCTACAACAAACACATTTCAGTTAACTACAGTCAAACCCAAATGTCTGGTCGGATTTAAATAGGCCATCATCAGAACAACGATAAAACTGAAACTGTATGCAAAAGTTGAGGCAAAAGTATAGCATCAATTTTAATCTTTAATACATTATACCAGGTATTGATGGGATTTTGAGGACTGTTTTCTCTGGAACTGAATGGGAAGTTAAATACCTTAAACTTTTGCTTTACCTTGGATTCGGTTCTCCTGCTGAACTGTTTACTTTCTTAATGTCTTCAGTTAATCTTAATGAGGCTGGTTTGGGTGGAGGTTTGTGTGTGTGTGTGTGTGTGTGTGTGTGTGTGTGTGTGTGTGTGTGTGTGTGTGTGTGTGTGTGTGTGTGTGTGTGTCTGTGTGTGTGTGTGTGTGTGTGTGTGTGTGTGTGTGTGTGTGTGTGTGTGTGTGTGTGTGTGTGAGAACAGAGATCTCTGAACTCTCTGTATATCTGTAGGATTAAACCATCACTATCATTCACAGATGTTTCTGGAAGCCAGCAGGTAAAACAAACAGATTTACATTTATTATAAATATACTTAAAATGTATATAATTAATTGAATTATTGTCTCTAGTCAACAAACTAATCATATTCAATTTAATCTTCAGTTAGTCATGATATGGACAAATTTTATTTTCTTGATTTGTTACCACCTAAAAATTATTATATGCTTTAATTCATATTTTAATCACTTAAGATATGGCCTATAACAAGTTTCTCACAAGTGTACGTAGACAAAATTCTAATACTTTATTATTATTTAATACATTATTATATTTCTTGCTGGAAAATGTAGATATAAATGTAACTAAAAAAATGCAGTCTTTATTTTATAATGATTGTTAATGTGTTACATATATTTTAACGACTGTTAAATCCTCCTTTTACTTTATAAAGATATCTAGAAAACAGAATTAATTCTTAAAAATGTAATGTTTCTGTTCTTGGTTTCGCTTTAGGAATTTCTTTCAAATTTCAGTTCAGTTAAAAATGTTCAGTAAAAGAAGAAAAAAAAATCACTTTATATTTGTTGTATTCTGTCAAATAAATGACTCAACTGCAATGATATAAAATATAAAAAAAAAATAAAAAAAATTCCTTGTATATATTAGATTTGTATTAAGTGTAATAATCCTTATGGAATGAATAAGCTGATCTTTATAAATTTCATGTAAGCAAACCCTCAAGCCACTGTCACTATAAAGGGTTTATGTAATATAGATGAATCCTGAGAATTTAATCAGTAATATAAATAGTTTAATAACACATGCACCAAATTTAGCATGGTCCTCTTTTGGTATAGATAGTCTCTGTTCGGTCATAGTATTAATCACCACGCCGCCCCCTCCGTGGTAAATGTTGTAAGGAGACAGACATATCTCCAGATGGCTGTTTTGAGGAAGTGGAGTTGAAGGAGGGATTAGAGCTCTGTTGCCCCGTTACCCCACATGAAAAGGGCTGGGAGGGGTGTCATCTGCAGAACGTGCGGCACACGTGCAGATCAGCTTCTCTAGCACATGTGTGTACACACACACACACACACTCGAACCTTCAGACTCGGGTCAATCCAGGTGTCATGGCTCAATATACTTTGCTTAATATTTCAGTAGTGGTGGGATTTGCTTGGAATAACAGCCACACACACAAGCAAAGGAAATGCACATAAGCTTTCTTTTAGTAATCATTCTATTTAGAGAGAAAGCCCTGATTAACCGATTTTAAAGAAGATAACACTGTTTACACTGTTTTAGAAGGGATGTGTTGTAGGTTGAGAGAAGGAAATTAGATTAAAAAAACACATTGGTTTCACATATCAGTCTCTGGCTACTGAGGCCTTGCGGCAGATTGGATGTGGTCGTCAACAACTTCTATGTTTGCAGTTTCAAGGATGTAAGCAATTACGCTGCACAAATTTGTCATTCCTTATTTCAAATCGGAACATTTCTATTTACGGTGCAAGAAGTTTTCGTACTTCATTTCTTCCTCTGTTGTGTGGGGATGTTATGAGCTGCCTGTGAAACGAATAGCACTGTTGATGTTCATTTGCCCGCTATTGTTTAGCTGGTTTTCTTCAGGCCACAGAGAGAGAGAGAGAGAGTCCTCCCTGCCTCCTGGCCTCAGTTTGTCCAAAGAAAGAGAAGGTGTCTGATCAAGCCCTGGAGAGTTAAGCCCTTTCTTGGGTTTGACGTCTCTTAAAGTGGATCTTATTGGGAAGGGCCTGAAACAAACTCTCTTCTCTCGGATCCAACTTGTTGGCAGGTCACCGTTTCAGCTATTTTGTTTGAAGGTGAATTTCATTGTTTTTGGTGCTGGTCCTTCCTGGACTTCTTATTGAGTGGGTTTCAGTGTAAACAGCTGTGGACCAGATTGGGGCGGGTTGTGGGCTGAGCGGGTTCTGGGCAGCCCTTGGGGCTACAACAATCTTCTGGGTAGTCTGCTGCCAGGAAATAGTAGGCTGCGACTGATGTGGTCAGCTCTTTGTCACCAGCTGAATTTCGGGTGGGTTAGAGTGTTTTTGTGTGTAATGAGTGTTTTTGAGTATGTCTGCTGATGGGCAGGCAAGAATCCTTCATTACTACATTATATTCTTCTAATAAAAGTTAAATGTTTACAAGAGAAGTTTCTCTGATTTTAAGAATGATCAACATGTAAGAACCCAAAATGTGAGTTTGTAGGAGTGCTCTTAAGCATGAATAATGCACCGGAGAAGGTAAGTATTGTGGGAAAGAGTGTGAAATGTGGGATAAAAGAGGAACAGGGACGTCAGTCAGCTCCCAGTAAACGGCATTAGTCATCGAGTCACCGTCACAGGACGTCCTTCCTTCACAGGATGAGAGCGAGGGGAAGACGCATCAACATGTTCACTTTCCTCTTCAAACAAGACCGTACCTCTGGGGGTTTGGGTCAAAACAGTCTTGTGTTATGTGTCTCAATAACTCAAAGACTATTTTGATCACTTTTTCATTTTGTAAGAGTCTGTGTTTATATATATATATATATACATACATAAACAGTATAAATTGAAATATAGTATTATGATTTTTGGTTTTAAAAAATTATTATAATCTATAATATAATGAAATAAATCAGATGCACAGAGATTAAAATTAATATTTCTATAATGAGTATTTAGAAAGTATATTTTAATACAGTATAAACTTTTTAATAGAGGAATATTTTAAGACAAAAGGTCAAAAGAAAGGAAACAATTTCAAGTGGTTAGTGCACAAGTTTTTTTTATAGTTATTTATTATAATAATGTGTTTGTAGCAGTGGAGTAATTGTTAGATCATGGACTCTGGAGGCGGAGTCAGTGACACTAAGGTGGGAGGAGAAAGTGGGCAGGGCCAAAGTGCCTTCAACAAGTCAGACAAACATGCTCAGGCAGTCAGTCAATCTCAGGCACTTGCAGGAGAAGTCACTTACCATCTGGACTAGCAGTGGGACAAGACAGGAGAACTGTGAGCTTCACCTGTCCCATACATATACACACACACTCAGGGGAGAGATCACACACAGCCTCTATGTGTGGCTGGGACCAGAGCGTCCTGGTAAGTGACATTTCTCTAAATTTGTGAGTTCTGAATTTCTTTCTGTTTAAAGCAGAGAATGTGTTTTACAATGGAAATGATTGTTTCTCTTATTTCACAAACAGTTATTATCAGTTATTTAGTTGTTGTTAATTCTATGTGGTGTGATTGTTTTGCGGCATAGAAAAACAGTTTTATTGGGGCTTTCTAGTTCATTTTTTTTACGTTAAAATTATTGACTGTGATAATTTAAACCATTTTTTATTCATTTTAGTATATAAAACAATTCTTAGAAAATAATTTATGTATTTAATAATAGTTTATAGTTTTATACATTTTAAACTAAACATTCTTTTGTAAAGTTTTCACTTAAAAGTATAATTTCTTTTTCTTATCTAACATAATATATAGTTTTATATTATGCGTGCATATTTAGTCTGCATACATCTGATTTCCATGTTTGTTAATGTGAAATTTTTCAGTTTCATTATGAGTTTTGATTCTACAGCTGTCCTAGGCACACAATTCTTTCTAACAAAAAACATAACTATTTACTGATCTTTATATATATATATATATATATATATATATTTATTTATATATATATATATATATAATGTTAGTATAATAGACAATGCTCAACTATGATTTATATTCATCACAAATCAACTTTTTCACAAATCAGCTTTGGAAATTTCACATTACTGTCTGTTTTTAAAAACATAAATGTTATTAATTCTGTAAACTTTACATAAAAATGAACTACAAACATTTGTAATTATAAGAACAAATAACTTTAAAAGTTTTTAGTTTAATGTAAATTTTCTTTAAAAAGTACTTTTAATCATTTTAAGAGATTTAATAAATTATTCTCAGAGAAGTTTAGTTTTAGTCCTGAACAGGTATAACTACATATTTTGCCTTTTGAATTTTGGTTAAAGAATGGTTGTATCAATTTGCGTCAAAGTTTTTCCTCTTTTGTTTCTGTTTCTCACACACACATTCTCTGGGATGGATTGATGGTTCCGTTGCTCTGCCACTCTGATTCCAATTTTAGCTACATTCAGATGTAGACAGGACTTCCTTCCTCTGTTTTCCTCCATTTGTGGCTATTTTTTCACTCAGGGAAGAAAACAGGGAGAGGGGTAAGATGCATGTTGATAGACAGAAATGAAGAGTAGGACTGGGATCAGTTCTGAGCTTACGGAGAGGGTCCTGTTTTTTATTTACCTAAAGAGCACTTCAGCTTCTATGTGTAGAGAGAAACTTCTTCGTTTTTAATGTTATGTAAACGATTAAGCCCTAATTTAGGCAAATATATGTAAATTTTAAATTAATTTAATTTAAATTAAGTAAACTTTTTAAGTATAAAAGAGTTTGGTACAGCACAAAAGTTGTTTAACCTTTAATCTTTCCTAAAATAATGTTTAGTTCTCTAGATCTCTGATCTGATAAGTCATTTAATTCTAATGCCTTTTCTTTTTCAGGCTGCTTCTCATCACAGCTCGGCCATGTTGACTACTGAGGGAGCACCCTATGCCGTGGACAATGAGGAGCTCAAGATGGATGTGGAGGATGTAGACATGACAAAATGGACGGAGGAAGAGTTTGAGGAGAAATGCACGTACGTCGTAAAAGACCACACCTGGGAGGGTCCTCTGGAGAACCCAGAACTCACCCGGGCCGAGGTGTCCTTACCTAGAAACCTGTCCTTCAAACACCCAGCAGACTCTAAAGAGGTATGACACAGCACTCACACACCATCACACATGCAACGGCATTACGCATGATGAACTCATGGCCTCGAGGCTTCCTTTTTGAAATGTGCCACAAGATTCATTGGATTACAACTGCAGTCCTGAGTGCCATCTGCTAATAATTGTTGTCTGCTTGTATGAGTGTACTGACAGTAAATCTCCAAACCCGCCTCAAGAGTGTCACATTATCAAACTGCAAGAAGCGGGTTTAAACAGAACTTCGGATGGTTGTGATTCTTGTTTTAACATCATCTCCATAAAGCTGCACCTACTAATCACAAAACTGGCATTAATCTTCTTTATCAGCACGGTCAGGCCAGTTTTTAAACTTGTTTTGTTGAACAAAAAAAGTCCCTGTCTATGTCTGTGTGCTTTATAATTTCTAGCTCACATTGTTACTCAGCTAACACAAACATCCATACATCAGAGCACCACATGACAAGCTCCTCAAGCAGCCGAGTGCAAAAGTTCCAGAGTGCCATCTATCAAACCTGTTTAATCTGCAGCAGACTGCCATGTCTGTGTCCATGACAATCCACAAACAGACTACTTTCCACCTTTCTAGCGCTAATGACGGCAGAAGCTTTGAACAGGATTAAGTCTCTCTTTTTTTGAAAGTGTTTATAGATCAGCAGGAACAGGGTTATAGATTTTTTCATCAGTCGCTCTGTCTGTCTTATCTCTTCCTGTGAGGAAAAGAGTGAGCCTCTTTTATGAGCATGTACTTATGAGGTGATAAAGAGTTAACCCTCTTTCTTCAAGAAACACCTGAGGTTCAAACAGAAAGAGAGTGAAGTCATGTGTTTCACAGAGGAAGATTATGACGAGGAGAGAGTATTGATGAGGAGGGCATTTAATAAGTTGAAAGTAGGAGTTTGGGTCAGGAAATCTTTGGTGATCACCTCCTCAGAAGTGTCTGTGCGGATAATAAGAGGTGAAACGGGACAAACAAATAGTCTCTCTCAGCCATAGGACACAACCTTGATGACCTTTAGCTTCCTGTGACTCTCAGGAGAGGTGACGGGTGAAGAGAGGCATGGCTTCATGTCTTTCAAGTGCGCACATCTGGCTGACTGTCAATTAATTACCCCTCTCTCTCTCTCACACACTATGTCTTGCTAATTCTGTCAAGCTAATTTAATGAATTATTTTTCAGAAAATGGTCAAATTGAGAACCTAAGATACTGTACTTTAAACGTCATCTACCGTTTTCTTAACCACCTATTTTCCTCCTTTTTTAAAAACCAGGTTATTGGTGTAGTAAGCAGAGAATTCATCCCCAAAGGCACACGGTTTGGCCCCCTTGTGGGAGAAAGTTACACTGCAGAAAATGTCCCCAAAGATGCGAACAGGAAGTACTTCTGGCGGGTAAGTTGTTTTGTTTCAGAATCTTTGAATAAAGTAGGAGCGGACGAGTAAAAAAAATAGTGGGTCACTTCCTGTTCCACTGACTGACTGCCTATGTGACATCATGGGCTAGATGATTATGTAGAAGAATTGCTTTTATATTCTCAGAGCAATCAGAAACTGCTGAGTAAAGATCTGCTGTTTTGGGAACTGCGTTGCTGTTGAGAGACTGAGAGAGCACTGATACGTTCCATGTAGTGTAATCTTTATTTGACTGTGCAGCGCTCTGAGCGTGTGGGACAGGAAGTGCTGAATGACTCTGCAGTTCTGCCGCTGTGAACATATATTTCTTTAGAATATGTCCGCTTTACAGGTCATCTGTGTCATTGCAGTTATTCAAAGTGTTTTACCAGTGAAAAATGAAATCCCATTGCAACATCACAGTTGCCACTACCACTAAATGGCACTAACAATTCAAACGAAGCATGTCTCTCACTCCTCTCTGACTTGCAGCTGTCGTCTACAGCTGTCGTCACGGAGAAAGTGCAAAGTCAACCCGCTCTGGTTTTGTGTTGACTTATTTTCTGTCACTTCCATATTGTTGCCAGATCGAAGATCCCCAAGTGGAACAACTCTGGTCTTTACCTACTAGACACAGCACTGACATCATTGTTTCCTGTGTTACTGTCTGTCCTTTACCATATGGTGCAGGGCAGGTGATTGCAGAGTCACTGCTTAGCTTTTCAAGCATTGAGAAAAAGTGCTACAGGAAGTGTAGTGTTGACTTTTCTGAGGGAAACCTTGTTTTGTGACATCTTGAAAATGTTCCAGGAACTTGCAAGCTTAGTATATACAACATACTGAGACAGGCGTCCCTCTACCATACTTCAGACGAGACCTAAGAATGCATCAGAGAGCTGGATGGAGATAATCTGAGACTGTGAATATTAGTGTGGGGGCGTTTGCTGACTCACTGTGAGACTGTATAAGAGCAAACCCCACTCTGGGGTCTGTCTCAAAGACATGAGAACGACACTGGAGGACTAGAGAGTAGAACATTGTAATAAAGACAAAGAAAGTTATTTTAATTAAAAAAAAAAGATCTGATTTTAATTTCCTTCATTGTATTTTGTAGATATACTCAAATGGAGAGTTCCATCATTTTGTGGACGGACTGGATGAGGAGAAGAGTAACTGGATGCGTTATGTGAATCCAGCACATTCCCAGCAGGAACAGAACCTTGCTGCCTGCCAAAACGGCATGAACATCTATTTCTACACCGTGAAGGCCATTCCTGCTGATCAGGAACTACTGGTGTGGTACTGCCCTGAGTTTGCCAGTCGTCTCAACTACCCTGCCTCTGGAGAGATTATGATGCAAAAACTCAGTAAGTTCACAAAAAAATGCATATATGTGACATCTCTCTATTTGCCATAGACCTGGACATATATATGTCCTTGTTATCTCAGTTTGAGTCAAGAAAAACATGCCTTTCCCACTATAGAGATAGACCATGTAAGCATTGTGCAAACACACCAGCTTCTTCCCTTTCATCTCTGTTAAGATCGGAATTCTTTGAACTACTCTATTTCTCTCCTTTCGTCCTCTACGATGTTTTTGTTCAGACTAATTATAAAGAATAGGAGTGTAATGTTGCAGCCATTGGAGTTTGAGGACGTTTTTTAAACATGAAAGTGCAGACTAAGGTTTGTTTTGCCCAACATACTAAACCAGCAATAAAAGTCTCTAAGCTTAAAAAAAAACACAGACAGAGGGAAAGATTGATACGGAGGAGAGGGGAGATTATAGGTAGGTGAACAGGCCAGTCAGTGTGACTCCTCTCCCCAGAGTCATGCGCATACCTTGGGGCCACTGGATGTAGCCGACCCCTTGAGCTCAACACACACACATTGACAAGTCTGTAATTACACCTACTTACTCATGTCTGCTGCCCCTCTACCTGCAGTCTTAAGAAGGAATAATAGCCACTGCATCTCAAAGTGGAACAGTAGCAACCGAAAAGAAACCTGGTGTATGACTCAATCTAATAGAATGGGCTGATCTGACTGACAAAGCCTCCCACATGAAACTTTCTATTTCACTACTCCTGTCTGGTGAAAGATGACAGCACATTCAGCCAACATGTATCTTGAGTCCCTTCATTCCTTTGTCATCCTGCCTCAGGATGTGTGGGAGGAACTTCTTCAGTTGTTTGCCACTTTAAGAGTAAGGAGAGGCTAGTAAGAGCGCGTACGAGAGGAAAAAATCCTTCCATTGACTAGTTGAACTTCCTGGCGGCAGGCTGCGCTGACAGATTGATATCTCTGTGATCGCCTGCTGTTTGTTTTTGGCAAGCTCTCTAGGGAGGAACAGAACTGGTACTATCTGTGGAAGAGAGGTGGGAGGGGAGAACTGATAACCTCTCGGTTTGTTTACAAGTAGCTGGCGGGACAGAAGGATCAGGGAGTAGAGAGTCTGGTACATCTTTTAAGGGATACTTATGCACACACTCATATTCACACTTGAATTCTATACAATTAACCCTGTGAAAGTTCAGTGAACAGGAAGCAGGAAGTTATTTAATTGTTTACATCCTTTTGAAGGAGATTAACAGTGAACTATTTAAGATATATGGGAAAGTAATTTTCTAATTAGCTTTCCACCTTTCATCAAATGTGAGTGGGTGGAAGGGTCAGGGTGGTTTATAATGGCACTATTTAGCCTTACATTTTTTAATTATATTACTATATGTATGTATTATTCATATTTTTTTATTTTGAATTCTGCAAAAGCTTTTAAGTTTGGCATTGTGAAGAAATTTGGGAACGCTTTTAAGATCAGTCTCTAAATAAAATCCACCCCTGGTCTCTGTGGACTCTAAAAGGGAGAGATCTAGGCATGTAGATCCCTATTAGCAGGACGCCATCAGTCCCCCCACACCCACTCAGTGAACCCCATTAGATAGTATCAGTGCATCCATCCCACCCTGACCGGGGCGGCTGTCAGGCCTCACATCCTGTCTGTAGACCCTAACGCAGGATAATTTGTCAAACTGTCACACTAAGTGTACCACTGGGGTGCTTTGTTGAAATTTACTTTAAGAAGAACTTTATCCTCTGGGACAATGGAACTGCCATGTCCCTTAAAGTAACAGTAACTGGAATAGGGATTGTGACCATGTAAAACATATCACAAACAGACCTGTATCAGTGAATGTAAATGAGTGAGAAAATTATTAACATATGCTTTTTTGTGTGTAAACAGAGCAGAGCCTGATTGAAGCCACCCAGCAAGTGAATGAAGTCAAGCGCCCAGTGAAACGAGAGCACAGTGTTTCAGAGATTTTGAAAGATGTACTGCAAGAACCCAGCAGACCACTTCCCACCCGTCCCCACTGCCCCAAAAGCCCAAACCGACCTCTTTACCCCAGTGCTGTTTATCCGCTCCACCCTCCCCTAAGCGAAGACTTTTTAAAGACTGCCGCAGTATTTGGCCTCCCGAACCGCTCCCAAAGACAGTGTTCAGTGACACCCAGCCCTTCAGCACACAGCAGTCCGGAGAGAAGTCCAGAAAGCAGTCCCACACCAGCATCCCTTGAGCCAAGAGACACCTTTCTCTCCTTCTCTCCAGCACTCTACAGTCATGGCCTGAACCACTACCCAGGCTACTCACCACCAGGCTCCATGCCATTCTACCCTAACCCGCACTACTCACGCTACCTCATGCCCCACTACCCTCTTAGTAGTCTGAGTGGACCACCTACTTTGGGCGGTATATTTCCACACATGTACCCCTTTTATAGCAGCTTGGTACCCCCTCATGTACCCTTCCCACCTGATATGCTTCCATCCGAGGGTAGTCGACAATTTCTTCTTCCACCTGACTCTCCAGCTCCCAGGGACATCCTGCTCCCGGCAGCCACCAGTGCCTTTTCTGCAGCCACCTCTCTGAAAGACAAACCAGTCCATGGGCATGGACACCTCTACGCTCCCGCTGGTGGGTCTCCAACAGCTGGCTCTGCAGCCCCTACCGGACGTTTTCCTACCAAGCCTACCCCAGCAATCCTGAGTACCAGCCGCTCGGAGGATAAGGCGATCAATCTCAGCAAGATGAAACAAGGTTCTGCAGGCTACAAAAGTCTAGATTACCCACTTAAGAAGCAGAACGGGAAGATCAAGTATGAGTGCAATGTCTGCACCAAGACTTTTGGTCAACTTTCCAATCTCAAGGTAAGCGAGAGAATTGTGCCTCCTTTTTGATGAAAAGCATATGTGTGCAACACATCTGTTAGAAACACTCCTGGTAGTACTTAGCTTACCTGTCTTTATTTTCAGGTGCATCTGCGTGTCCATAGTGGTGAAAGACCCTTTAAGTGTCAGACCTGCAATAAAGGTTTCACTCAGCTGGCCCACCTGCAGAAACACTACTTGGTCCACACAGGAGAGAAACCCCATGAGTGCCAGGTAAATAATACCAACAATTTCAGTCATTACCAGTCATTTCCTTTACTGAGTACATTTGTAAGGTCTCTGCTCCAGTAAGAACAAGATCCTAAAACTCTGCTTTCACCTCATAGGTGTGTCACAAGCGTTTCAGCAGCACTAGCAACTTGAAGACCCATTTGCGACTGCACTCTGGTGAAAAGCCCTACCAGTGCAAGATCTGCCCAGCCAAGTTTACACAGTTTGTCCACCTCAAGCTGCACAAAAGGTTGCACACACGAGAACGTCCACACCAATGCCCACATTGCCACCACAACTACATTCACCTTAGCAGCCTGCGGCTCCACCTCAAGGGCTACTGCTTAGCCATCTCTCCTTCTCCCAGCTGCAGCCTGGATGAACTCAACCGCGTGAATGAGGAAATTGAACGCTTTGACATCAGTGATAATGCGGATAGACTGGAAGAAATGGAAGGGTTTGACGTGGAGAACATGGTAGAGAAACAAATCTTTGGCCTGCTCTGGCAGGAGATGGATTTTAAGGTTTCTTATCACAAAGGTAGCACTGGAGGAGACCTGCACCCCCCACCACCTGCATTAACTACATATCGTTTGAACAAGCATGGCAGTGAGGCTTCTGTCATCAAGATTCATTGCAGCAGCCCTATCCAGCTCCTACCTGTCAAGGTTAAAAAGGAGACAGAGGAGGCCATGGAAACCTAGCCAACTAGAGGCTTGCTGACCATTTGCCTGACTAGCTCTCTAGGCCAGGTTATGGACTAGCCACGGTATGCATAATTCTTCTCAAAGAATCAGGCTATGGCCTTTACGTTCAGGGACTTGAGTACTCAGGGCTAACAGACATCGTTCCAGTCCATCAGTGGTCCAGTATGTCCTACTCAAATTAAAAAGACAATCATATTCTTTTATTAATATTATTATTATTAATATTATTTTCTCTTCTTGGAGTTTAATTTAGTTTGTTATGTAAACTATTTAATTTATTGTTAAATGCTTCATCCTTCACAACCAATACGTGGAAATAATGTTTACAATGACTGGTTAAGTCATTGTAATTTACTGTTTTGTATATTTTCTTTTGCTTTATTCTTTTGTGGATAGTAACTGTAAATAGTGTCCCAGTTGACTGTGATTGTGACTGTGTGACTGCAAAGAGCTCACCACATTCAGGTTTATTTTTAATGTGGGCTTTGAAGTCAGAGGAAGACCTTTTTGTTGAAGGCATTTTTTAACTATAGGAAAGGTCAGAGGTTACATATCTATGTGTACGTGTTTTACATAACATTTATTCTCTTAATGTTGTAACACAACATAATGAATACAAAAAGGGCATATTATCATATTATATATTACCAACAACTGTTACCTCAAATATTAGATTGTGTGTGTGTGTGTGTGTGTGTGTGTGTGTGTGTGTGTGTGTGTGTGTGTGTGTGGTGTGTGCTTGAACTGAGAGACGTCAGAGGCATATGTGATGTTTGTTTTGCAACTTGAAGAGGAAATCAAATGTCCCAATGTGCAGGTCTACATGTGGTCCAAAGAATAGCAGTCTGTCTTGCTGTCACACACAGGCTTTTAGACTGACACTGACTCTGCATTTTCTTACTTATGTGTGGCACATTACTGAAAGCAAAACGATAAAGAAATTAGAATGTGGAAATGGTAACCAAAGTGAACTCTTTCGTTTATTTTCAGAGATGTGTGCAAGTGCAGTGTCAGCTGCTGCAACTGTCTGCTCTGGAGGTCTGTGATGATGTTTATGGACACTCCACATCACTTTGGCCTTTGTATGCACTGGTTCTTTTTTCTTTTGTCTTATGTTTGTACTTTTTTCTTTGTTTTTAATATGATTTTTTGCAGCAATATTAGTAGGACAGTTTATCAGCAACATGTGCTGTGAGGTAGTGGTACTGTATCTCATACACTTTTTGTCTTAAAGTATGACCAAAGTCTACACCTCATCTTCAGCTTTAAATTAAAGAAAAAAAGACTGTCTTTGTTTACATACTGGTTTACGTAGCTATTTAAGTACAGCTTTGACAAAATGTAAATTATAATATAAATCTTCACTGATCTAAAGCATTTTTGTCACGTGTGTTTTTTTCATGAATATAAAACAGGACTCATTCTTCTCTAAAAACTCACCGAAGCACTTTCCTAAACATCTGAGATTCATAATCCATGTGGATATTTGTGGATTCTTGATGTGATTGCAGGAAGCAGCACAGAAATGATTCTGTGCTAATTTGGCCTAATTTAAATGTTATAGATTTATGGCAAATGTAAATCGATACAATTACAGAATATATTTTGCAGATAAGGTCTCGTAAATTATTTTCAGTTTTGTATAAAAGCTATAAGTATAAAAAGGATATTTGGCAATCTATCATTTACATTTACATTTATTCATTTAGCAGACGCTTTTATCCAAAGCGACTACAAACATTAATTTGTTTAGTAATAAGCAAACATTTTTAAAATGTATTTGTAATTACGTGCAATAGAAAACAGCCACAAATAAATTTAGTTTAGAAAATACAGAATTGGTTCAGTGCATTAAAAACTCTGGGTCTGTGTGTAGCTCCAGGGTAAAAGTTAGTAACACAGCAACCCAGAAATTAGAAGTTGCTTCATTTGCACTTCCGCTGAATAGATCCATGACTAGGCAGAAAAAAAGAAGCAGTTATCAAATACATAGTGTAAAACTGCACACCGCACAAATCATGACACTGTTATTAATACCAGCCACAAAAAGGCCTATAAATATATCTCTCTATGCACATACACGCTGTATCACTAATGAAACACATATGAATATCAGTCAATTAAAATGATTCTAATTGGCTGTTACTGTCATGTCTTAGATGTTTGTTTATGATTATATAAGTACTGTACAGCAGTTTACTTTTCTCAAAAGAGATCAAAATCTATTATCAGTGTAAATGATCGTGTCGAGCTGCATGACCATGCAAATTAAAACAAGGAGTCCATTTCAAAATGTTTTCTATTTAATGAAATTCTGCCAGAGCCACATTTAGCCTACTAGCTTAACTTTTGCTCTAAATGAACTCTTCAAAAGAAATCCAGAGAGTAATACAAATGTAACTGAATCTTGGCTGTAAAACCTGACTGTTAGAATCTGATGTTTACAGTGTGTTTTCTTTGTTAAGCAGAAGTGTGGTAATACGTTGCTTATGCAGTTTTGGCTCATGCGTGTTCCTAATCCAGTTCTGAGAACGCTGACTATATCAAATGGAATCCCTTTCAGCTTTTCCCAAATTTTACATTTATAGGCCCCATGTGAGCATGTGAATTATACGATAATTGGCTTTCTTCATTTCTCGCTGTGAGATGGTGTCTGAATCACTGAAGCTAAAAGGGGAAACACACAGTTACAGAAACGAGCTTGTTTTCAGAACATCGGCAAAAGTGAATGGACAGAACGGCAAGTCAGAATCTAATGATGTGGTCATACTGTTTAAACCAGAGTATAAAAAAAAAAAGTAAATAGGCTTATTGGAAAAATAAGCCTCTACCTAAATATTTTGGAAAAAATAAAAAAACATATATATATATATATATATATATATATATATATATATATTTATATATATATATACATAAAAATAACTGCGGATTCCAGCTTAAATTAACACACAGGGTAAGGATGTAACAATTAACCGTGAGCCGGTTGAAAATCGATTCAAATATGTGACTATTCAAATCGGTTGAGAAGCTAAACAAATCGCGATTCAGTGAGGGGTAGGAGTTTATATGAATGTATGTCTGAGGGGAACTTACTGTCTTTAGAAAAGTTTAGATGGCATTTTTTATTTCCTCTTGCCTCTGTATAATTTCTTAAAGGAACACTCATTTTACAACTTCCCTAGAGTTGAGCAGTCGAGTTTTACCGTTTACGAATACATTCAGCAGATTTCCAGGGTCTGGTAGTAGCACTTTTAGCTTAGCTTAGAATAAATCATTGAATCTGATTAGACCGTTAGCATCTCGCTCAAAAATGACCAAAGAGTTTCTATATTTTTCCTATTTAAAACTTGACTCTTCTGTAGTTACATCGTATACTAAGACCGACGGAAATTGAAAAGTTGCAATTTTCTAGGCCGATATGACTAGGAACTATACTCTCATTCCAGCGGAATAATCAAGGAACTTTGCTGCCGTACCTTGGGTGCAGCAGGCGCAGTGATATTTCGCAGTGCCTGGAAATATTCCCTATTTGGACTATTTACAGGCAACATCATTGTGCTTACTACACCCATGGTACGGCAGCAAAGTTCCTTGATTACTATGCCAGAATGAAAGTACAGAAGAGTCAAATTTTAAATAGGAAAATTATAGTAACTCTTTGGTAAATTTTGATATTTGATATTTTTTTATGCATAGTTTCACAAAAGTCAAACCATTCTGTTCTTGCTTTAAATTTCAAAATTATACGATGTAATTTAGATGAATAAAAAATGGCTGATGTTTCATGTATACAGCATCTTTGTCGATAATGATTAAAATGCATTGGTTGCCACTAATTTTAAATGGAAAAAGCACAGACAAAGCCTTATTTTGTTTATATGAAGATATTTCTTTTATTTATTTGATTTTGGGCTTGTTTTAAAATTTCAATTTAGTTTTGTTATTTACATTTACATTATATTTAAATTATGTTATTTAGCAGACGATTTTATCCAAAGCGACTTATAAATGAGGACAAAAGAAGCAATCAAAACCAACAAAAGAGCAATAATATGCAAGTGCTATATTAGTATAGGGTTACATTTCAATTTCACAAAGAAACGTGCAGCATTTTGTCCAAGCAATAATAATAATAATTCAATTTATAATCCAATTTATATTTTGTCTTAAATCTAATTTTGTAAACAAAAAAATACAAATAAATAAATGGTGAATTGAATCGAAGCGTGAAATCAAAATCGTGAATCGAATCGTGAGTTGAGTGAATCGTCACATCCCTATGGCAGGGAGAAGAAAATATCAATTAGTAAAGACTTTAACCTGCTAACCTTCACAATATGACCTCAAAACACTTTTACCATGCACGATTTGTAAACGAATACATTTTGAAGTCTGCATCACGTAACCAGCTGCATGTTTCTTTTCTGTAGTAAACATGCTATAGCTCACCGCGATGTGTAGCGCTCCGGTGCGAATCCCACGAAACACGAGTCACATTAGAAAAGCTCAGACTTGCAGAAGCAAGCTAAAATCTTCAGTAATTGTTTTATTGCATTTATCAACAAAATGATTCCTTATTTTCAAACATGATTGAATATTAGTAATTTAGCGTTGCTCACTAAGACATTTCATTTTCAAACTGCCTCGGAACATACAAATAATAACGTAATAAAATGTTGAACTGAACATGCTTTTAGCGCCACTCACTGGACTGTTCAATTTGAAAGTGTGGCAAAACCGACAAGAAGCAAAGCAGCATCACATTGTAGACATGTTTTCCCAATAAACCAATTTAAGTAATATTCTTATAAGTTTGATTGATGTTTTCAAATGGATTTAGCTATTCCATTAAATCAGCATAAATAAATAAAACAACAAAGGGGGAATATGTAGAAAACAGAAAAAGTACCAAAAAATTAATAAAATAAAAGTTAATGGAAACAAACCTAAGGTATAGAAAGGAAAATAAAATAATTGTGTGAAGGGGGTCATCATCATTGTCCCCTGAATGATCACAGCACCTCGGGGTCCCTCAGCACCTGTCCATTAGGAGCCGAGGTTAATGACAGGTTCTCGCTCTTCGTGAGCGAGAGGGGGAAGGGGGTCTGAAGAAAATTAGAGGGCAGCTCACGTTAGAGAAGAGAGAGTTTTGTTGTTTGTTCCTCTGTGATCGCCCCCCTCCCTCCACACAGCAGCCCAGTTCCAGGTGTATTCTGAATACGAGAAGGCCCTTCTGATCGGACAGAGGGGAAAGTTGTCTTCTGACACCTCATATAACTTAACAGGGCCTGGCTGAGTTATGGTCTTCAAGTTTTACTTTTATATCCCAATCAGCAAGTGTAAGGGAGTGGACGACACAAGAGTAATGTGGATCAAGTCTGTAAAACACATATGAGAGAGCTGAAGGAGACGTGAACCCTGTCCGCTTCCTCATTAAATTAACTTCAAAGAGGGTTCACTGCCTAAAACGGTCTGAAATGAAGGAAATGAAGAAATTCCTTTTTACTGCTCTTACGACATGCATCAGAACAAATGTCTGAAGGAGAGATGACAGAGGAAGACGCAGAGGAGGAGAGTGGCTCCTCTGATCTTTTAAGTGACGGGTTTACTGGAATCAGCGAGTGGATCTAGGATAGCTCTTTATTTAATGAACACATGAAGAGTGCTCGGCTTCACTTTGATGTCCACTGCACCGCCACACAGAAGAGACCGCTTCCCAGCCTCCTTCCTGTGCCTGAGAAAAACTAATGGCACTCAGCCCTGCCCCCAGCTGAAGACCACGTCACACAATGAGACTGAACTATAGGTTTAAAAAATCACAACAAAAAACAATACACATGGGAGAAACTAGATACACAGGAGATTATTTGGGGTTATGAACAATTCAAAAATGATACAACCAGAGCTATTGTTTTGTAACCCTTTAGACCTTGAGTATTATTATCAGACATCTTGGTCATCTACAGACGGTCCAATTTCAGAATCGGTATCAAAAACAATCTGGAATGAAAAGATTAAACCTCTTTATAACAGCATGTAGATTTTCTAAATGCAAAGAATACCTACAACATTGCCAAAGGGTGAAGTATACAACAGTATACAAGCATCCCACAATACAAGGCACTCAGCCAAACTGTCCATTTTTACTGTGACTAATGAACCGGATGTAGGTGGAAACAAGATATTGTGGCCATTTTATTCCCATGACTTAATTGCTAGTTTTAGATTAATCATGGCCACAGTGTACCAGTTCCTTCACTTATTTAAGTTAGATTGTGGACAGTTTAACTGAATGAAAACAATGGATAGAACATGGCCAAAATTGCACTTAAACAAATGGTACAAATTAGTGACACAAGTTAATAAACTGTTTGAACGAATTCATAATTTGTGGTCACTATATATATTTTTTTCATGAAATGAAAATGCTGAGAGTCAACGATTTTTAGCTACAACAGACCTCTCAGAATTTTTTAGAATCTCCTTCTTGACTCATTTCGGAAGCAGCAACGGATATTTTCTTGTGTATTTCAACTAACGTGCAAGTTAAACAGATAATAAAATAATAATCTGGATGGAGGCAGATTTGAATTTGCTGTCGACTGTAGGGTGGGATTTAAGCAGACTAAATGATTAGTCACCGGACGATTTTCACATTTTGATTTAAAATGAAGTAAAAAAAAAAAAAAAAAAAGTTTACAATCAGATCAATAATACCAATTTTGTAAAATATATTGAGTAAATTTGAATTTCATTCAGAAAAATGAAAGGACAACCAAACACTGCATAGCTATAAAATATTGTTTTAATCAAAGGCATTGTGAATTAATCTAGCAAAGACAGAAAACCAATCACTGCAATTAAAATAGCGCAAGAAAATGCACATTTGAACCATGTTATTATCATTTTAACCGTGTTATTAGTAGTGAGGAGTTGCAGCATCTTTATACAAGTCATACAAGGAATGAAATAAACATCTGAAAGTTTGTACACAAACAGCATTGTCTCAAGAACAGCCTGCCGAGAAGTCGCCTGGTGGTGGCGTATGCTCTGCGGTTTTGCCCGCTGTCTCTCTGTCTCGGTCTGGGGTAAAACACTCACCGATTCCTCTAAACGAATAATCACTCTCAGCTGTGTGTCGTCTGCAGCACTGATCTACAGTCCCCACATCCCCCTAAACACAGACAGCCAGTCTGCCTACAGGTTGTAAATAAAGGAGGGGGAAAAAATACTGTTAGGTTAATTAACAGTGATATGATAATGTATTTGTACGGCCTCTAACTTATGTTTTATACAATACATACCCATTTCAGAGATCAAGTATTTGCTCTAAATGAATGAAAACCTTTTTCCAAGCAGATGAAAGCCCCCCCACCAAAAAAATAAATAAATAAAGCAAACCATATATTTAACAGTGTCCGGGAAAGGGAGCTTCATTTGTGCTATATCCCACCAACATTTCTCTGGGACGGTGACTAATCAGCTCGCGGCATCATCACCTCCACTGAGCTGTGTGACCCCCTACACAGCTGCCAAAACCAGACACTGACACATTTTATCCAGTGCATGAAGTCACCGATATTTTCCCCTCAAATCCCGAAGTCATCTTTTTTTCTGCTTTAGTTTTTATGCAAGAATTCCATCTTTATTTTACACCTCATCTGACCTGGATGCATCCATAAAACATGCTGATAATCAAGCCCCATGGCAGTCATTTAGTACGTACAGCACTTTAGTGGCCTCATTAAACACCAAACAGGATTCCTCCTAATAATTACCAGATCTGAGAGTCTAAGTGTACGTTACTCACAAATTAGAGAGTGGGAACGGGAGTGTCAAAGAGTACAATCACATCAAGCTTGTGCAAATGTAAGAATTTTAAAGGCAGCAAGAACATGGGACCCATCTGAGAGCGTCTTCTTCATTCGATTCTGTTGTTTGATGACTATCGCTCGATAAGACCTCTGGCACAGATGAGAATGAGAAAACAGGAAGAAATGGTGTGCCATCAGAACGTCTCTGCAGATCTTTTATCCCTCATTCGAACGACTGGATCCTCTGGAATCAGTCACTTGGTGCTGGGATGATGCTGATGTGGAGAAAGTTGTCTGGGTGGCTCAAGTGTTCGCTCAACCACTGGATGGGTGTTTCCAGCAGTGGTTCGATGCCGTGAATCACAACCTGGAATCTCTTTGGCTCATCTGGAATGAGTGTGAAAGAGAGAAAAGGTCACAACTGAGCATTAAGGGAAGTACTATTCAAACTATGTCAAAAAAACAAACAAAAAAAACTTGTGTATTATGGTACATCTTAAAGCTTTTCACACAGTGGTGCTTTCTTGTAAACGGTCTAAACTTGTTGGTTTAACAACAGAACTGTTAATGATGAAATGCAGGTAGAGAAGTAACTTCTCCATTAACCAGTTTGACAATCAATGTCAGATTACTGCTGTAAAGAACAACATAGCTTCTGAGGCTACGTCTACACTAATCCGGATACATTTAAAAATGCTCCGCATCCACACTATCGCTTCCAATCGTTTCCCAAAAGTTGGTCATTGTGGCGAGTGGGGCGGGGCCTCACTCGTGTTCCCACGTCCCTCGGCTCCGCCCCACTCGCCACAGTCATCCACACTGAAAAGACTGAAAACGATTTCAGCCCTATACTGCGCATGTGTAAAACGTAGACGCTTTGACCTGCATCTTCTATTTATTTACTTTCTGGCTCTTTGAAACGTTGTGGCAATATGTTGAGGAAAAGCACCAAGTTTTTTAAATGGACCGACAGTGAGGTGGAGTTGTAGCTGCGAGAAACACAGGAGTATAAAGTTGCAAAATTGAGTAGAATATAGACTGGGAGACATGCCAAAACAAACGCGCCGAAATATTGGACCGTTTCAAAGAACACTAACGGAGAGCATCCAAAACAACTGCTGTACAATGTTGTCCACCATTTTAGCTGAATTGGTCACATGACAGCATGACATGACAGAAAAAGCATCATCATTTTTGAAAGCCTCTGTTTTCACAGTCCACACTGCGATGAAATTCGAGAGCTTTTCTTTAGTAAGGACATCGTTAAAACAATCCATGTGACATAAGTGCTTCAACCATAATATTATGAAGCTAAGAAAATACTTTTTGTGCGCAAAGGAAACAAAAATATTGACTTTATTGAACAATTTGTTCTCTTCCATGCCAGACATTACCTTTCTGCGACTTGAACGTGGTAGTTGTGCTGCTGTCTATGCAGTGTCAGAAAACTCTCGGATTTCATCAAAAACATCTTGATTTGTACACTTAAGATGAACAAAGGTCTTATGGGTTTAGAATGAGATGAAGGTGAGTAATTTTCATTTTTAAGTGAACTATCCTAAATCCTAAACCATCATAAATTGTATTAACCCCAAGAAAATTAAGATAAAACATGTAGGTGGGAGACTTGTGCCCAAGAAGTGGTCAAAGGCATGAAACACCCCTGAAATGTGTAACATCTAACAGCTGTTGGCACTAATTACATGATACTCCAGGAACATTACAAAGCCATGCAAGCATAATACATGTATATAAATATATGTTAAAAATTGCACAGAAAGTGCAAGATGATCTTGCTTTTGAACTGGTGCGTTAGGAATTCCTAGTTCCTAAGATGTTACCAATATTCAAAAGATATTCATTACCAGTCAAAAGTTTGGGCACACCTACTGAAACTTTATTTTTACAATTTTAGATAGTCATGAAAAAATGGCTCTTCACACTCTGGGCGTTTTATCAATCAAAAAGTTCCCATGTATTTTAAACAATTGACTGTTTTTTCTTCACAATCCACTCCAACCCTTCATTTTTTTAATCAGTTCTAAATCACAAGAAAAAATAAAAATAAATAAACACACACATAAAGGACCATACTAATTTAAGCACAATTTTTAAGTCAGAATATTTTTAAAAAAGCCAAAAAAAAAAAAATTGCAGAAAATGTACTCACTCTCAGGCTATCTAAGATGTAGATGAGTTCGCCTCTACATCGGAACAGTGAATGGGTGCCGTCAGAATGTCTAATCAGCTAAATTAACTTAATTTCAAACTGTTGCTTCTGGCTAATATACAATTCTCTATTCATAATTTACTTTAGTAATTAGTAATTACTAATTTCTCCAGTGAGAAAGTTGTCTCGTCTGAATCATGCAAAGAATTATGCAAAGACAGAGCACTGCTTACAATTGAAAACAGTCCAAAATGGCTCTAAACAAATATGTGGGTGGATTTAAGAGAGGAAAAACAGGAGTGGCCATCTTCAATATTTTCAGGGTTATTTGTGGATTATTGTGATGTTTTATTAGCTGTTTGAACTCTCATTCTGACGGCACCCATTCACTACAGAGGATCCACTGGTGAGAAAGTGAACTTCTCCAAAACTGTTAAGATGAAGAAAAAAACTCATCTACATCTTGGATGGCCTGAGAGTGATCCAAGTTTAAGCAAATTTTCATTTTTTGGGTGAACTTTATGACCAAAAGAAACATAATTTCTGAAATTTAAATGTAATTAAAAAAAACAAAACACTTCACATTCATAAATATATCCAAGCATTTATTAGTTTATATTACTTATTTATTTTTTGACATTTTAAAATTGTTATTCCGTGAACTGTGGAAAATACATGACCAGATCATGTGAGAGGTTCTATTGTTAGGAAACACAGCATGATAATTAGTCCTATTCTCCACTACTTTATCATCTCCTGAACAGAACAAATTGACCAAGTTCACGCTGCGTAGCTAGTTACATACGAGTGGAAAATTGAAGGAAACGCTAGAGGCAGTAACATTACCCTGTTGACCCATGGAGGTTAAATGGCTAATGCAGTTGGAGGGAAGAAGTTTCAGTTTGACAGCAAGTGATGGTTCAGGCATCAGCATGTGCGCTGGATGACCTTCTCACACTACTGAACTGCATCATGACCCACCAGATCATTTGCATAAAAGCACATACAGCAAGCATTTGCTATTTGGCCTTTAAAAACTTTCAGATAAACAACACCGAATCTCACTGAATGAATCTCCCCATGAAGAATCCTAAAGTTTCACTGTAGCACACAAAAAGCACAAGTAAACTCTCTCTCAAACTCACACAAAAGCAATTCATCATGCCTGCTCAACTTACTCCATTTATCATGAGTCTGATGAGCTGTAGCTCAGGGCTGGAGAGGTTGGGGACACAGATAACATGGGTGCAGGAAGGAACTTCTCATATTAATGCATTCTTTTGTTTCTTAAATGAGTGGTCAAAAAGGCATGGCCTCAGCTTTCCCTCTGACTGCTGTCAGCTCAATGATCTTTAACTAGATTCATGCATCATTTGCGCTTTCGTTAGGAATAGCTGTCAATAAGGGCAAAAAGACAAGTAGTTTCCTATTTCTGCGTGAAACAAGTACATCTCTCCACCTTTACTTAAATGGAAACACTTAAACCTAACTGGATAGATTCTCTATTTTCTGGTGAATTATATATATATATATATAAACCCACACTATTCAACATCATAATATATATTTCTAATAGCAAATCCAATCTGACTATTGGATATCTCTCTATGCAGTTATTTATATATTGCATTGCTGCACATATTTGTTTTTCTTATCTAATGACATTTGAGTATTTTGTATGTAACTTGTTGTATATAAAAATATCTTGTTCATTTATTTCTTATAAACACGCAGCTTCATTACTTTGCATGATTGCAGGGGATTTTTGTCATGTTATATATATATATATATTCACTCCCCCCATCCACAATTCCCGCCGGACCTGAGACTCGAACCCGCAACCTTCAGTCCGACTCTCTGCTTGAACGTTTGTAAACTCTTTATAATTTTCTATATTTCTCCTTAAATATGACCCAAAACATCATCAGATTTTGTAGGATTGTAGGATTTGTAGCCCCTTCCTCAGTACAGAACCACTTCAACTCTGTGTTGTTGGTGGGTTTCCTCCTATGAACTGCTTGCTTCAGCTCAGTCCACAGAATTTCAATTGGATTAAGGTCCAGACTTTGACTCTGTCATTCCAAAACATTAACATTGTTCTTCTTTAACCATTCTTTGGTAAAATGACTTGCTGCATGGCCCACTTTTTCTTGAGATTCAGTGAATTTGCTGGTATAATTCAGAATTCTTGTTCCATCAATGATGGCAAGCTGTCCTGGCCCAGATGCAGAAAAACAGGCCCAAAATATAATACTACCACCACCATGTTTCACAGATGGGATAATGTTGTTATCCTTGAATGCAGTATGTTCTTTTCTCCAAAGAAAATGCTTCTCATTTAAACCAAAAAATTATATTTTGGTCTCATTCATCCATATAACATTTCTCTAATAGCCTTCTGGCTTGTCCACTTTAGCAAACTGCAGATGGGCAGCATCAGATGTTCTTTTTGGACAGCAGTAACTTTCTCCTTGCAACTCTACCATGCACACCATGGGTGTTAATTGTTCTCCTGATGGTGGATTCATGAACATTAGCCAATGTGAGACAGCCCTTCGTTTCGCCTAGAAGATACACTGGGTTCCTTTGCAACCTTTTGGCCTATTACATTGTCTTGCTTTTGGAGTTATCTTTGTTGGTGGACCACTTCTGGGGAAGGTAACAATGATCTTGAATTTCCTCCATTTGTACATCAATCTGACTGTGGATGTGTGGGGTCCAATCTACAACCTGATGAGCAACAACTCTTTTTATGAGGTCCTAAGAGATCTCCTTTGCTCGTGCCATGATTCACTTCCACAAACATGATCAGACTTTGATAGATCCCTGTTCTTTAAATAAAACAGGGCATGCGATGACATCTGATAGTCATTTCACTGAATGGAAACACCTCTGAACAGATGGACTCTAATTTCACCTTCAAATTCACTGCTGATCCTAGAGATTCACAGATATGCACCACACAGATATGTAACACTGGATCATTTTTCTCAAATAAATAAATGAAAAAGAAAATATTTTTGTCTCATTTGTTTGACTGGGTTATCTTTGTTTATTTTCAGGACTTGTGAATTGAAAATCTGATTATGTTTTTTGGTTCAAATTTATGCAGAAATATAGAACATTCTAAAAGGTTCACAAACTTTCAAGCAGCACTATATATATATATATATATATATATATATATATATACACACACACACACACACACACACACACACACACACAAAACCTATAAAGGGGTAAAAACCTAGTGATTTAAAGGATAATCACAAATACTGATAAAGATTCATTTACAGTAAATTACTTTTTGGGGTTACACTGTGGTCCTTAAATAGAGTCTTTTAGTGTTGTGATGTAATATAATGATTCTTGTTCTAAATGTGCCTGAAAAGACTTTCTGGTATATAAACTACCGTTACACTAAATAAAATTTAAATGAATGTCTTCTGTAACATGGTAAAAATGTATTCAATCTATATTATGATTTACGATCTTTGACCAGTAAATATAAAAACCCAAATTCACTATATTAATCATCACATTATATTTCTAATAGAAAATCACATCTAACACTATAGGATTTTTTTGTTATTAGTGTTTTATTTATTTATTTATTTCTGCATCATATTTTTTGTTCCGACATTACCTAAGACTTCTTTTTATCTTTTACATTTTGTATGGTTTTTTTGGGGGGGGTATTTGTATAAATGTGTTGATATTGTCTGTTTAAGATAATTAGTGGTCATTAATATTCTTGTTATAACACAAAGACTTCATGAACCTTGTTAGTGAATAATAGCCCATTTAATAAAATCATCAAAATGAAAAACAACTGAGCATTTGGCAGGTGTAAATTGTACGTGTTCTTCATAACTTGAGACAGTTAGATGTTAATTTAGATGTTACTTATCTTTTGCTCAACAGGAAAAAGTTGAAGCCGTACCTCCCAAAGATACCAAGAACATGGAAGCAACAAGCACACTGGGATTGAAGCTTCGGTATACGAATATGACTAAACATGATGACCATTTCAAACACAAGCACAAACACTTCCATGAACAAAACAGCCATGTAATAACAGAACTGGGCAATTGGAATTATATATATATATATATATATATATACACACACACACACACACACATACACATATAATCCTTTGCATAATAGAGTTTGACGTCTAAAACCCTGAACACCTCTGACCTTGATTTTTTTAATTGTTAACGGTCAATCTGAACAAAAACCATCTCAAAGAGAGGACTAAACAATCAACTGACCCTGATTTTGAAGTCACACAGTAATAGTGTGATGAGCAGAAGTAACTCATTCCTTGAAGTCCTGTGTGTGTGTCTGCCCCCGTGGAGTTTGTAAGGGTGTAAGGTGGGTGCGTCCCCAGTGTAACTCTCAGAATGATGCGAGGGGAATTCAAACAACACAAACTCATATAGTAATTGAACACAACTTGCATTCTTCCGGCAGTTATGACAAACGCCCACACAAAGCCCTAGCATGGGTCGGCTCTGGACCTCTGCCACCTTGGAGAGTTTCACTCAACCAAGACCAATTTTGAAAGAAGACCAATTTTTGAAAAAATATAAATTTGGGGGTTTTCGTCACCAGATTTGAAAGAAGCTGGTAATGAAATCCCAAAAATGTATATTTCATCAATTCTTGTATTATTATATGTGCTACATGATTGCTAATAAACTATTCATATCCTTTGTTGTGACCTTACCATTGCTAGTGCCATACTCTACTCTCTGAACTAGATCAGAGTTCCCCAACCACCGGGTTGCGACCCAGTGCCAGGCCGTGGATGAGCTGCTACCAGATTGCGAGAATGTTCTTGGAAAAATGTCTATAGATATGACAATCTGTTATTTATTGCATACGAAAGATTATTCTAATAATTCTGTATTTTCATTTGTTGTATGCATTTTCATGTAGATTAAATGTTTAATTAGCAAATTAATGATTGTTCTGACTCACAGAGATGTGTTTCAGACAGCGCCAGAATTGAGTTGATTTCCAGTGGCAGCTTGTTGGGGGAGGCACAGCTTCCCCAAAATTTTGAGGTGACAATTTAATGCTAGTAAAATTCACAATTCATTTCAGTTCATGTCAAGAATGTAAATATTTTTGTTTGTAATTTCACAGTTGTAATACCATTATGTGAAAGCGGCGCTTTTCTATCGGGAATGTGCCAAATCTGCTGATGTAATTGAATTAAATTTAAATTAAATGTATGCATTTTGCAAATGCTTTTATCCAAAGTGACTTACAATGCATTCAGACTCACATTTTTTACCTTACATGTGTTCCCTGGGAATTGAACCCACAACCTTGCGCTGCTAACGCAATGCTCTACCACTTGAGCCACAGGAACATATATAGCCACTAAGTGACAGAGAAGGGGAGAGATGAGCGCTCGTGCCTCCGGTGTAAAAAAAAAAAAAAAAAAAAAAAGCCACTCAGCATTGAATGTTCACTTTTTGCGCTGAGGAGTGTTGGGAAAAGGAACATCATAGAAGAGGCTAGCCTTCCTTCTGGTATATCAACCAATCATCATAGAGACGTAAATTATGTGTGCTATTAGTCTGAATGCCTCCCGTAGAGGCTGGGCTGATAATTTACCAAGTGTTTATGAGCAACGATATTGGATATTTGATCGGCAACAGATTTCCCAAGCTGTCATTCAAACAGTATATATACAAATTGAAAATAAAGGGAGCTAGAACTATAGGCTACAGAACTATGCCTAATTAAATAGCCCAACAGGCAGCTCTCTTTTACCACAGACTTTTAAGAAGGAATGGATGTTTGTTTCAAATGTGAATTCTTGCTGTATGTGTGTTGTTTCCTTTACGTTTTCTGACTAAAAGCCACCAAAAAGCAATTTCAAAGTGGTTAAGCAAATAATAATAATAACAATCAGCAGGGATCCCCAGACCAATACAATTAGTGTGCTTCCTCTATTTTAAAACCCATGAGCCGCCAGTGTTTATTTCTATTTTACATCTCCCTGCATCTGAGATACATGCACATAAAATTATTTCAAAAAACCCTTCTTGAGATTCTCATTCTCTGTGCTTTAAATACTTCTGAAAAGGAAAAATCATATGAACCGTGAAGTCTCAAAAACCACAATATCATCCGTTGAACCACTAATATATCTTCCCGTGGACCCTCCAGCTGGTCCACAAGAAAAAATGTAATACATAACCGGTTTGTGGTGTAAAAATTATTGGAGATTCATGAGCTAGATGGTTGCACTTGGTGCCTATGCAAGATTATGCATGGCCCAACTGGGCTACAGATAACAGTCGGAGTCTGTTCATAATATAAATCAATCACGACTACTCAGAAGACTTGGATTAAACGGCTAATTTTATATGGATTACTTTTAGGGGTGTAACGGTACGCAAAAATCACGGTTCGGTACGTACCTCGGTTTTAAAGTCACGGTTCCGTTCATTTTCGGTACAGTAAGGGAAAGAAATGCAAACATAAAACTGCCGGTTGTTTATTACTATAAACTTTTTTTTTTTACAATTTGTTTACACTTTTTTTTTTAAATACTTTTCAATAAAATATATATAAAATAAAAAAAGAATAAGAAATAAAATACTGCTGCAAAGTTCTCCACTAAGTAAAATACTCTCAGTCTCAAACCAATATCATATAATAAAATATAATGAAAAATATAAATAAATAACTATGATTACAGTGCAGCATTACCAATCCCAGCTTGTAGGCCTGCTCATATTTAAAATATATATATATATAACTTTTTCAAAGTGTAAAATGCAGCATCAACCGTTTCAGTTTTTAAACCTGCTCAGATTTCGTTATTGCGTTGGCCCGATCGGAATTAAGAGCAAAGGTCTGTTTAAATGCCGACGGGAGCTGCGTTTGAATTACAATCGTAGTGTAGTAGTTGTAGTGATGTTAACACTCGCGTGATGCCTTCAACTGCAGGGCGGGATTTGCGCTGAACGCGGAGACTTACACCCCTAATTACTTTACAATGTCTTTATGAACACAAAGTTTTGGATGAATGGACTTTTAATGGAAAAACGGAAATCTCTCAGGTTTGATTAAAATATTTCCAAATGTTTAATTGGTTTGGAATGACGTAAGTAAATTATGACAATTAAATATTTTGGATGAACTATCCCTTTAAAACAAGAGTAAAGTTTAAAATGATTGCAAACATGACCTAATGTATATGCATTCCCTTATACATTCATATGTAGTTTATAAAAATATTTAAAAAAAAATTCCATGAACACTAAATACTGGGTAAACTACCCACAAGCCTTTATATCCAACATATGAAACACAGTTGACATAATCTGTCTAAAAGCCTGATTTCTAACTTTAAAATTAATCAGTCTACAGAGTTCATCATTTGACTCTACAGAGTCAATGATCCTTTTTTTCACCACATTATAAGACAAAGTGATCAAAAAGGGATATTTCAGTGCCTGCCCCAGATTGAGTAGTGAGACGTGCTGGTGGTGATGGAGGTGGGAGGGCCAGCTGGAGGTTTCCCCACTCGCAGCGTGGGTTGACATAAAGAGCTGTTGGGCGGGGGTTTTCTGTGCAAATCATTTATTTGAAATAATACCACCACACACCTCTTATTTACTATAAAACATCTCACTATTCTGACCGACTTCTTAAGCAGAACATGGGGAAATTTTTTTCGAGTACCATGTATTGCCATTTTGATATATAAAATCTTCATCTTATTGTGAAAAGCGTAGGAGAGACCACACCGTTTGAGCATGTCTCCATTTTTACCCCCGAAGGGGTGAATATCTAGTGATAGATTCCATACTGCTGGGTGTTCGAGACATACAGATGGCTTTAATATGGCACGGACATTACATGTCAGTCTGGCATATGCTTTTTATTTTTATTTGTGGGAATCCCCATTACACTGCAAACATAACAGTACTGTAACTCATCAAAGCCTTTCATAAAACAGAAAACCTCATCTGCTGATTAAACAACATGTTTAAAGTTACAAAATGCAGATTTTCATTCATGTGTAATTGAGATGAATCAAGCCGACACGGTGATAAACAAAAATGATTTGAGACCATCCTGACACAGAAAAGGTATTTTCCAGGTTGAGTAAGTAGACACATTTTTCCCTGTAATCTCAACACTTTGCTCTGCGCTGCTATCAAAGCAAACCCCAAATATCTGGAAGAGACAGAACGATAACAAAAAGAGAAGCACAAAGTGCCACTTTCTCTTCAACCAAACCACCAGGCCTTTCAGACAAAGCAAGCAGGTCTTGAATTGGGCTGGAAGCAGCACAGATGTGCTCCGTCATGCAGGCATGTCTGCCTGCAGGTGCTCCGTTTGTCACTGCTATTGTCTGCTTATCTACTTCCTCTCAGGAGAAACCAAGACCGCCCATGTTTTGGCTGTGGATTTCATTCATGCAACCCTGATTTGTCCTTTTCTTTCTTTCCCTATTTCTCATCTCCTTTGTAAATCTCGAGATGTTAAAGATTTGTTTTCCTCTAACGTCTTTGCCTCTCATCTTTGATTCCAACCTCCTGTGAGAGAGCAAACACGTTTTTATCAAATAATATGTGTGAGAATTATTTTCAGCTCACCCTCCGCACATATGGCAGCAGGAAACAGCTCCTTCAGCAGGTCTCCCAACGTATGCGTGTGGCCTTCAGGAGACACTGGTCGGAAGAGCTTTTGGATGAACGGTCTGTCACTCATCGTCTAAATTGAGACAAATATGAAACCCATTTTACTGATTATATTAGTAGAATCACAGTGTAAAGTTCTCAAAAATGTGAACTTGTTTAAAACCTCATTATCTATTGCTGCATAAGTATCAAAAGTGTTCATGTGATAAAGAAATTTCACATCACTGTTTCACTTGTTTTTGACCTAACAGCCAACTCTTCACATAACAGGTCCTGTAGGTGGCACTTGGTCTATATTTAAATGACTATGACAGTTTCTTTATAGTCGACAGTAAACGGTATATCAGTATGAAGTATGTAAATAACAGTAAATTAAACACTACTTTAAATGAATGTGACTACTGTTTTAGCCATTTTAGTTTGTAAAACAGTGTCTACATAGTATCAACCAATTTATGAACAAGACTGGGAAATGAACACTACTTCACATTGTCATTGACGGTGAAATTTGAGCTTGTTTGAGCAGGACATGAGCATGCAACTCACAGCAACTAATGTTTCGTAATGGCAACAACATCTCAGATAGACAGATAAGTAAACAAACGTGAATTTACAGACTTTTGAGCTATTTGTTCCTGTTTTGTACACTGTCATATAAATTATTATTGAAGGGTGGATTATTTATTTTTAACAGCAGAGTGAGGTTACAGCTGAGTGTGTATCTGTGCTCCATAAGCTGAAATTCTGATAAAATTAATATAATAATTATAATAATAAATAAATAAATAAAGATTTTGAATGATTGTGCTTGATAGGTCACTTTACAAAAGTTGTGTTTCTGGCAGTTCCAAAACAAATAACAACCTTATCAACAGAAAGTGAAAAGTTCAGGAAGTTCCTCGTCAGCATGTGTGAAAAGTGAAAATTCTGTCGTCTAAACGCACTGATCCCAAATGAATAATCCATCCATGCATCTACTTTCTTACAATCAACTGCAAACGACTACTGATTTCTGCTAGTCGATTTCTTATTTAAAAAATACTCAAGTTACTCGACTTCTCGTGGTCCATGCTACTGTAAATGAAAAGACATGAAATATTTCTTCTCAATAAACACTGATTATTTCATAGCCTTATGCAACAGTTACATATGTAAATTGTCAAAACTTTATAATTATGACATTAAATATTACATTTTTATGTAACAGCCAGTATTTGTATCTGTAACAAATCACAAAAAATGTTCTTATCTGCATTCGGATACAACGTCGTACAGTTACTTTATAAGACCTCTTTGACTCGATTTTTTTCATAGTTATGATAACTCACTGAACAAGTATGCCGTGTTAAACTAAAATAATTATTAATTTCTAAAATAATATTTATCATGCAAGCAGAGAGATGTCATGACAAACGTTTAGTGATCATTTGAACTCGACTGAATCAATTCAATGCGCACATAGTTAGTCCTTTTGTGAACTTCACTAAACAAATGTGCATGTGCCACGCAAACCAGTAAAATATAAATATGCAAACAAGTAGGCTAAATAGAAAATGTATCTAAGTTGATTATTAGCGTACTCTTGAGAGACAACTGGTTTGGTTTTTGAGAGACTGAGATGCACAACGCAGCTGTTTGATTGGTGAGCACGCTGTGCTTATTCCATTCATTCGTATCATATCGGACACACCCCTAATTATTAAATTACACATTGTAATTTTACATGCAACATAGATAAGGTCATAGAAAGTAACAGCTACACGCAATATTGTAATCCTAAAATTCACGTTGTGCTTGCAAACTCTGTGTGCATGCATTATTGTTAATACATGTTCGAGTAGTCGATTGTTTCTGACAGTGCCAACTAATGACTGATGCCCTACTGCAAACTAACATACAATTATTTTAGCTAATTATTATTTTATTTTTTTAGTACACTGGAAAGTGAGAATGGGGTTTCTCTTAAGAACGTCGTGTTCTTAAGAACTCATGATTTACCCTGAAATAATAATAAAAAAAACTTTTTAAGAAGAGTTTTTGAAGAGTTGTTTCAGATGATGAAACAGATGCATGTGTGGTGGATGTACATTATATACTAGAATAGGGCTGCACGATGTGTTGTTTAAGCATCGATATCGCGATGTACGAATCCACGATAATCACATCGCAGGATGTACGATGTAGGCTGTCATAGTTGATTCGTTATTCATTAACCGTATGGGTCAGCTGCTCCCCGGCACTTGACGAATGTGATTCGCGGATTAATTGCACAGCTTAACCATCATAGAGTGAAAGTTTAACATTTGCATGTGTTTTTCAGTCCTGTCAGTTTAACAGGGCGCATATAGAGCATCACAGTCCCGCCCACAGCCCGAGAGAGCTTAGGTGCTGGAAGTAAATTTCCCATTCATTTCTCCCATTGACTTTCAGAAAAATCCGTATCTAAAGATTTTAGAGCATATCTGAGGATAACCAGCTTCGGCTTAACTCATAAGCATACAACATATCATTTCGAGTGAAAAAATTAAGAGAAAATCCAAAAAAAGTCAAAGGAACAAGACTGTGTACATACTTTTATTTCGAGCGAAGGAACTACTCATCCCATAAACCACCGCGCCTCACTGAATTCGACTGAAGCCACAACCGCGAATGAGCCTTTTGAGCGACTTCCAAATCTAACTTTGGTCCCACTTTATATTAGGTGGCCTTAACTACTTACATAAAAAAATAAGTACAATGTACTTATTGTGTTCATATTGTATTGTAAAACACTTTTGCTGCTATTGAGGTGGGATAGGGGTAAGGTTAGGGAGAGGGTTGGAGGTATGGGTAAGTTTAAGGGTGGGTTAAGGTGTAAAGTATGGGTCAACAGTGTAATTATAAATGTAATTACAGAAATTAAATACAGATGTAATTACATGTAGTTTTTTTTAAATATAAGTACAATGTAAAAACATGTATGTACACAATAAGTACATTGTACTAAATTATTAATTAAAATGTAAGTACATAGTAGTTAAGGCCACTTAATATAAAGTGGGTCCCTAACTTTTTCCTCCAGTGAATTTTATTTTATATAGCGAATGTGCAGTAATAGCAGTTCTTTCAGTATTAATCGTGTAAATAAATAGTGTTTTATATAGGTATTGTGTATTGATTTTTATATTTATCATTGTGTATTTTATATATTGTGTGCGTATGTGAAAGCGGTTAACGATAACGTCAGCAACATCGTGCAGTGCTTTGTACCTGACTGCAATCACCACTCAGTCGTCAACACAAGTCGTTGCCATTACACAAATGTTCAGTAAATGCACAAAAAGGTATGCCTAGGCTAAATATTGTTTTGACAGTGGCATCATAAAATGCTTGATATGACTCATACCAAATGAAGGCTACAGTAGCCTAGCTAAAGTGGACGATAATGCTAACTAACGTTACCAACCTCCCTGCAAAACTCACCAAAACTTTGTAGGTCTTGTCCCTCATGCTGACCCTTACAAAACCAACAAGCTGACCCTCGGACACGCTACACTCAACTAACGTTACATGACCCTATCTGAAGTGGTTTTCAACCCTTTGAACACTTTTGTTTTCCTCCTTGAAAAAAGCCATCATGGCAGCCAAGGAGCTCCATGATTGCACTGATAAGTCAGGTTTTTATTTTATTTATTTATTTTTATTAATGATCTTCAGTCTTCACGGACCTTCGCGGGGTTTAACCAGACGGTTACACGAGTTCCACCAATCAGATGCATCACTGTGGGATTGTTCAGGATTGTGGGTAATGAAGTACTTATCCAAGACATCGCGAATGAAAGGTTTTTATCTCAAAACAAGGTTAGTGCCCCATGAACCTTTGGCGTTTATATGAGCATATACTATCACTTAGTACAGCCGTAGCTGGTTTTAAGTCTACCATATATGTTTACGTTTTTATGGCTTATACCCCAACTGTCAATGCAGAAATTGTATTAAATTTTTACTTCCGGCACCGGCTGTGGGCGGGACTGTGATGCTCTTTAAGAATGAGCAGAGAGAGAGAGAGAGAGAGAGAGAGAGAGAGAGAAAGAGAGAGAGCAAGTGAGAGAGCCCCGGCCGCGCGCGCACGCTCACCTTCATCGTCTTCAAACAACACTGTTTTGCTCTCTCTCCCTCGCGCATATTAATCAGAATCAATTGACACGATGGTGTCGAACCAAAAAAAAAAAAAAAAACTATCCAGTCATTGAAAAGTTTTCTGTGTTGTCAAATCTTGTGCAATATCCTAAACTGCAGAGATAATTAAACAACGCGTGCTGTACACGTCTGATTCGCGAACTAATGATTCCTTTGAACCAATTCAATTTAATGAATGGTTTAAACAACTGACCTTTCCAACACTGAACTCACGAGACGTCTGAATTGGTGTATAAAAAAAATTAACTCCATTATTTAACATGTATTATTACTAAACTGCACTTCTACAACATTGTTAATTTCAACATTTAGGCTATAGCCTTCATTGTTGAAATCAAAAGTTGTACAGTAATTGTTAACATAGCTAATGCACTATGAACTAACATTACCAAACAATGAACAGCTGTGTTTTTATAAACTAAGATAAACAAAGATTAATTAATATAGTAACAAAAATATTGCTAATTCAAACCATATCCTAAAGTTACAAACAAATAATTTACTCTAATTTAAATAAAGCTCTGATGTTTAAATCATTTAAAATGAGAATGTAAGTGTGCTCACCCCATTTTTGATTGTAAGAAAAAATTAGATTAGATTTCATATCACAATATATATCGCAGAAAAAAAATAAAATATCGCAATGACATTTTTTCCCAATATCGTGCAGCCATGCTATGCAACATGACAAAATACTATAGAACCACTGATCTATAATAGAGATTCATTATATATAGATCAGTTAATACAACTCAGTAAAATCCGCTGTCTACATTGGGTGTGGCATGGCATGACACCATAAAATTCCTGACAGTAAACTGCTTTCAAATGATTTTCAACGGTTGCTTAGTCACGTCCAGTATAGACAGTCTTTAGCTGATGTGGCTTGGCGCCACACAACAACTGTCGTGTCCAGTGTAGAGTAATGTGTAAGAAGAGATGACTGAGGACGATGGCGAATGATTTGCAGATCCTCAGTACCACTGACAAACATATAATCTTGCAAAATGTGTTGAAGTACTGCCGCTCCATAGTATAGCGTATGAGTGATCGTGAATCTCTAAAGTGATAGTGAAACTAAAAAGTGATCATGCATTCAAAAAGGGGATGGGATGGGGGATCATGATGCTGGTGCAACATCGTGACGTCTATCAGCCATCAGCAATGGACAATCTCATCGTCTATTGGCCCAACCCTAGTTTTCATGTGTCTTAACTGAAGGGAGGATTGAGTTTGGCCACACCGCCATAAAGACTGGATTGGTGGAGTGTTGCTCAATTGCTCAACTAGAGTGACCATCAAGTTCTTGGTCACCAGTCTAACCAAAGCCCTTCTCCATCAGTTGCTCAGATTGGCCAGCTCTAGGAAAAGTCCTGGTTGTTTCACACTTCTTCCATTAAGGGTAACAGAGACTACATGCTTCAGTGAACCTTCAATGAAGCAGAATGCTTTTCTGAACTCTTCCACAGCTGTGTGGCTTCACGCAAACCTGTTTCTGAGCTCTACGGGCAGTTATTTTGACCTCAGTGGTTGGATTTTGCTTTGATATGCATTATCAGCTGTTAGACCTTTTATTAAGATGTGTGTGCCTTTCCAAATCATACCCATTCAATTGAATTTGCCACAGGTTAACTTCACTTGAAATGTAGTAACATCTACTAGCGAAATGAATGCTCCTGAGATAAATTTCCACTGTCCCTGATAAGGGTATGAAAACTTACGCAATGGAAACATTTTATTTTTAATAAATCTGCAAAGATGTCAAAAACTGTTTTTTTTTCTTTTCTTTACTATTATGGTATATGTAGTGTAGATTTTTGTGGGGGAAAAAACTAATTTAAAGCAGTTTAATAACATAAGGCAGCAAAAAAAAAAAACGTAAAAAAATGAAAGGGTATGAATACATTCGCAAGGCACTGTTTATGTAATCTTTAGCCAGTCAGCATACATGACTACAGCTGGGAGAAATGGCATCTATAGCCCCTTTCACACTGAACGTCGGACCCGGCATATTGCCTGAACATTGCCAGGTCACCTGCTGTGTGAAAGCAAACACGTCCCGGGATTGATTCTGGCATTGAACCCGGGTCGAGGACCTAGTAACATTGCCGGGCTCAACCCAGGACGAGCGCTATGTGAACAAAAGCCAGATCTAATGCCGTGTCGAAGTGATGACGCACGTTATCGCACGACTCTTTTACCGGCTGTTTTGAAGGAAGATTAACGTTCGTGACGAAAAATATTTGCAAACTGTAATGAAGCAGAGATCAGTTAGTTCCTCACTTTCCGCGCTGACGCCGAGATCGTTCGGTTGCTTCAGTGAGAGTATAACAAGTATAACGTTTTCGACTTGTACATTACACATCACGCCCTGATGTCACGTGTCATTACGGGATCTTTACGGGTTGTGTGTGAAAGCACGCACATATCCCGGGTAATCACTGGGAGTGTGAAAGTGCAAAATCTAGCTACCCGGGAACAATTGCCGTCATTTCAGTGTACCCACTTTTCACACCAATTATAGAGAGCTAACAACAAATAATTAATTTGTTAATATCTTGTCACCTAGCAGCTGTTTTTTTAACCCACAATAGTTGGGTATAATGTTGTGAATTGCTGAATAAGATATCGAGTGGATTAACAGCCGGCAGTCACGGCTTAGTCTTTCCTTTGGCCTTGAGCGTGTGAGCGAGGTGTCGAATGCTGAACAGGATCCAGTTTTCACACACAGCTTGCATGTGGTCAGTGATAGAGGGTATCATTCTGTAAGATCTGGACCTGTGGTGACAAACAGTGGCCTGACAAACAATAGGAGTCAATCTTGGAACTGTGAAAAGGAAACTGGTGACACAACGGCTCAGGTAGTCCAGCTGACACTGACACCCCCAGGTCTCAGGAAGAGAAGGTGTCTCAGGATGCTACGACCTCGATCAGGTTACCAGAAAAACTGACTCACTGCTCACTTGGACCAGGATCATCTCCAGAGTCAGAGAAGAGAGAGTGTGAGAAGTGACAGCTACTTCGTTGCATTTTTAAACGGCAGCATTAATTATTGACCCCAGCATTATCAAAAAGGCTCCTGATACTGATGAGAAGTGTGATACTGTTGGTGCCGACACTTTCTTTTCAACTACCCTGACATCCTAGCTGGCAAACCAGCACATGAACCACACAACAGACATCATTAGCCTTTCTCCAAAAGCAAGAGGCCAGAGAAAAGAGATGCTCTCAGGTCTCAGAGCTCATGATCAGAGGCTAGGCTATTCTTTAGAGTATGCAGATGATTATAGGTTCTTTAAGCAATAATCGGAGTGTAAAACACAATGTAAGTCACTCAGGGAAGCAGGTACCCCTGAGCCTTGCCCTAAAGAGATGAGTGGTAATAGTAAATTAAAACATCCATGACATTTGAATATTCAAACTGTCAATTCAAAGTCCAAACATTATTAGTGCAGTCAAAAAATATCAAACTGCTGAAACATTTGAATATATGTTAAAAAAAAATTATATATATATATATATATTCTTAAGCTTCATTTTCAAACTGTCAATTCAGTCCATGAATGAATGAATGAAAAATATTAATTCAAATAACAATCCAACGTGCTAAAAAAAAAAAAAACATTAAATTGTCAACCAAAATATACAAACTGTCTTTCAAATATTCAAATGGTGAATTCAAATAATCAAATAATCATTCAAATTAAAAACATTTGCAATGTGAATTTATAACATTCAAACTGTCAATTCAAATACTTGCATACTGAATTCTCCAATTGGACATTCGAGCTGTCTGACTGAAAAATTAAAGCAAGGAATTTGCTGAATATAGCATTCTGGGCCAATTAATTTAACTACACTGAAAACCCTAATAAGTTGACTGAACTAAATTGATTGAGTAAACTCGTTGCCTCAATTTAATTGAGTAATGGAGTCTCCCAAAACTTACATATTTAAGTTTATTTAACTTGACGCTTTTGTAGACTCTACCTAAATCACTCAGAGGTTTTAAATGTTGATACTTGATTCATCTGAAGTCACCATTGTGGTGGAAAGTGTTTGGTTTAGTTGGGATCTTGGTCCAGTTGCTGCTGGGTTGGTGTATTTTAAAACGCTGTTTTTGTGGTGAAAAAAGACAAATTTAAATGAGCTCAGGTGTTATCAGATGTTTTTTGTTGATGAGAAAGTCATCACATAATACGTATTTGAGATCATAAAATAAGTTTTGTTTGATATTTTTAACAGGCACCAAGAGCAAAATACTTATTTTGAAGATGGACAAAATGAATGCATTTGAAATATTTTGAGTAAAAGAATCAAGTACTCACACACACAGACTTCTAGATTTAGCATATGCATCACAACAACGGTGACAAACAAAAGAGCTCCATAGCACAAACTCATCCTTATTTTACAGCCTTTTTTGTTCTGATTGTCACCATTGATGTGATGCATATCCAAAATCTTGATGTCTGTTTGTGACGATGTGATCTGTTTTCAAAAAGTAAGTACATTATTTTATCTACTAGGTTTCTATCCATAAAAGTGAATCCACAGTTGCAGCAATACATTTTATTTTAACTTGTCACCATTACAAGCAAGATGTGCATGTCTAATCTCAACTCTCATTGCCACAATAACAGTGTTTTACAACACACAAGTTACAGCAGCAAGAGACAAGCTAACACCAATAAAGAGCTGATGACACCTGAGCTCATTTAAGTTTGTCTTTCTTCGCCACAAAAACAGTGTTTTAAAATACACTGTTACAGCAGCAAAAGACAAGCTTACACAAGAAGTAACTGGACCAAGATCCCAACTAAACCAAACACTTTCCACCACAATGGTGACTTCAAATGTATAAAGTATCAACATTTAAACCTCTGTTAATTCTCAATAAGAGCTTCTCTAGATGTCTGACAGAAATAAAGTCACAGAAAACCTTGTAAGGAGGATCTGTGAACGTCTATATCGGACGTACAGAAGACATAAAAAACATTTTAAAAAAGACATCATAAAACATTCTGCCTCCTCAGTGGACATCTTTTCAACGTCTGCAAAGACATAAAAAGATGTCCACTGGACGTAACTTTGCCCAATGGATTAGGTTGATGTTAAAATACGCAAACATAGTAATTTTTTGTTAAGTTTACTCAAAAAAGCGCTAATGATAAGTTGCCTTATTTTTTAAGTTGACACAACTTTTTTTTTTTACAGTGCAGTATAGGGTTTACTGCATTTTCATAAATATTGTGACATTTTGTCAAAAGGTCAAAGTTTAAATATGCTGTTATTTGTTTTACTTCAGTGTGCAAAAAGTGTGCGGTCAAAAATAAGAACATAATTTTCTGTTAAATTTACATGTTGAGTTAACTTAAATATATAAGTACACTTGAAATTAATACCAAGTTAAGTGAACATAATCGTTTAAGTACATTAAATAAGCACCAAGTTTGGTGAACTGAGTGATTTAAGTACAATCTACAAAACCGTCAAGTTAAATAAACTTAAATATGTAAGTTTTGGGAAACTCCATTACTCAATTAAATTGAGGCAACGAGTTTACTCAATCAATTTAGTTCAGTCAACTTATTAGGGTTTTCTACAAAAGCGTCAAGTTAAACTTTTGTTCTCTTGTTGCTAGGCAGAATTCCTCCCATGGCCAATCACATTAAAGGAAGAACAGAGTGACGTTGAGTTTTTCCAAAGGATTACTCATGATTTTGAGCTCACAACACTTGAAATCTTAAGTTTATGCATTTTGAAGGTAAATTAGTTAAATTAACTCATATTTTTAAGTGGCAGGGCCAAAACGCAAAATTTTAAGTAATGTTTAGTCAACATTACTTGATTTTTTAAGTCAAGACAACATTAGGGTTTACAGTGATCAAAGGCGGAGTAACTCTGTGTCTGGAGAGCGTCAGCGCGGATCATTTCAGAAAGATAACAGCTTTAACACTGGTATTAAAGGCTTTTTTAAATAAGTTGAGCTCAAAACTCACTCTTAGTCAGCAGCGAGTGTTTGAAATAACTCGATCCGATGTGGATTATAATCACTAAACAAGGCAGAAATATTTAAAAGTGATGTAAAAGACTATGTAGGCTAAACATTAACGTTACCATAGTAAACATGGTAAATGCAACCACTTGAAGAAATCAGACGTCAGCTTCTTATTCTCTATCACAATTGTGTATTTATTCAGTAACATATTTTATCTGTCGTCTTGTCTGAGTTTAGCTCCACGTAGCATAGCCTATCATCAAAATATAATAGCCTAATGATTTTTGTTCGGGAGCTTTTATAAAGTAGAGAGTCTGTGCTGCGGATCATTTCAGAAAGCTTACAGCTATAACACCAGCAATAATTCTTTTTTTTTTTTTTAAATAAGTTGAGCTCAAAACTCCCTTTCAGTCAGCAGGAGTCTTTGCAATAACTTGACCTGATGTGAATTACAATTACCATACAAGGCAGAAATATTCATAAACGATGCAAAAGTCTGTGCACGCTAAACATTAACATTACCATAGTAAACATGGTAAATATGACCGCTTGAAGAAATCAGATGTCAGCTTCTTATTCTCTATCAAAATCGTGTAATTATTTAGTAACTTATATTATCTGTCATAAGTCTCGTGTTGAGAGTTTAGCTCCACGTAGCCTATCATAGAAATATAATAATGTTTTATGTTCAGGAGCTTTTATAAAAACATAGATATTATCATTCATTCTAAATGTGACGTATAGGCTACTGTGACTACAAATAAACAGAAACAGACTCGACTGAATAAGCAGGCTATTTTCATAAGCGTTAAAAATAAATAAATAAAATATAAAAACATTTATTTCTGTGTGATTAATTTTGAGTCCCGATAAATTAATTCATTATGATCAATGTATCACGTATTCTATTGTTAAACATAGATGCTTTTGAATTTGAATATTTAACAAAGCATGCAAACAAACGGCCACTTTTATCGTGTTCGTTTTGGATCGTGCAAGTTCCAGTGACTCATTTCTTAGTTTTCTGATAACTTCTCTTTGTTGGTGAAATGATGGGGTTGCGTGACGTTGTTCCTGAGAGGCGTGTTTTAGTGACGCGCAGCGGAGCTTCAGGCTCCACTGTGGAAACCCTGCGCTATTCTGGCCTCAGTGCTACTGGCCCGAGGCTATTAGCCCCGCCCGGCCCGGTTTAAGCCCTGGCTCGCATTGGCCCGACAGTGGAAATGCAGCTATTGAGTACGGATATGCCGGTATCAAATTTTCCTGTTGCGATTAATTGCTCATGCTTTTATCACGGTAAACAGTATTATCACGGTATTGAAATTTAGTTTTAAAAAGTGCTCAAAATATAGTGTAATATAATATAATAGGTTAAATGACTTATTTTCTAATAACAAAAATAATTGAACATTTAAATAAAATAAAGCAATAAAGAAAAATATATAAAGTTTAAAGTTTTGCACAGATTAAAGTGCAAAAGAACTATAAAGTAGAGCTGAAGATCTTTGCCCGAACCCGACGGGACCCGACGTCTGAAAAAGTCTGAAGTGTGGAAAAGTTTTGATCATGTTTATAATGAGAATAATAAGTGAATAATGCAGCACCATCAGTGAGTGCAGGAACGCGCTGAAGACATCTACACTGGATTTCCTAAATATTTTTGAATGTTTTCGCAAAAAAAAAAAAAAAAAAGATCATAAGATTTAATATAAAGTCATAAACAAATATTTCTGCTATTCGCTAAGTCAAATCAGTCAAATCCTTTACCGTACAGTACAGTACAGGACTGCAGAAAGTAGATAAATGAGGAAATACCTGATATATTCTAAAGGGGACATAGCGGAAGCCTCCCTCTTCGGTAGGATACTCCATGAGCTTACGATTCATGGCCCAGAACTGGTCGAATTTATCTGATAAAAGAAAGAAATTGTTTTAATCAATGACAATAAATCATGTTTCATTTTGATTCTTTCTCAAATTATGCAGCACAGTATTGTACCAACAATTCGAATTTCTTTCTTCCATGGGGAAGCCTCAGTAACCATTTAATTTTAATATATGGAACAAAAACTCAATGAAAGAGAATAGTGTCTACGGCAGTCAGTCCCTAACATGTGTTTAGCATCTCTTATTGTGCTTCACAGAAGAAAGAAAACAATTTAGATTCGGAAAAAATACATATTTCTAATAAAGGTCCATTTCACACCAAGAACAAAATACTATACTATATTATCATCCACAGCAACGGCCAATAGCATTCTGTTTATTATTTATTATGTTTTGTTGTCAGCCACTTAAAATGCTTGAGCACTTTAAAGTCGGACAGATTCTGCCTGGCTGCCATTTATACAGAAAATGTATTTACTGTTATTCAGCTGGAAAAAAACCTTCTGAAAGTGATTCCACTGATACCATTCCTCTGTGTTAGTATCATTACAGCTGTGAATAATAGTTGTGGATTTCCCAATTCTAATAGAATTATAATGATTATTAAAATGTTATAGTTACTGTTGATAACTTTGGAATAAACAGGCATGAGTTCTGAGCTAAGCCATGTGTGTTCCGTCACGCTGGCTGCGTTCTCACATGTGCAGGTGAAAATCAACATCCGCTTAGAAATTGTTACTTTCTCTGCTCACACAGCTGTGACAGTGTGTTATCAAAACATCTATGCTTCTGAAACTTACACCTCTCTCAGTTTATCTGCAGAGCTTCACATTTTCACCTTTAAATTAACTACTGAAACCACTGCCTAAGCACTGCCTGCATCACACACTTATTCTCAGATGAAAGTATGGGTTTGAAGTTACTGAAGACATTATCTTTAAAGCTCAAAGCTAGAATGCACCACACAACTTTTAAACTATTACACCCAAAGATGAAAATTTGCTTACTCGGGACATCCATGATTTTTTGGGCAGATTTATAGGAAATTAGCATTACATCATGTGCTAACTTCAAAGGATCCACTGTTGTGCATTTGATATAATGCTACATTTCTCCAAATCTGTTTGAATGAATCAACAAACTCATCTACATCTTAGATGGCCTGAGGATGAGTACATTTTCAGCATTTTTTCACTTAAAATAAAAATTGGGGTAAACTATTTTTTCAAAATCTGAACAGATTTTTTAATTATTCATACACGTTCCAACTTAAATGGTTACAGAGGAAAAAAGTGGACTTCATAAACTAAACAACAAGGGATCACACAAACTCAAGCAAAAGCATGCGCCTCATTGCTAGGAGACACATGAAAAATTAATACAAAATATTTTATGTCCTCCGACTGGATGGAATCATAGTCTAAATATCAGAGTATGTAATTTTCTATGAAATCTGTCAACTATGACAGCTAAAAATCTCTAAACTGGCTATAAGGCCATCCTTAAAAATTTCCTTTAAAAAAAAAATCCTTTATTTTATTTTTTGCTTTTAGTCCAACCGACTTGCCGATTGTAAATTTGCGTTAAAACCGACCAATTTTTTTTACTCTTCAAACAACTAATACAAAAGCAATAAAATAATATTAATTATATTTAAGTAAGTATTGTAAATATATAAATTTCCTAGGCCTACATACAATCGAAGGCTATCTTCCTTGATTAAAAAAAAACCTGTGACGTCATCTATGTTTACACTATTGGTTAACGGATGTCACACTATGGCCTGTGCGTTCGCTTCGTCTCATATTCTCATTCATTGTCAGAGTCAACGGTTTGTGCTTGGTAATGATGGCTGCGGCTGCAGTAAACAAAATGTTCGCAGTCACTGTTTAAAGTCATACTGGTTCGGGCACCATAGTACATCTAAAAAATGCATTAAAACAGCTCGACACCGCTTTAACTTGGCACAAAGTTCTGGAAAAACTGTGCTAGGGGCTGCACAATATTGGGAAAAAATGCCATTGCGATATATTTTTCTGCGATATATATTGCGATATGAAATCTAATCTAATTTTTTCTTACAAACAAAAATGGGGTGAGCACACTTAAATTCTCATTTTAAATGATTTAAACATCGACACCATCGTGTCAATTGATTAATATGAGCAAGGGAGAAAGAGCAAGACAGCGCTTGTGTTGTTTGAAGACGGTGAGCGTGCGGCCGGGGCCCGCTCGCTCTCTCTCTCTCTTGCGCTCACGCTCTCTCGCGCACTCTCTCTCTCTCTGCCCTGTTAAACTTACAGGACTTAAAAACACATGCAAATGATAAACTTTCACTCTATGATGGTTAAGCTGTGCAATTAATCCGCGAATCACATACGTCAAGGGCCGGGGAGCAGCTGGTCCATACAGTTAATGAATAACGGATCAACTACAACAGCCTATATCGCACATCCTGCGATGTGACTATCGTGGATTCGTACATTGCGATATCGATGCTTAAACGACACATCGTGCAGCCCTAAACTGTGCCCATATCTTTTCCCATCCCTTCTCCCGTCTAGCCTAAAACCGTGACCATATCGGCTGTCACTTTATGTTCGAAAATCTATTCCACGAATCGATTGGACCAACCAACACAAGTTTCGAAAACGAAAATAGGAAATTGATTTTAACGACCTTCTCTCGGAGCGCGTCCAGGTTTTTTTTTGGAGCGTGTCCAGGTTTTTTTTTTTTTTTGGAACACTTGTCACACAGCAACTACAGCTTCGGACACACACGCATAACAGCAAATAATACTTCTACACAGTGTTTCTCTTTTTAACAACAGAAATGTGAATTCTGCCGGTATTCAGACAGTCTCATGCATACAGATACCGATTCGGGCTAGAATCGCCTAGGGCTGTCAAAATAGCTGAAAAACTAAATTCAAATTTTTTACTTAAATATGATCAAAATTCGATTTGTATTCAAATTTAAAATGCATAATTTCAGTTAGGGTGAAGAAAAGCTTTTTGCTTCTCTTCTGAGGCCTCAAGATAACATATTACTGCACGTTTATTCAAAGCATTAGAATACATGACTGTGAAAAAACAACATAATATTTAAAATAATTTTTATGAACCAATTATTATTAATTAAGTTGCTTAAAGAACTATAAACAAAACAGCGTCATGTATGCATGCATTGTTAAATAAATAAAAAGGGCGGAAAACCAGTCACACAGAATAAATTCTTTTCATTTAAAAACATGAAATGCAGTGGGATGGGGAACAAAAACCCAACATAAAGTCTCGAGATATTTTTTGAAAATTAAATTAAATACATTAATTTTACATGTCTTTCTAAACATGCAGCTCTCTTGTGTGAGACGCGAGTCCAACGGTGTCCCTCTAGAAAATGCGCGAAATATGCATTCTATGTGAACGGCTTGGTTTCAGTTTTGATGTAAACAAGATCTTCTCCACATTGATGTTCTCTTCTTCTTTTTTTGTAGTGGCTTCAACTGGATAGGCTAACATAACCTTATAATGCAATGCCACATACATCGTCATTGCATCTCGTGCGCCACTGATAAAGATCAAGTATACTTCGGCCGTCCGCACACTGTCTGCATTATGTCCTTTTCATCATCCACATGCAGGCATTTTTTGAGACCGCGCGGACGGTGCGCATACACGAGGTGAAAGATGAGATAGCTACTCCGTGTCGAGCTCGTCCGTGTTTGAAAGATGTGTAGACACGGCTGTGCACACGGCAAGATGGAATGGAACACGGACTGTGAAGTACCGGGGATCATAAGGCAGCTTCCTTAATGCACACCTAAAATTTGAATGTGGATTTTTATTTTAAATTCGACGAATATTCGAAATTCAATTTTTTTTTGACAGCCCTAGAATCGCCTATACGATTTTTTGTTGTTGTTGACATTTCTAATCGCAAACACAGCCACGTTGAAGCCTGCAGTAAATGTATTTACCTATATTTGGTGTTATTTGCCGTATAAAACTTATTTAGACACGCAAAATCGAATTTACAATCGATTTAATGAACACTTGTCACTCAAATCAAACAGGATTTTTTTCACAAAAGTGACAACCCAAGAAAGCAAAGTTAACAGTCTCTCATTTGTAGGTTGCATTGATACCTAGTGGTGGATGCAAGTAAAACAGTATAACAGTACCTCATTTATTTTCTTCTCACCTGAAATTCATGCAATAAACATGTTTTTGACAAAAATTTTAATTTGTTTGTGGTCTATATAGCATGCATCAAAATGAGGTTTGCAATTATGCGCCCAAAGGTACGGGTTGAAGACGCAGTCAGTGACGTCACGATATGCTAATTTGTTTAAATTCATACCTACGTCATCACCATCACCAAAACTTTCCTTTTTTTTTTTTACATTGAAACTTGAAAAAAAAAAAAAGAGACCGACCTACCGACCCTTTTTTTTTTTTAATTACTGTTACTGCAAACCAAAATATTTTTAAGGATGGCCTAAGTTTCTGCAGCTACCGTCAACTCATTCAGACGGCAAACTGGGGCAAAACGCATTGGGCAAAAGTTGAGTAGTGTATCCCAGCTTTAAAGGTGTTGTTCACTAAAAAAAGGAAATCCTGTCATCATTTACTCACACTCAAAAGTTTCTTTCTTCTGTTGAACATACAAGAAGATATTCTAAAGAATGTGGGTTACCAAACGGTTGCTGGTCTTCATTGACTTCCATAGTATGGAAGAAAAGAAAAAATATGGGGAGCTATCCGCTTTCTTCATAATAGGCCTACTTTTTTGTGTTCAACAGAATATATAAATTCATAAAGGTTTGAAAAAACTTGAGGGCAAGTAAAGGATAGTTTTCATTTTTGGGTAGCTTATCCATTTAAAGCAAGACACGACTAGTTTCTAAATATTTCCCAGCTGTTGACAGTATTTCCTGAATTATGGAGCAATAAAAAGAGTTATCCAAAATCTAATATTATATTTATATTTTATTTTAATATTCCCACCTGTATTGTCTTGCCTTACAGAGTATGCACATGAAGAGTACAAGCAAAACGGATATATGAACGTCCTACATGCCTTCTGTCATTTGATTGACTGTTTTTGTCTTAACCAAAGAAAAGGCTTTTTAGTACCACCTACAGGTTGAGGTACTGTTTGTTTTTTTTTTGCTGTAAAATCTATACTGATCTTTATGAATTAAACATAAGAATAAACTTAAAATTGTTAGTAATATTTCAAGATGAACACTTACTGAACTTAGGGTTAGGGTTAATTATCCATTCATGTTTTTTAGCAGGCTTTTGTATAGTACTTTATTATCCATGCATCATTTTAGTGGGTTGTAGTAGGATAACTTACAAAATGTCAGCAGTTCTTACCGTTCTGCAGACCCATCCACAGTTGTTTATGGTCTTTTTTCTGCATGTCGTTGATGACTTGGCCTTTGTGTTTGAGTGCATCTGCCTCTTTAATGCATGACATGAAATGCGCTTCTATCACAGAATTCGATGCGCAGTGAAGCAAGTCATCTTCTGGGAAGTTCTACAAAATAAAGTAAATTACAACTGTAGAATAATAATAACTTCATGAAAAATAAATGTTTGAGTCTACGCACCTTAAAGTGCACTGTGACATTCCAGGGCAGAGCAGTGTTTGAAGCGTGGAGATCAAACAAAACGCCAATGGGATAGTGCCTTAAAACGATGAAAATAACACGTTTATAGTCCATCAAGAAAACATAAGGCATTAGCAGAATCAATCAGGGAGTTACTCAAAATGTGGAAAAAATCTAACGGTTCTCGTTCCTCAAGCAAGCAGAGATCTCATCCATAAGCCTTGTTTTGTCCTGCCACCTAGTGGTACAAGACAAAAGTAAACCTATATCTCACACCATTAATGGACTAAAACTAGCTGCCAGGATTTAGGAGTATTAAAAATATCTATAAAAAGGAATAAATCAGATCTGTGTACAAGTGCTGGACATAAGTAACCACATATATGCATCAGCTAAGAAAATGCCATCGAGAAAGTAATGTAAACAGCCTCTAAATGATCAACATGACGAACACTTTCTGAAAAACTTCTTGTTCACAATGTACTACATGCCTTCTGGCATATGATTGACAGTTCATGTCTTTGGCAAGTGAAAGTAATTTTAGTACCAACTACAGGTACAAGTGTCTTTCTGATGTGAAATCTTTACTGATCTTTATAAAGTAAACGTAAGAATAAATGTAATATTTCAAGATGAACTCTAACTGAACTTATTTACTTAATTATCCATTCAAGATTTTCTGCAGGTTTTTGTATAATTACTTGATTATCCATATCCATTAGAAAAAAAAATAACTGTATCAAATATGATTCATCACGCTTTTGAAAAACACATATTTGTACTAGGGTGGTTTCTTAGCTGATGCATATATGTGTTTATTGACATCCAGCACTAGTACTTAGATCTGATTTATTGCATTTCATAGATTTTAAAACTCTCAAATCCAGGCAGCTTTGTATCTGTTAGTCTTGTAATGGTCAGGGCAATGTATTGCGTTGCATTATTTGTTTTGAAACTACAGACTTCTGATCATAAAACAAAGTATTTAAATATCTTCTTCCCAAGACATATTATTGGAATAATGATATTCATATGCATTTTGTATACGTGGCCTGCATTCAGCCTTAATTGCTTCTGTACCTCACTTAGTTGAGTAGCTGTGTAAGTGACTCTGGATGAAAACAGCCGCAAAATTAATGAATGTGAAAATGAGTTAGTTTAGATTAAACAAGAGGTTTGAAAACACACCGTCAGCTCAACATACCATTTGAGAGGCGTTCCCTCATATTCTAACCACATCTCCTCCACGTCTTCTGCCTTCATGACTCGGAGGAAATGTTTCTTGACTTTATCAGTGACTAGCGTCAGGTAACTGACCCGTGGGAGGAGCAGCTGACAGATTGACAGAGAGAAACAGCACAGGTCAGGTGACATGAGACTAACCACTCTACAGCAGAAAGAAAGTCTGACTCTTAACTGACATAGTAGGGTTCAGCCTCTCTCTCTGTGGTTTCCTCTGGAGACAGGGTGAAACAGGCCGGGATCCTGCCGAACCACACATCTCGGAGCACATCCTTGTCATCTGCCATTATTATTACCTCTCTCCAGGTGACACATACAATGTCTTCAGTTTCTGAGCTGTTTAGAACACAGAACTTCAATATTTCATAACACCAAGCAGTTCTGATAGTAACTTAAGTGATTTTAAGTGTTTGAATATGATGAAATATATTTACAACTGTGGAAACAATTAAAAGTGAGTGTTATGTAAGTAAGAATCCTAAACACCCTGACACAGCAACATTGGCTCAACTAGTGACCTGCGTTTGGGCTGGGACTATCTGTTCGTCTGATTAATAGCAGATAGGTGGAACAGAGATTCAGCAGTTCAGAAACATAGACAAACATAGACAACATCAAGAGGTAACCTAAAAAAAACCTGGAATATCTCTGAAAATGGATATTCATTTTTCCACTAATGTGTGTGCTTTATAGTTAACCACTTTAATTTTCACGAACTCCACTACTTTTTTATTTATTATTATTATTTTTTTTACTACTGATGGAACATTTGAGATTAGAAAATGACTATAAAACGAAGTTTTAGGGTTGTCCGAATTGTTCATTTGATGTATTCATTGTTATATTTTTTTTAATTTAATACTTTCTCCTGTTTTGAAAACCATGGCATAATCAATTGTTTTATTCTATTGACAAATCAAGTTTTTAAACATGCTAAACATTTGTCTCTGAATGAGAGCGACATAATAATAATAATGAACGACATAATAATAAACAACAACTTTCTAAGGAGTTGATCTGGGACGAGCCTAAACACAAATACTATTAAAAACCCCTTGTCGTATCTCATTAAGAGCTCTGAAAAATACAGAAAACAGCTTCTAGTCTAAATGACTCCAGAAATAATAATTAATAGAGGAAATTAAATGTAACCATAAGTAAAATATTAGCTATGCTAACACTGAGGCTAGTGTTATCATGTAACTTAACGTCGTTTATGGCATACAGAAGAACCATGACAATCTTTAAATCGACACACTATAAAACCGTCTGATATAATCAGGTATTAGTGACACTGTAACTATGATCATGTTTGAAACACAGAACTGACAGAACAACATTACACACGATGAGACACCTCTGGAACTATTAACGATACCAGAATGCCTCGAACTCAGAAACTACTGTATCCACACATTAATGACAGAAAACAGAATAACAAATTACATTCATTAGATGTCTACAGGAAGCGTTAGGCTCATTTTTAACACCAAGCGATGTCATGTATCCCTAAAACGGAGAAGGGTCTGGCTGCAGACCATGGGCGAGTGGAGCTCCACTCTCGAACCGGAAATACGTCACCTCCACTTGAAAATATCAAGATGGCGTCGCCGTGAGTTCTTCACTCAGGTAATTTTATCTCAGCATCGCTAAAATGGTGAACTGACGCTGTTGTAACGTGCAGTGTAAGAAAAACGCACATGGCTTGCGTGAAATTACTCACAAAAGGATTAATAAACACTATGGATTTATAGATTTATCTTATATCGCGAGCAATGTTGATGTCTGGCCACTGATCTATAAATCATTTATACACCCTTTATAGTCATGTAAAGATCAATGTGTCTGGCCAATGTTTTTATTTTTATTTTTTTTTAATTTTTTTTAATTAAGGTATCAAGTTCAATTACAAACCTTTACGGCACATTTCAACAACTGAACACATATTATTAGTGTTGATACAGCCAAATAGAAAGAAAAAAATACAAAAATAATCACAATAATCACACCATAAGATAAAACAGAATAAAAAAGGGAAAGAAAAAGAAGGATGAGGGTCTTATTCTAAAAGCAAAAACAAGTTAAAAGCATGTCCATCATGTAATGAAGAGACTTTGCAAATATCTTTAGTTCATTCTTTCATCCGCTGAAGTGAGGTTTAACCTTTAAAAGCTTACATCTATGAATATAGTATTTGCACAAAGTAATTAAGTTATTTATCAAAAATTCTAGGATCTTTTCCTTCAACAATACTCCAACCTTAATTGAGATCACAGTCAAACGGTGTCTTGATTTATGTTTGGAATGAAGCCAGTTTTGAAATTCCAGCCAAAAAGTCTGTACAGATTAACATTGGAAAAACATGTGATCAACACAGTTTCAATATCTTTCTCACAGAACCTGCATGAATGGTTCTCCCAATTAAATCTTTTATGTAGGAAGTTATTAGATGGGTAACTGTCATTGTGAATTTTAAATGTTACTTCTTTGGCTTTAGGAAGAACTGAATAAGTAAAATAACGCTTCCTTATTTTCTTTGATCTTCTTCACTAAATTCTTGAAAAACGTTTCTTTTCAGTTGACTGGGGAAGTACGGTTTGGATAATACATTTCTGATAAACTTATTTGTTAATTGTTTGCTCTTTAAATTTTTACCTTCAGTACATGACGGCTAGCATAGGTGTAACTTAAAAAATAACGTAGTGAATAATGAAAGGACACAATCGTTTTGTATGTGTATGCCTTTAGCATTTGTTGTATAATGTTAAAAAGGTCATATGAGGAGGTTGTTTTCATATTTAATTTTTCATTCACTTCCAGGGATAGGATTGGCATGGAAGATGCAGCACTCTTTACATTTTAAATGTATGTTGCCATCCTAGAAGTCAAAGTCTTTTTACATGTGACATTAACATGTACATATTTATTTTTTCTATTTTGTTGTTCTATTCTATTGTTTGACTTTTTTGTTTCAGATCAAATGTATATCAAGTGTTATCCATGCTCATAACACCTCCACAAATAGAGACTGGATCTTCTGTGCACCATCATCTTGTCTGCTTTGGGACTGTCAAAGGTGTTTGATGCCGTACTTTTCTGTGTTGAATTTACATAACGTCAGTATACAGACATAGTCTTGTTCCAGTTTTGCTGTGCTATCTTCTTTGTGTCCCCAGCCCAGCAATCAGATGCATCAGAACAACAAAGCACAACTGTGGTGGCCCAGGAACCTTCAGCAACAAGTACATTGCTTTAACATTAATGATAATGCAATGTCAGTATTGTAATTAAACTAGACCCATCTGACGTAATTGTTCATGCCAGAGATTTAACAACATTGTCAGTCAGGAGCATATTTAACTAACAGGAGGCACACTTCAGCTGGCTTGATAGTGACTTCAGTAAGTGTGATTGACCCTCTTGTTTTTTGTGGCTATAACAATTAGGCCAAGTAATCTCACTCTCTTCCATTTCCCAAACATGAAACTTTTGACTGAAACATTAAAATGTATTTATTTTTTATTTTTGTTGATACTGAACAGGTGCAGTGAAGATATTTAAAGAGACACTATCACATAAAGTACAGAAAGCCTTACATCATCTCTAGGTGCAGTCGCCTACAGTGCAGCCAGCTTCACAAAGACTGTGGGGCTGTGGTCACCAGGGAAATGGACAATAGGGAGTGCTTTTGGGGTTTACTCCGAAGATGACCACCCTGGCTACTGTAGCTGGGATTGCTTCACTGAAGATGGAGGTCTTGAAGAGTAAAGTGTGTGTGTGTGTGCACACACATTGTGTATTTACTGTAACAATTATGGTCACTTGCAGTTCATGTGTTTTTAGTGTAGTCTAAGATGTGTTTATTATTATTACTCCAAAACAATTAAAACTGCTAAATTGTGGAAATTATTCTTCATTATTTTACTGTGGTTTATATGTATATGTTGTTATTTTGCTTAAAATACAAAATTAAAAAAAAAACAAAGTTCTGGTTGAGGTATTATTTTAATAATTTATTTAATATTTAATTTATTTTTCACTGCTAAATATCACAAACATAAGGTTAACTTTCTAAAAATGTATGGAATGTTACATTGGCAGTTGTACATTGGTAAAACAAAAGAACAAAAGGCAGAATCCCTCAAAATATGGATTGTGGATGTCTAGTGCAAATTGCTGGGGGGGGGGGGGGTTAAAAACCCGCTGTTGTGTCATAAACCGTAAAAGATAAGTATCGATTATTATTTTTCTTATTATTTCTACTAGGTAAAAGTAACAAAGATAAAAGTACAGAACATATTAACATTACGTACAAAGAGGTGACATTACTTGGAGGCCGCGTCATTTGTGGAGGTGACGTAATTCCACGGAAAGTGTTGCCTTATTTCTACTAGGTAAAAGTAACAAAGATAAAAGTACAGAACATATTAACATTACGTACAAAGAGGTGACATAACTTGGCGGCCGCGTCATTTGTGGAGGTGACGTAATTCTACGGAAAGTGTTGCCTGTGCCAACATGGCGGCGGCGTTGCTAGTGGAGGTGACGTATTTCCGCTCTTGAGTGGAGCTCCACTCGCCCGTATGTCTGCAGCCAGACCCTCTTGCTAAAATGGCACATACCTTCAAAATAAAAGTCTCTATTATATCTATGACGTTACACGTTAAACGCCGTCATTGTCTTTCACAATAAAAGTCGCAGTTAATCTATATCTATCTATCTATCTATCTATCTATCTATCTATCTATATATATATATATATATATATATTAACTGCGACTTTTATTGAAAGACAATGAAACGCCGTCATTGTCTTTCACAATAAAAGTCGCAGTTAATATATATATATATATATATATATATATATATATATATATATATATGGAATACAATTTTTTTTTGGACTATCATCTTACAGTAGGTCATGTGCTTTTGATTGTGTCAATCATTTAAACTTTTAAAGTTATAAAATACACATTATTATTATTAAATAACCAAATTTTTACAAAACACATTTACCAAATTAGAATTTCAGTTTCATTCAATTTATAATTTGAGGGAATATTGGCGGAATTTCAGTTTTCATACATTTGATTCGCAAATGTTATAAACGTTAGTATGAAAAAAAGATCCCTTTCAGTCCGATAGATGGCGCGAAACGAACGGTAAAAAAAAACCGTTGAGCATGCGTTAATCGTCATTGCACGTGCGCGTTTTGCCTAGTGGGGCAGCCGAGTGACATTTTACATTTATGCATTTAGCAGACGCTTTTATCCAAACGCAATGCTCTACCACTGAGCCACAGGAACTTGTTGATGGCATTTAGGCAAACGCATAATGGGGAGACGTGAAACTGGAAAATGTGAATATTGTAATATGGAGGAAGATGTAGAGCGTGATATGATTACATGTCCAAGATACGGAAAGGAAAGAAAGATACTGATTCATGTCCTCAAGGAAAATAAAGGAAAACTTAATTTGTTGAATATTTTGAGAATAAAACGGGAAAAAGAAATTTGAATGAATTAACACGGGATTATATAATATAATAATTTAGTGGAGATCACGTTCCTGATCAGTAGGTGGCGGTAATGCACCTAATTAAGTTGTATGCCATCCGCCATTAAACACCAACAAGAAGAAGAAGCCGAACGCATATATGCTGTTTGGAATTTGCTTTCATATAACAAGTAAAATATACGTTATTTTGCATTTATTATTAAGAGTTTATAGTGGCTGGCGGTGTTTTGTTGTTAATATCTTAGTTTCTCCAGATCTTTTTTTGTGTGTGTTTATCTACGGTTCGTTTAAAGTTCGGGTTTAACATCAGGTAGTCAAAGTGTTAAAAGGCTTGAAGTGTCCAGAAGAGTCAGTTTCAGAGTGATGGAGGCTCCTCCGGTCACTGCGATGCCCGTCACGGGTGGAGCCATTAATATGATGGAGTATCTTCTGCAAGGTAAACACCAGTTCTTTATTGTAACCTCACTACTGTTATTATATCCCTCAGCCATCTAGTTTACACTAATCTGTTGAGTGTTTGAAACTTTGTTATATGAGAATGTCTTGTGTTTCCTTGTGATAAATCACTCATTGTATTGTATTTCTCATTTCTAAATCTTTTGCTTAAAATGGTCTGCTAAATAAAGAAATGTAAATGTTATTCATTACAATAATTATATGCAAAAACATTTTGTGAGGTTATTTTCTTTTTTTTTTTAACTCGTACACATATTAGTCAGGGACTACTGGTATTCATTCTATTGATTTGAATTTGATAAAGAAACTGTGAATTGATTTGAACAGAAGCATGTATGGAAGCCTGTTTCCAGCATGGAAATAAAAATAATAAGAAAAAAAAGCGTATTGCGACTTTTCATCTCACAATTCTTTTCTCATTTTCATTTCTTTTTCTTTTCCTTTAAAAAAGTCTCACAATCTTTATCAGTCTCACAAGACTTTTTTTCTCACAATTTTGAGTGTTGAGTCTCCTTATTCTGAGAAGATAAGTCAGATTTGAAAATATAAACTTGCAATTGCACACACACACACAAAAAATAATTTTTATTCCATGGTTAAAAACAATTTGAGATATATAAACTCAGAACTGTGAAATGTAAACTTGGAATTATGAGGGGAAAAAAGTCAGAATTGTGAGTTTATAACACAGAATTGTTATAAAGAGTTATAAACTGCAATTACCTTTTTATTTATTAATTCCATGACAATAAAAGACTCCCATAAATGTGTCACTGGTTTTTAAATTTAAGTTAGATTTGTAAAGTTATATCTTCTAATTTGACTGTTTTGTTGATTTTTTTCGGCACAGGCAGTGTACTGGATCAGTCTATGGAGAGTCTCCTACATCGACTCAGAGGTCTGTGTGATAACATGGAGCCTGAGAGCTTTGCTGATCATGAGCTGGTGTATCTCCTGAAGGGTCAACAGGGCAACCCATTCATGCTCCGTGCGCGCCGCTCGCTTCTTCACCCCACTGCCCCTTGGCATCTGCGCTATCTAGGTCAGCCTGAGGTGGGCGACAAAAGCCGTCATGCCTTGGTGCGCAACTGTGTGGATGTGGCTGCCTCGCACAGCTTACCGGAGTTTCTCAACGAGATGGGTTTCCGCATGGACCATGAGTTTGTGGCCAAGGGTCAAATGTTCCGGAAGGGTGCTATGAAGGTGGTAGTGAGCAAATTGTTACGTGTCCTGGCGACAGGAAACACGGAGAACACAGAGCCACTGTCTCTGTCGTATCTTGTTGAGCTGAGTGTACTGGCTCCTGCGGGACAGGACACTGTGTCTGAGGACATGAGAAGCTTCGCAGAGCAGCTGAAACCTCTGGTGCACCTAGAGAAAATTGACCCTAAAAGACTTATGTAGTGTGACTTCATTTGAGAGTTTTGCTTGTGTTATTATGATGATGGGTATTTTATGGTAATTGAATTATAAACATTCAAAACATGCATTTTTAGCAACTAAATAAAACTAAAATAACTGAATGATAAAAAAAGTGACAAACTTCTCATTTGAGTAATTTCCTCCCTTTTTATCGCTTAATGATTTCAGTTCTTAAGCTATTGTTTAAAAAAGAAAAAACAATGCTTCATAAGATTTAGACAAAGTTAATCTGTGTAAATTCATTCTTGCATGAATTGTTGCTTTCGACTTCAAACATCTGGTGTGACAAACAGTGTGTTTAAACAGCATCCGTCAAACTCAAAGCCTGCAGTTTTCCTAATGATTTCATTTTCAGCATTATTAGCCTCTTCAGTGTTCTGAAGTAGCCTACTTATTTTGGGCTGGTTAGTAAAGTAAAATAAATGGCACATCCGGTTAGAATGCAAGGACTATGATGTCTCTTATTAAACATTTATTCTCCACTGTACATGCAAGTATAGGTGTGGTTTTCTAGTTGCACGCAGAAACTGGAAATAAACTTGTGGAGAACATGCATTAGCTCCGCGCTAAACTTTCTAATGCAAAGCACTTCTTTTTCCTTCTAGTGGAACTACTTTCAGATGACGCTAAAGCTGTACTGATTTGTAGTTCCAACTGTCAATTAAAAACACACCAATAGCATTCACTGGCCATTGTAAGTTATCACAGTCCTTGCAACATGCATTGTCACATGATCCTTCAGAAATCATTCTGATATGCTGATTTGGTGCTCAAGAAACAGTTTTTGGCTTCTAAATATTTATTCGGGTTTCTGAAGTATTTTGACAGAGAACGCAATGGCTGTCATAACAAATAAAAATGCTGTGGTTCTAATTTTCTCACCCACTTGTTGGTCTGAATGAAAATGCAAATTCATTCTTTGCCACTAGGTGCCGCATTTGGAGCGGTAACATAACTGTTCCCTTTCGATACTTCTCATGCTGCGTATGGGGAAAAGCTCATTTTTTCCACGATGCTGAAGCCTTTTTCCAATAGCATAGTGTAACTGCACTGCCATTGGTTTAAACTGTTAAACTTTTTAAACCAATGACAGGCCAAGTTAGACCATCACAGATCCGTGCTCCTCAGCCACTAGTGCCTAGGACTCCGGGCAATTTTGCCAAGAGCTCAGTGCTCCCCAGCCAACGTATCACATTTCTGGGTGCAGTCTTCGACTCAGTCAATATGTGGGTTGTAGCAGCAGCTCGCCAGGAACAAAGGCTGTTTCCCTCTTAAGTTCTTTCAGAGGATGCTAGGGCTGATGGCTTTCACTTCCCCAGTTTTACAGCTCGGCCTCCTACGAATGCAACCCCTGCAATACCGGCTAAAACTCTGGGTCTCACCTCACGCTTGGCGGAAAGGCCGCTTTCGCATCAAGGTCAACCAGGCCTGTCTGGCAGCCCTGAAACCTTGGATTTCAGCCCTGCAGGCGGTTTCTAGAAGGACGGTGTTCTCAACAGATGCGTCCAACTTGGATTGAGGCGCTTTGTGCGAGGGCAGACCAGCCTTTGGCTCGTGGTCACACGAGGAGAGCCATCTTTATATCAACTGCCTCGAGATGCTGGCAGTGGAATAAGCCCTTCACTCCTTTCTGGTGATCCTGAAGGGACCCTGCGTCCTAGTCCAAATGTACACCATGACAGTGGTGTCCTACATAAATCACCAAGGCGGCCTTTCGTCCAGCCGCCTCTGCGCACTGGCAAAGTGCCTCTTGGAATGGGCACTACCCAGGCGACGATCGCTCAAGGCGACGCATACACCTGGCAAGACAAATCTGGGAGCAGATATGGTATCTCGGAGCAATGTCCCCTCGGACGAGTGGATGCTCCATCCCCAGGCGGTTCTCAAAATCTGGGAGATCTTCGGGAAGGCAGAGGTCGACCTATTCGCCTCAGAAAGCAACTCTCATTGCCCAACCTATTTTTCGAAGGACACAGATGCGCTGGCCCTGCCTCCTTCTTTACGCTTTTCCCCCGATCGCTCTGATCCCTCAGGTCATCAGACAAGTCAGGGAAGACAAGCACAAGAGTCCTCCTGGTGGCTCCACTCTGGAGGAGCCAAGTTTGGTCCTCGGAGCTATTCAGGCTTTCCACGAAAGCCCCATGGCCGATTCCCTTGAGGCGGAACCTCCTCCCTTAGGCGAACAGGACAATCTGGCATCCACAGCCAGAACTCTGGGCTCTGCACCTGTGGTCCCTCGATTCGAGCCTTTAAGCCTCCCTGGGGATGTGCTACACACCATTGATCAGGCGAGAGCCCTGTCTACGAGATGCCTTTACGCTCAGAATTGGTTGGTCTTCGTTGACTGGTACTCAGCACGAAACGAAGACCCTGTTGAGTGTGACGTATCTCCGATACTGTCATTTCTCCAGGAGTGTCTGGACAAGGGTCTCACCCCTTCCACACCCAAGATGTACGTAACAGCCATTGCAGCATTCCATGCACCTATTGCTGGCCAATCATTTTTTTAAACACTTTCTACGTGCATTTCCTGAGAGGTTCTATGCTGTTGAACCCCCACGTCCTCTCACTGTTCCCACTTAGGATCTTTCCACGGTCCTCAAAGCACTCAAAGGGCCTCCCTTTGAGCTGCAGCGGCCAGCTGACCTTCAGCCCCTAATGCTCAAAACCGCTCTGCTACTTGCGCTAGCATCGGTCAAGCATGTTGGCGATCTGCAGGCCCTCTGGGTGAGCCTGCATGCCTTGAGTTTGGGCCCAATGACTCGAAGGTCATTTTAAAACCCAGGCATGGTTATGTCCCTAATGTACTCTTGACCCCGTTCAGAGCGCAGGCCATTTCCTTCTCAGCACTGCCTCCTTTGTCAGCGAGCGAGAGCTGGAATTACTCTGCCCAGTGAGGGCATTGAGGATCTACATTGAGCGGTCACTGCCGTTCCGGCAATCTGACCAGCTTTTTGTCTGCTTAGGTGGCTGCACCAAGGGGTCTTCGGTCTCAAAGCAGCACTTCTCGAGTTGGATAGTCGACTCTATCACTCTGTAGCCGCGTTTCCACTGTCGGACTAAAAGCGGGTGTGCTAGTGCGTGCCAGGGCCAGTAGCATTTCCACAGTCATGTCCAGGGCTTGATCGTGCCTCGTCTGGGTTTCCTTGAGGCCAACGGCCAGGGTTTTTTGGCCCGACAAAAACCCTGGGCCAAACCGGGCCAGCTGGGGCTAGAGGAGTTGTTATGAACAAAAGCGGAGTTTCTCCGCGTCTGGAGAGCGTCAGCGCCGCGGAACATAACAGAAAGTTAAGCTATAACACCAGGACTATAACACCAAGACTTTTTAAAATAAGTTCAGCTGAAAACTCACTTTCACTCATCAGCGAATGTTTGAAATAACTTGATCCGATGTGGATTATAATCACTAAACAAGGCAGAAATATTTATAAAAGTAATATTTACAAAAGACTTTGCACGCTAAACATTGACGTTAACATAGTAAACATGATAAATGCAACCACTTGGATAAATCAGACGTCAGCTTCTTATTCTCTATCAATCGTGAATTTATTTAGTAACATATCGTATGTCATAAGTCTCGTCTCGCGAGTTTACCTCATAAAATATATCATAAATTATATTATATGTCATAAAAATATAATAATGGTTTTTGTTCTGGAGCTTTTATAAAAATAGAGAGTCTGCTCTGCGGATCATTTCAGAAAGCTAACAGCTATAATACCAGCTTTAAAAATTAAAATATATATATTTTTTAAAGGTCCCATGACATGGATTATTTCATTTTCTTTAAATGCTTTTTAATGTTTCCTTAGGTGTACTTATATTGTTAGTATGATTTTTACATTTAAAATTTTGAAATAAAAAGCATTTTTATATCCTGATAATAGCCCTCTGGCTTGAATGTTTTCCATGAAAACATTCACAAACATTTGCTTGAAAATCTTTGCATTTGAAATGCGTATTACATGTGGAACCCTCTCAAATACTACAGCTGTCGAGATTAACGAATCGTGGATTTGTTGATTATATAATTATTTTTTCGATCTTTTCCCATCACATGAAAGGCTGCAGTGATGAGCTGAGTAGACAGAGTCTGTTTATCGCGTGAATGCAGTGATCTCGTCATTATTGCAACACGTTTTCTCTCACAAAATGCTTTCACCACAACTAACAGCAAACAAATGAATACACCACATGAATACAGTAAGAGCTCCGTTGTGCAGCATAACAGCGTCATTCATTGTAACGGCAGTTTGGGCAAGAGTGCAGATAATATATACTCGCGATGTGTGACAGCTCCGAAAGAATGGGAGCGTTCTTTGATCGCTCTCTGTAGTTAAATCACAATTTAAATAACAGATTTGTTTCATGCTACTAAGAGAAACAACGTGAAGTTGATTGTTTAGTCACTGGCTTGATTCACTGATGCATAAACAGTATTAAACGATTTAGAAAGAAAGTCTGTGTGAACTTGAATAATTAGCTGCACATCAGAAATCACTGATCACAGATCAGGCATTAATGAACACTGTTACTCACTGTTTGTGGCGGTGCTGTCGAATCCATATCATAAAAGTCTGTTTGTAACGCCTGTGCTGACATTGCGACTGAATTATATGTAAATATTTGGGCGGGCAAAGCAGAGAAAGGGGAGGTAACATTTCTCTTTACAACGTCACAAAGAGGAGATTCCAGATCAGCCCGTTTGAGCTTCCATTTTCTCAAAGGCAGAGAAAGATAGCAAAATCTCGATTTACACCGATTAAAATTTTTAGAAACTTAGGGACCATATACAGGCTAGGGGAACTCATATTAATGTTAAAAAACCTCAGAAAGTGAAATTTTCATGTCATAGGACCTTTAAATAAGTTCAGCTCAAAACTCACTTTCAGTCAGCAGCGAGTGTTTTAAAAAAACTTGATCCCGATGTGGATTATAATCACCATACAAGGCAGAAATATTTATAAACGATGCAAAAGACGCTGCACGCTAGGCATTTTATAAAAATAGAGATATCATTCATTCTAAGTGTGACTTATAGGCTAATGTGGCTACAAATGAACAGACTCGACTGAATAAGCAGGCTATTTTCATAACGCTTAAGCGTTAAAAATAAATAAATAAAATTGAAATACATTTATTTCTGTGTGACTAATTTTGAGTCCTGTTAAATTAATTCATTATGATCAATGTATCACTTGTTCTATAGTAAAACATCAATGCTTTTGAATTTAAATATTTAACAAAGCATGCAAACAACAGCCACTTTTATCATGTTCGTTTTGTCAAGTCAAGTCACCTTTATTTATATAGCGCTTTAAACAAAATACATTGTGTCAAAGCAACTGAACAACATTCATTAGGAAAACAGTGTGTCAATAATGCGAAATGACAGTTAAAGGCAGTTCATCATTGAATTCAGTGATGTTGTCTCTGCTCAGTTTAAATAGTTTCTGTGCATTCATTTTACAATCAAGTCAACGATATCACTGTAGATGAAGCGACCCCAAATAAGCAAGCCAGAGGCAACAGCGGCAAGGAACCGAAACTCCATCGGTGACAGAATGGAGAAAAAAACCTTGGGAGAAACCAGGCTCAATTGGGGGGGCAGTTCTCCTCTGACCAGACGAAACCAGCAGTTCAATTCCAGGCTGCAGCAAAGTCAGATTGTGCAGAAGAATCATCTGTTTCCTGTGGTCTTGTCCTGGTGGTCGTCTGAGACAAGGTCTTTACAGGGGATCTGTATCTGCGGCTCTAGTTGTCCTGGTCTCCGCTGTCTTTCAGGGATGTAGAGGTCCTTTCTAGGTGCTGATCCACCATCTGGTCTGGATACGTACTGGATCCGGGTGACTACAGTGACCCTCTGATCTGGACACAGACTGGATCTGGTGGCTACGGTGACCTCGGAATAAGAAAGAAACGGACTAATATTAGCATAGATGCCATTCTTCTAATGATGTAGCAAGTACACCGGGTGTTATGGGAAGTGTTCCCGGTTCCGGTTTACCGGAATTTACCTAATTACCTAACAGCCTAAAAATCCTTTAATGGATATGGATATTAAAAGCATATTAGTAGGTTATGTGTAAACCAGGTTAAAGAGATGGGTCTTTAATCTAGATTTAAACTGCAAGAGTGTGTCTGCCTCCCGAACAATGTTAGGTAGGTTATTCCAGAGTTTAGTCGCCAAATAGGAAAAGGATCTGCCGCCTGCAGTTGATTTTGATATTCTAGGTGTTATCAAATTGCCTGAGTTTTGAGAACGTAGCGGACGTAGATGATTATAATGTAAAAGGAGCTCATTCAAATACTGAGGTGCTAAACCATTCAGGGCTGATATGGTCATACTTCCTGGTTCTAGTAAGAATTCTTGCTGCTGCATTTTGGACTAGCTGTAGTTTGTTTACTAAGCGTGCAGAACAACCACCCAATAAAGCATTACAATAATCTAACCTTGAGGTCATAAATGCATGGATTAACATTTCTGCATTTGACATTGAGGGCATAGGCCGTAATTTAGATATATTTTTGAGATGGAAAAATGCAGTTTTACAAATGCTAGAAACGTGGCTTTCTAAGGAAAGATTGCGATCAAGTAGCACACCTAGGTTCCTAACTGATGACGAAGAATTTTTAGGTCCTATAATTAATACCTCTGTTTTTCCAGAATTTAGCAGTAAGAAATTACTCGTCATCCAGTTTTTTATATCGACTATGCATTCCATTAGTTTTTCAAATTGGTGTGTTTCACCGAGCCGCGAAGATATATAGACCTGAATATCATCAGCATAACAGTGAAAGCTAACATCATGTTTCCTGATGATATCTCCCGAGGGTAACATATAAAGCGTGAAGAGTAGCGGCCCTAGTACTGAGCCTTGAGGTACTCCATACTGCACTTGTGATCGATATGATACCTCTTTATTCACTGCTACGAATTGATGGCGGCCATATAAGTACAATTTAAACCATGCTACTACACTGCCATTGATACCAACAAAGTGTTCAAGTCTATGCAAAAGAATGTTGTTGTCAATTGTGTCAAACACAGCACTAAGATCCAATAGAACTAATAGAGAGATACAACCATGATCAGATGATAAGAGCAGGTAATTTGTAACTCTAAGGAGAGCAGTCTCATATATTGCCCCGTTTCCACCGCAGGAACTTTACCCAGGAACTAGGGACTTTGGCCTGGTACTCGGTGTGTTTCCACCTCAGGAACCAGGAACTAAATAAAGTTCCGGGTAAAAAAATGCCCCTCAGAAAGTCACTGCTGGCAAAGTGGTACTTTTTCAAAGTTCCTGAACTTTCGGGGGCGGGACTTGGCCGCTAAACATCCTGATTGGTTGAGTTCACGCAGCATTGGTTGAGTTCAACCACCATTTATTCGGATCAACATTTTCAAAATATTACTGTTATTGTGTCATGAAATGTAATTTTAAAAGTATTTCAGGCGAGAATGTAGTTGTTTAAAACTCAAATCTGTGGTTTATTTATAAAGACAGCGCCTATTTAAAAATGTGTTTCGCTGATCTCAGAGACGGTCAGCTCGACGCGACCAGCGGGAGCTCAGTGATCATCTATCCGCCTAGAAGCAGCCTCACCTCGGCTAGACCTTCTCATATGTGCCGCTGACTCTGATGTCTCTTTAGTGGTTAAACATAAAATATAATTCAGCTGCGGGGTAAATCTAACAGGTTTTCTTTGGTCTGTATTCAGTTTATCTATATGTTAAAATGAAAATAAAAAAGGCAAATCTATATAATATTTCGTTTCATTGTAATGGCTGTATATCCCTGAACTAAGTACACTTAACGTTATGCAGCTGTTATTATGTTTAAATGAAAACGAAAGGAGGCAGTGGTATTTGACATCCTATTTCATTTTATTGTAAATATACTGAGAGGAAAATTGCAGTAGCCAAAGCGAGCTGAGTTCACGCAGCATTGATTGAGTTCAACCACCATTTATTCGGATCATGTTCAAAATATTACTGTTTTATTGTGTCATGAAATGTAATTTTAAAAGTATTTCAGGCGAGAATGTAGTTGTTTAAAACTCAAATCTGTGGTTTATTTATAAAGACAGTGCCTATTTAAAAATGTGTTTCGCCGATCTCAGAGACGGTCAGCTCGACGCGACCAGCGGGAGCTCAGTGATCATCTATCCGCCTAGAAGCAGCCTCTTCTCGGCTAGACCTTCTGATGTGTGCCGCTGGCTCTGATGTCTCTTTAGTGGTTAAACATAAAACATAATTCGTTTTGGGTAAATCTAACAGGTGATCTTTGGTCTGTATTCAATTTATCTATATGTTAAAATGAAAATAAAAAAGGCAAATCTATATAATATTTCGTTTCATTGTAATGGCTGTATACACATATCCCTGAACTAAGTACATTTCTGCAGCTGTTATTATGCTTAAATGAAAACGAAAGGAGGCAGTGGTATTTGATATTCTATTTCGTTTTATTGTAAATATACAGAGAGGAAAATAGTAGCCATGGTCAGCTGACTGAAGTTATCAAGTATATGCTGCTGTTTGCAGATTTACTGGATTTGCGTCGTCGTGGACATCACACTCCCGAGTCGAATGCGCAAAGTCCGCACTAACGAGGATGCACGTCCAAAATCAGCGTACTTTGTATTGAGAAACACGCGCAGACCTACGTCACCAGTCTATTTGCCTAATCTTCCCGGTACTTTACACCGCGGTGGAAACGCAGAAAGCAACAGGTCTGGGGGGAAAAAAGTTCCTGGGAAAAAAAGTTCCTGGTACAAATGTTCCGGGTAATTTCGGTGGAAACGCGGCATATGATATGGTCTAAATCCGGACTGGAAATCCACACATATACCATATAATTGTGAGGATACCACCTTTTCTAGTATCTTGGACAGAAAAGGGAGTTTCGAGATTGGTCTATAATTAACTAGTTATTTGGGGTCAAGTTGTGGTTTTTTGATGAGAGGCTTAATAACAGCCAGTTTGAAGGTTTTGGGGACATATCCTAATGACAATGAGGAATTAATAATAGTCAGAAGAGGATCTATGACTTCTGGAAGCATCTCTTTTAGGAACTTAGATGGTATAGGGTCTAACATACATGTTGTTGCTTTAAATGATTTAACAAGTTTATACAATTCTTCCTCTCCTATAGTAGAGAATGAGTGGAACTGTTTCTCAGGGGGTCTATAGTGCAATGTCTGATGTTATACTGTAGCTGACGGCTGAATGGTTACAATTTTATGTCTAATAGTATCGATTTTAGAAGTAAAGTAGTTCATAAAGTCATTACCGCTGTGATGTTGGGAAATGTCAACACTTGTTGAGGCTTTATTTTTCATTAATTTAGCCACTGTATTGAATAAATACCTGGGGTTACGTTTGTTTTCTTCTAAAAGAGAAGAAAAGTAATCAGATTTAGCAGTTTTTAATGCTTTTCTGTAGGATAGGTTACTCTACCACCAAGCAATACAAAATACCTCTAGTTTTGTTTTCCTCCAGCGGCGCTTCATTTTTCGGGCTGCTCTCTTTAGGGTGCGAGTATGCTCATTATACCATGGTGTTATACTGGTTTCCTTAACCTTCCTTAAGCGTAAAGGAGCAACTGTATTTAAAATGCTAGAAAAGAGAGAGTCCAAAGTTTCTGTTACATCATCAAGGAATTCGGATACATCAGGAAGATAACTTAAAAAGCAGTCTTTTGTGGGAGAAGTGAAGGTTTTACAATACTTGTAACAAGTAGTAGAATTTGCAATTTTGGCTATATGAAGTTTGCACAAAACTAAATAAAGATCTGAGATACCCACAGAATAAATGTCGCACAGTGTGATCTGTAATGACCTCAGGATTGCTAAAATCATGCAGTGTGTAGAAGGCTTAAGGCACTATTTTAGTGCTACAGGAGATCAGCATTCCACAGTAACACGAGTTCAAGGTTGTTGAAACAGATGCCTGCTTCTTTCTTCACTACATTGTTACCCACACACACAGTGGAAAAAGTCACTGCAGACTTCTCACTCGACTACTTGGAACATTAACAGCAACTTTCCAGAGACCTTGGCATGGTTCTATATCATCAGTATATTATTTTCTAATTTATTTCACATAGCTGATGCCAGTTAATAATTAATCTTTCATTTATTTGTTTGACGCATAGTTCTTCACCTTATTTTCAGAGAAGAGAGAACAGTATATCATTATGCATTGTATTTCTGTAACATGCATAGTATTAATTTAATAGTTGTACTAATTACTCTTGCTTATCTTTTGTTAAAAACCTTTGTTATCACACTTGTGACCTCCTTGTGTTGATAATGCATTAAGAGGCTCTACAAGTTAAGTGAATTGTAAACCAAAAATTGAAACATCAGCCATCGCTCATGTGAGTACCAATACAATGCCCTAGTGAGTCCATTAAGCTCTGTGTTGGGCATGATAACATCATAAGTGTGAGATCACAGTTATTTGTGCACATTTCTTGGTTTCTGTGGGTGTATTGTGTAATGTATATGTGGCTGTGTTGGGTGGAGACAATAAAATACTTGTATGTGGAGGATTTAAGGATTTGGATTGTGGTGAATTATGTCACTCTTGGAATGTCTAATTGTGATTCTATCCTTCAGTCCTTCAACTATATCCTTTTTGCATGGCTGATCTGTAATGTAGAACAAGTCTTTAGCAAACACTGTATTTAGAATGAACACAACTGTCATGCCAAAGCAAAGAAGAAAATGGTTCACATTTAATCAGTTTATCCTCAGTGAACTCATTTGAACATCATTATTTTATCCTATACAGTTGAAACATCCCAACTACCTCAAACATCAACACTCCACTCCGAGAAAAAAAAAAAAAAAAAGATATAAAAGCTGTCATGGGGCGGTGCCCTTTCAAAAGGTACATCGTTGTACCTTTTTACCCATAAAGGATGTATATTAGTACTTTGAAAGTGCATATTAGTACCTAAAGTGTACACATCAGAACCTAAATGATACCTAACAACTTTAAAATGAGTGTTATGAAAGAGTGAAGAGTGAAAAAAAACAACTTTAAAGTATGATTCTATGCTAATTCATTGATTTATTTAGTGACTTACATGAAGAGGCATTTATTAAAGGTTCCATTCACCTGAAATATTATGTCATGATATGGGACACTGTAGTGCCATGGTAATAACCACTATAACAAATTAAAGGGTCATGAAACCCCAGACTACTTATTCTAAGATTTTAGCAGAGGTGTTTGTGTTGCACATCATAGAAGACAATGTTAGCATCCGCTTATTTTAACTGTTGGAGAAAATTGGTTAATTTTAAGCTTTTTTGCTCTATTTTCATCTTCCGGATTTATAATCTACATTGTGTTGACGTCACGATTTTTGACGTGGCAATGGACTATAGTACATTGATGAGCGTCGGTGTCTATTCAATTATTCATGAGATTGCGTGTTTATCCTATGAGAAGACGCTTCGCTTAATTATTCACAACAGCATGTGTTCATTTGCTATGAAAGACTCATCAGGCTGTGAAATGACATCGCACACATTAACAGAGAAACATTCATGGATTGCAGAAGAGTGTTTGTTTTTTCTTTGTAATAAGAGTTCGGCACAAACGCGATTCATTCACTTGGTGAGTGTAACCGTTTTTATAGCTCTGCGACACAACCTGTCAGAAGGCTTATATAAACGCCACAGAATAATATATATGTCTCATTTGTGAGTCGCTTTGAATAAAAGCATTTGCTAAATGACTGAATGTGTAATATGTTTTTGATGCAAAGTGCAAATGGCTGTGCATTTATTTGTGCTTTTAGCTCGATGGGAGCGAAATGAAACTTTCTGAAAGCAAAGCTGTGTGTGTTTTCTGTCTCCCCTCTTTCTTCCCCCTCCCCCGGTCCGCTGCACACCACGCCCACTTTTTTAGCATTTTTTAAAACCATGGTGAGAACTAACCTGTGCTGAAATTGGGGGTTTCATGACCCTTTAAAGCCCTCTAATACCAAATTATAGTAACCAATATAACAAATTAAATTGTTGTGAAATGGCTGTGGAAATATTAGTCTGTCATTTGGCCTTGCATTGTATAGTCAAGGGTGGATGCAACCCTGATCTTGTTCACCCTATACACAATTGATGATCCGAGTGCATGAGAGAATGACTGGTAAATTACTGACTATGAATCCGAAATATATTTGTCTGTGGTCTACTAACAAAAGATAGAATACAGCATATAGAAATAAGAATTAGGGTGGGGTGGAAATTTGAAGCACTCTTATTTTTGTTTCCAGTTCTGAGAGCTGTGTATATTTTTCTGAATATGTGAATGTGTTCTTCATCTGTTTGTCCTCGTTGATTTTAACTATCCAAAATTAGTTACATTTTATTAATTTAAAAAAAGATGGGGGTTTTGACAAATGTGAAAACTATTTTAACTACAAAATATTAAATTTTTCTTGCATATATATATATATATATATACATATACACACACATATATATATATATATATATATATATATATATATATATACATATATATATAGATAGATAGATAGATAGATAGATAGATACACACAAACTAAAAATGCGTTATGTTTATTAATAGGAATGACACAAACCTGGATTTATGCAGTTTAAATTGCATTCAGACATTCCAAATTTGGAAGAGAATTACAAACTCCACAGAAAAAATGAATAGAAAATCAGAATATATAGAACAGAATACATAAGAATCGGTTACTGAAAAGAAACACAATCAGATTAATGCCTCTGTGGTCACTCTGTAGAGGGAAAAACTGAGTCTTCGCAGTATTTCGGTTTTTTTTGCATTCTATATTGTTTTGAAAACACTATAATAATAGCCTACAATATAACTGAGTAAAACCGAATATGTTGGGGACCAAATATGCATCAGTGTTACGACACCCACATGCATTGTGAAGTTTTTAGATTTGTCATCTGTTGCTGCTCCAGTTTGCTTGTAATAACCGGTATAGAGGAGGAGGAGGATACTGCTGCGGTCAGAGTGAGTTAAAACCGGGATGGAAATTGAATATGAGCCGCTGTCTGAACACATAAACCCATTATTTCTGCAAGACAGACTCACTTCAACGCGATGCGCTCTCGTCCACAGCACCTCTCTCTCCTCCTCTGTGAGGTGGGCTCATTGAGGCGTTTCTGAGAATACAGTATCACCTGACGACGTCTACCTGGCATCGGCTTATTAAGAACAGATGATGATGATGATAGAGGAGGATGAAGCGGAGGCTCATCAGGTGGATATGGAGTCGGATTTGGTCAGCAGACCTCGCTCATGCGGCTGGACGAACGACTTCTCATGCGAGGTGAACGCGGATCTGTCGCTTAACCTCTCCATATTTAAAGTAGATTCGGATCATGTTCCATCACCAGCGTGCAGGAGGAGGATGATGATGCTGAATGCCGGAGGATTTCACGACTTTACGGGAGCTGCGCTGCGCAAAACCAAGGCATCCTCCCGGCGCAACGCGTGGGGAAACCAGTCCTACGCGGAGCTCATCACCCGAGCCATCGAGAGCACACCCGAGAAAAGACTCACCCTGTCTCAGATCTACGACTGGATGGTCCGATATGTGCCCTATTTCAAAGATAAAGGAGACAGCAACAGCTCTGCCGGATGGAAGGTAACACATGATACATGCGTGCTGTGCACACGATGACAATTCACGTTTGTTGGTCAAGTTACACTTAGGCTTGACTTGGTGATTTGCTCTAAAAATAGTTAACACTCCACAGCAATTTGTCATAGCATTACATGAAAAGCAATATATATTCACAATTCAATAGGTACTGTATAGACATCCATAATACTATATAATAATACAGTACACAATATAAAATATGTATGCAGGGTGCATAATGAGTAAAGAGAGCAAATGAAAGCGTTCTTAAAATATTATTGTTCATTCATCTGTATTTACAACCCTATTCCTGAACCTTTTAAATAATCTGAGACAGATTCATTTAGGAAAGACTGAGCCTCATTCTTAACCTCTGGTTATTTCATAAAGAGAAAAAAAGCAAAGAGAGGAAAAATGTGGGTGTGGGAAAGAAAGTATTTATGCAAAATGTATAAATATAATACAATGTGTATTTCATAATACACATAAAGTGGATGATGATGGAACACAAAGCATTTTAGGAGGGAAACATCTGCATAATGTAATCATGCGTTATCAGTTTCCCACTGCTCCAATACTCTGCAATCAGACTGATTCATTCCAAACACTTGATTCACTGGGACACCTTTGTAATTTTCTTTTATTTCTGATTTGAACTTCACACTTTATTAATTTACAGTTACAAGCATCAGATTTCAAGAACAACAATAACAACCAGTATTATTTACTTCACCAGAGTTCTGAAACAACTCACCTTTAAATGGTCCTTTATTTTCAATTTGGAGAGAGCTGTAGTCTTTGTTCAGGGGCGTCTCAAAGTTCCCAATGCATTCTATAATTTTAGCTCTTACTTGTTCTATGCATATTATTTACAAGATAGAACAAGTATGTAATATACATATATATATATATATATATATATATATATATATATATATATATATATATATATATATATATATATGAAATGTATTTGTCTTAATTTTTTTGTCTTGCTCAGTGTTAATATCCGAATAAAAATGTCACTTGCGGACTAATCAGACAAATACAAGTTATTTAGCATTCAAATTATACAAGTTGGGATTTTCAATGATAAATAATTTCCTCTAAGAATTGTAGGGCTGTTTGTTGGGTTACACGTGAAACAGATAACTAGACATCAACCGCAAATATTACAAATGCTTATGACAAAAGTATTGTTTGTTGGCTATAATAACATCAATTCTATGGTTTGCCACTTGGACAGAATGAGTTAGCAGCCTCACAATGGACCCACAGTCTGCTTAGCCCTCAAAGTTCAGGGCAAATGTAAGCCCCTGTCATTAAAATGAGCTCTTCAGAGGTGTGTTGAGAGGGAATTAGCTGCATTATCTTAGTATCCACCACTGCCGCTAAAAAAAAACTGTTGAGACGTGTCCTGACCCACACAATGAAGCCGATCCTTAGCTTTATCCTGACGTTGAAAAATTCATATCCTACTGTCTGAAACAATGGAAAACAACTGGAAACTTTAAAGAGGACAGACAAGCATCAAGGGCAGACATTAGATTGTATTCCAATAGTTCTTCAAATTTAATCAGATCAGTTTTTTTTATCATACTATGACCATTTGGTGACTATATATTTCTGAAATTAAATCCATGGACAATTCTTGTTTAGCTGTCTAAAACGTTTTACATTTGTTATTTATTATTAATAATAATAATAATAATAATAATAATAATAATAATACAATTTTATTATATTATGCCAACCAGTAACGATGTGGGAATTGTTGACACAGTCCTATTGATTTAAGAGGGAAGTAAAAAAACAGAAAATATTTCTGTAAATATTAATAAACTTTCATATATTTTAGATTTAAGATTAGAGGTTTTTATTTAAACGCACAGTATGGAATTTTTGGCCACCAGGGGTCATCAATCAAAATAATAACATAAGACGTACTTTGATGACGTCGGGAAAGAGCGTAGGCTCATGGGAGTTGTTGTTCATTGGAACACGCGCTCTGTCGCTCCCCACATTCCTCACTCATTTTAACTGAGGCCAGCGACACACTGGATGCGTGGCGCAAGCGTCTCAGCTGCGTGGCGTGTCAGTTTTTAATCCGGCTCCCATGTTAATAGGTTAGAGCTTGCAGACTGCCTGTGTGAGCCGCGCGTCTCAGGCGCGGCTCAAGGCGCGCGGAAAACGCGTGCTTGCTAGAAATAGAACCGACGCCTATTTTTCACGCGACACGCACGCGTGTTGGAAGCGTTTCCAGGCAAAATATAATAGGAAAATATGTTTATATGTAATTTTGTACACAAATACATATTAATTCATGACATTTTGTTGTTTGAAATCTATAGGTTGACATAAATTCAGATATAAATGTAATTAAAAAAACAAGTAAATAATTATCGATTTTCAAATATTGCACCTGTCAAACATCGTCTATTTTGCCGTCAATACTGTTGACAGGTGTCCTTTATCAGTAGGCTTTATATTTATGTTCAACATGAAGTATAGATATTGTTGTCATGAAGACAAGAGCCTGGTCTGTCAGCGGTCTCCCTTCACCTACAGCAGCAGCAGCCTAGTATTTTGACAATCACGTCTTTTCGAACGGAGAGATATATGAATTATCAGACCCCTATCAAATCAATATTCCATCTAGCTAGCAGTAATATATGTATAAAACACAATATATGTTAAAAAAGCTACTTTATCCAGCTAGATATAGAACACATGTAGATTTACATTATACTCTACATGAGAGCTAGTCCGTCTGCGTTTTACACAAGACATCATCGTTTCACAAAATATACGGATAGATATAGTAAGCTGAATGGATGCATAACTGTTTATTAGAATGCAAGCATCTCTCTGTAGTTTCAGCTTGTCACGAAGCTCTCTCTATCTTGGAAATGCAACTCCAATATTTACCCGTGTCTTGTTTGTTCTCTTGTCCCAAAACCTTCTCAGGTCATTTATTTCACCCGTACGGTTGCGCTTCACAGAACGTGCAGGCAAAGCATAATCATGATCCATAACTGTTATTGATTGAAGTATAAATACGAATATAAACCATATAAATATAAAATATAATAGTCTCGATCAAGACTAGCTACTACTTTTTCTTCTTCGTCTTGTCTTTGCTTCTGTTCACCTTTGTATTTGGCGGATCCGCCGGGTTCCGCAGGATGTTAGATAAACTAGAGGGGTCAAAGTTTATATGACGCCATAGACAGGCGACAAAACGGAAATAAAGAAACGTGACGTGTCTTCTAATTAAACTATAATTTTCTCTGGATTTGAAAGTTCGTGGAAACTTTTGGGATAATGTAAGTACACAACTAAAAAATATATATAACATAGATATAGTGATATCTGCTATTTTTAAAGCAGAAAAATTACATATTGCGCCTTTAAAGGCAGGGTAGGTAAAAAATGTATAAACAACTTTCTTCCAAATTTGTTTAAACTTTCTATATATATCAATGCATAATTAAAATGTAAGTACTCTGATAAAAAGAGTATAAAAATCGAGTGACTCTAAACCGTTTAATCTGTATTAAACACAGCTCATTATTTCCATTCGGGACGAAACATAGGATTGGCTTAAGCGACTGTCACTCTCTCGCAACCATGGCAACCACCCTTTTGCCACACATGACCTGCCCACTTGCGCGCGCACGTTTGATTTGAGGAATTCAAGAGGCACGGATCCTAGGAATACCAAAACAATGGCAGAGAAACAGCAAGCAAAATTCACAGTACCGGTCTATGCAGTTAGTGAAGGCAAACCAGGCAAAAAAAGGAAGACAGTAACAGTACAAGAAAAGGCAATGAACAAAAAGTCTTTGGATAAACAAAGAAATAAAACGTGAGTTAATATCGGCGTGGCTTTCCAGCGATGGCGAGAACTGAGGGAACTCAAGGGGCTGAAAAGTGACTCCTTGATGGCTTTATATCTGCTGGACAGGTAAATCTTTCTTTTTGTATTTTGATCATACATATTTTTTTGTTTATTTTTTCATGAAGCATGTGTCATTAGCACACGTAGCTGCATAATATAGCTAACATAACATTACTTAGCGAGCCGTAGTAGAGACGATAAATAATCTATAGGAGCCCAGAAGGGAGGGGGTGGAGTGAATGGAAATAATGAGCTGTCTTTAAAACAGTCATGAGAGGTCTACAGACACTCGATTTTTATACTTTCTTTTTCAGAGTACTTACATTTTAATTATGTATTGATATATAAATAAAGTTTAAACAAATTTGGAAAAAAAGTTTTTTATACATTTTTTTCCTACCCTGCCTTTAATTTTTATTTATTTTTTTATCACTAATAGAAAAGTTGTCTTGACAGAATGAGTGTGAATCAAAATGACAATCATTTTGGTGACACTGTCCATTTATAAAACAGAAATTAGGTTGTTACCCAACCCAGATTCCTTTAAATATTTTATAGTATTGTTATGAACACTCAGTTATGCATTCATAATTTCTACATAATTAGCACAGTTGTGAACTTTGATAACTGCTCAGTGTAACTTTCAAATGCACGTAAATGATGGTCTTTCACTCTTTCTTGACTGTCATTTACTCTGTCTGTGGTCTGGTTGTCTGTGGTCTAGTTGAAATGAGTAGATGAAGAGAAGTGATAACATGACTTGAAGCTGCTATAGCAAGCAGCGCCCTCTGTTGCACTAAACAAACCCCACATGACAGAGATGGAGTCTGTCTTGCCTCATTAGGTATCATCTCACTGTTGCTGAAACAGTAAAAAGTACCAGGAAAACTGATTTTTTTGGCAACTTTGTGTGAGGAACAGAAAGCTTCAATGTGATTACATAAAACAGACTGTGTACCACAAAATAATGGCTAGCTATATATATATACAGTACAGACCAAAAGTTTGGACACACCTTCTCATTCAAAGAGTTTTCTTTATTTTCATGACTATGAAAATTGTAGAGTCACACTGAAGGCATCAAGGGCTATTTGAGCAAGAAGGAGAGTGATGGGGTGCTGCGCCAGATGACCTGGCCTTCACAGTCACCGGACCTGAACCCAGTCGAGATGGTTTAGGGGTGAGCTGGACCGCAGACAGAAGGCAAAAGGGCCAACAAGTGCTAAGCATCTCTCGGGGAACTCCTTCAAGACTGTTGGAAGACCATTTCAGGTGACTACCTCTTGAAGCTCATCAAGAGAATGCCAAGAGTGTGCAAAGCAGTAATCAAAGCAAAAGGTGGCTACTTTGAAGAACCTATTATATGACATATTTTCAGTTGTTTCACACTTTTTTGTTATGTATATAATTCCATCTATAATTCCACATGTGTTCATTCATAGTTTTGATGCCTTCAGTGTGAATCTGCAATTTTCATAGTCATGAAAATAAAGAAAACTCTTTGAATGAGAAGGTGTGTATACATACATATATATATATATATGTTTTATATATATTTACTGACTCAAATGACTTTCCTATAAGCCAGTTCTTTTTGGTGAGTCAAAAACACACAACATTTTCTCCTTAATATTTTTGTGGAAACTGTGATAGTAAACAATTTAATTGAACCATTTAATAAATTATTATTTTATTATTATTATTATTATTCTTTTTTTGAGAGAGAGAAATTAATTATTTTATTGAGCAAAGATGCATTGAGCTGATCAGAAATGACATTTATAAGGTTACAAAAGATTTCTATTTCAAATATATTCCGATTTTTTTTTTACTTTCAATTTACAAAATACCGATGTATCACAGTTTCCTCAAAAATATAAAGCAGCAACAACTGTTTTACTGTAGTTTGATCAAATAAATGCAGTCTTGGTGACGAAGATGTACACCCTAGTGAGGTGAAGTAAATATATTCAAATTGATCTGAAATACATTTATTTCATGCTAAGTATACTACAATTACAACTTCATGTACTTAATATAAATATCCTGCAATCATACTTTTGGTGTACTAAACTGGTATAATTAAAGTCTGCTAAATTTTGTACATAATGCACTTTACTTGTGCGAAGGTAGTGCTTTTTTGCATTTAAAGACCAATATTATTAAAAGATCATACAATCCTTATCAATAGTGACATTAAAATATATTTTGGACTTAATATTAAAAAAGTAATATGCCAAATAAAGTTTCATTATGATTTTTTTATATCAGTAAGTCTTGAGTGATATGTCAGTAAATATGTTAATAGATTGAAACTATATTTAATAAATGTATTTGAAATATATTAATTTTTTTGACTAGGGAAATGTTCTCTGAAACCAGTCTCTAAATGATTTCTGTACAAAAACAAGTAAAAAATACCAATAAGCTTCATGATCTAGAGTAGACTGTCTCTGGCAAAATGTTGGTCTACTGATGGATGCATAAGTGATTGCCTGTCACAACAGAAAATTACTCTCTCTTCATTATTGTCTTCTTTTTTTCAATGTTTTCAATGCCCTTATGGGTGTGCGCATTTTTAATTTACCATTTGAAAGAATGTAATGTTGATCTTGTGTGTGTGTGTGTGTGTGTGTGTGTGTGTGTGTGTGTGTGTGTGTGTGTGTGTGTGTGTGTGTGTGTGTCAGTGTGATGGCTGGTAATGTGCTGCCAGGGTGTTGTGAGGCAGGTCAGTACGGGTGCCAGGCAGTCAGTCAGACTGTAATGTGAAGTGACTAGAGTGTTATTTATAACATGCCTTTAAGGTCTTTAATGGTTCAAGGCAGCAGGGCAAATAGTCAGGAGCCAATGAAAGAGAAAGAGAGACAACAGACATTGAAATAAAGAGAGAGCAAGCAGGTTCAAATTTTGTATTTTTAAATACAAAAACAATTATTACATCTGTTGTCTAATATTTATTTAAGATAGATTTTAAAATGCATCATGGGAGACCAGTAAGTGAAGTACTGCTTCCAGCATTTGTATAAAAGACTGTAAAAAACTGACACAAAGTATTTGATTAATATCATGACACTAAAGATTTCTGCTGAGAAATTCTGATTTACTGATCAGTTTGTTTCTTTAAGTGGGAACAAAAATGGCTTCTTTGCAACAGTGCAAAAGAATACAGGAAACAAATCATGTGGAAAATCTTACTTATGGGGAAGAGGGGCTGGTTGCTTATCCACACCAAGGTTATGGCTTCATTTCAGTTGTGTATATTTGGATAAAAACATTTACCAAATGCAAAATGTAAGGTATGTAATTATCTAAAATGACTTGCACAGAAATACAGCAGAACGTTGCACGTTGCACAATGCAATAAACCACACACAAATGTGTTTGTGCTTTTAAAAATGCACAGTCTGATAGATATTTCTAGTTATTTCCCCAATCGTAAAGAATGACTAATATAATGAACAGGATTTGTAGTCCTTACCACTAGTATATGACATGTTGCTATTTTTTCATTCATTCATTCATTCATTCATTCAGTCAGTCATTTATTAAATGAGCAGATTTCAACCAATTTCTTGCTCAATGTTATATGAATGTCATTAGATAAATAAATATTTTTACTAATTTAAATGCATTTTATATGTAGATTTTATGGCTTAACCCTTGTCTTAAACCATCTTAAACTATGAAAACTTGAGAACAGCGAGTGGCATCAAAGGTGCAGAACAAATTAGACATGCACATGCCACTCATGGCTGGCAGACAGTGGTGGCTCTCTGGCTGTTGTTGCCTCCAGGAGTGGTTGTGGTGTCATGGTGGATGCTGTCAGGTGGTGTGCTGTGGGGATGTAGGCTGTAGCAAGGTGCAGGTCCTCAAACTTGTGCAGCAGGTGTCATGGCTGTGTCACCTGTCATCCTAAAGTGAGTTGGTCTGGGTAAGAGGGTTGTTTTGGGTGTTGTTAGCCAGTAGGCTATCCATGGTATGGTACCTGTGGTTTGAAACAGTTGGGTTGGACTTTCACTGGTGAGAGTGCAGGTAGTTCCGGGGTCGCAGGGAATTGTTATGGAGATTTTGTAGTGTGAAGAGAGTTTTAAACTGACTTAGTGATGGTGCCAGGAGGGTAGCAGGTGGTTGTTAGCCCTGTGTGTAGCTCGATTGTCACTAGAAATCTGATGTTTGCAATGTCGCTTTGATCTTGTGGCAACACTGTCTTGAGCTTGCCTGAGTTGTGTTGGTAGAGGTTTCGCTGTTGGGCATGTGGGCCTGTTGCTCAATCCATTGTTGTCTGGCTGCTTCTGGGGTGTTGACTGATTTTAAGAGATGCTCCTCCCTTGGAGGGGTCTGATGCTGTGTTGCATAAGGCAAGGGGTCAGAAGTTTGTCCTTTCCAGTGCTACTCAGTTGAGTTTTGTTCAAGGAGCTCTTTGCCAGTGTCAGCAGCTCCTGTAACTCAGAACCCAGCTGTCCTTGTGTAGCCTCCATTCTGCACCTGTGTGAAGGGTGTGGAGGAGGATGTTGTGGGGGACTGTCGCTGGACATACTGTGGGGTTCGCAAAGTGAGGATAGTCTTTCTGGCTTCTGCCAGTGCACTGTAAAACATTTCACGTTGGTTAAACTTATAAACGAAAGTTCACCTGCTGCCTTAAAAATGTGAGTTAACTCAACTTACAGATACTCTTTGTTTCAACTCAAGAAGATAAGTTTTACAATTTATTAAACGAATGGTCATTTGTTGTTTCAACTTGATGCTCTGAGTTAAAACAACTTACTGTGTTACATTATCAGTTCAAGAAAACTCAAATCAGCTCATAATAAATAGACTTGTAACTGGTCTGCTCAAAAATGTAAAAAATTTATTGAAATATTCAAAAATTCAAGTAATGTTGTACAAGCTTTAACATTGGTTTGGGAATACAAATTCTTGTAAGGAAACAAGTTTTAAAAAGCCATTTAAGAACACAAGTGCTTAAACATCCATTTCATCAAAACATCAAAGATTCTCTAATAATATACAGAACTAGAAGAAAGGTAGATGAGTGGTATAAAAGAGGTACAGAAGATGTAACTGAGGGGGAAAGAAAAAGGCATGAATTGGGGAAAAATGAGGAGTGGCAGGCCGTGTGTAATGATACAAAATAACGGCTCATCAATCACTTTAAAGATTGTAAGTGTTCTCTATATAAACAAGTACATGTAGCTTTCTGACCTTTGAATGATTTGCACAATACATGGTCATTGACTGTGTTGAAAAATACTCTCACTAAAAGCAATAAGAACACACATGTGAAATTGGTCAATTTACGAAAAAATGCTCAAAGGTTTTTCCTTATAGTAAACACTTGACCAACATTCAGCATTTGAGATTCCAGATTCCAGATAAAGCAAAAAATTAAAATTAAAATGAAATAAAAACTTTAATATTTTGTTAGATTTGTACATGATATTATTGATGACATGTTTAGGCACGATATATAGTATAGTACTTAGATTGACTGACAGTCAAAAAAACATTTTAGCATAAATTATTACTGATTCTGGGATAAAATTATAATAAATATATTGTAATAGTTAAGCTGATTTACTTTTTCCCTACACATACTGTTTTACAATGAATTCAGTATCATCAGTACATTCACAAGATTTAAATATATTTTCTTACATCACACATCTTGATTATCTCAGAAGTCTCCTCTGAAAGGAAGCGTAGAAGGCCAAGGCAGCTTTTCTTCTGTTCCAATGTGTATCCTACATACAATCATAAACAAGACTGAGTGACTCCAATATATATATATATACATTAGAACATTTATATTAGGGCAAACTGTTCAAATTGAGTTCATTTTTATTCATACCTCCTTATCAAGGCACTGTATAACTAAGGCTCAAGCTCCTGCTTGATGATACAGATGCTTTGTACAGCTCTAAAAGACACCAAAGCATCTAGTCCATCCAAGAATGACTGCAGACGATCGATGGTGAACTCTGTGCTCATCTGAAACAGACACAAGACAGGAGGAAAAATGGAGCCGAAGAGACTAGTAGTGGGCAGCAAGTACAGATGAAAAATAATCACATATGTAAATCACATGCCATCTTATAAGATATTAAAGAGGTCATGTATAGAGGTCATGACACAAGTAATTAAATCAAGAATAAAGAATATTTTAAAAATAAGCAAGTTCACAATTACCTTATTGTAAAATGAACATCCTTCACACAACTTCTTTAAAATTTTGTAGGGTGACACTTTATATCTTGAGGTGACAATAACTTTGAAGAGGAATCAACAGCTGTAACGGTGCAGAAAAGCAGTAGCATATCAGCAGAAGCAATATAGACTAAGCATATGAAATTGTACAAAAAGAATTGCATGGTCTGCATTAAATATGTTGTGTGACTGCATTAGGCCTACAACAAATATACAAGTTAAACAGCAAAAGATTTTAATATCAGTAAGGATGTGTTAACTGTACCTCATTGTAACATGAATGTCCTTAAAATCAGCTTCTTGAAAACTGCAGGGTGACAACCTTAACCTTATATCTTGAGCTGACAATAACTTTGAAGAGGAAGAACTGTAATGGAGTGCAAAAGTATTAGACAAACAGCTGTCAGAAACGTATTAAAGTAACTAAAATATAAACATTGAAAACTGAAGTGAAATATTAAGCTATTTTAGCATTTGACGCTTTAGTAAACTGTAAAATTAGCGAGGGAAAACCCTGTGTCCTTATATTGCCCCATTCAAGTGAGTCTTTATCAGTGTAACGTTACCCGGTCAAGCAGCCGCTGCCTGGATTTGAACATTTGTCTATTTTTGAATTACAGTACAAGTGCGTGGCGTGGCCAAAAAGCAGAGAAAGACGCTTTTTGTAAGCTTAATGTATCGCGGCACCTTACATCCACAAACAGACGTGCAGCAAAATGCGGGCGGCGACAGGCTTGACCGGGTGTTCACAGACGGTGGCTCAACTGACCGCGGTCACTCGCGGAGCACGGTCAATGCAATAAATAATAATACCTGCAGACTTCAGGTCGAAGACCAACTAAAATATAAGCACCGTGAACCAAAGTGATATAACTATTTTAACGTTTGAGGCTCTGGAAAACAGTGAATTAACGAGGGGAAAACGTGTGTTGTCGTATTACATTCGCGAAGCACAGTAAAATTGGCTAACATGCAATAAATCGCAACATTATTAATTTACCATTACAAATAAAAAAAGAAAAACTCACCTTCCTCGCATTCTTTGTGTTTCTCGACACAAATTCGTGTAAGGTCTCCAGGCAGCTGCATTAACTCAAAATGGCGATGACTTCTCTCTGTATTTCGCGCTCTCCGTGTATCGCCCCTCCCCCAACATATAACTTACAGACAGGAGTTAAATGAACTTTTACAAGCCAGACAAAACTCAGAAGAAGTCAAGACAACACATTACTTTACGTTTAATTTTCAATAACGTATAAACTTAAGTTCAAGTTCCAAAACTTAAAGTGACAATTTAAGTTAAAGAGGAAAAGTAAGTTCATATAACTTATTTGGGCTGTGATGTTTTACAGTGTGGTTGTTCTGGAACCTAGGTCATTTATCATGGTGACTGCTCTGTCCTCTGCCGGCTAGGGGCTTTCTGTAGAAGGGGTTTGCATTGTGGCAATGCTGGGTGCCTTCTGGTGCTCACTTTGGATTCTGGGTTGTGAAGTTTAGAATCAGTAAGGTCTTACAAACACCTTCAGTGGAGGCCTTATGCTTGTTAAAGGCATTCTGTGTTAGGTCATGCAGCTGTTGAACAGGCATTGTGCGGCAGGCCATAATGCCTAAATGATCACTTACAATAGGAGTCTTTCTCCATCCTAGGTTCATTGCGAGCTCCGAAGTAAGCTAATTGAAGTCCGTGGTAGTAAGCATGGGGAGTTTCATGCCGGCACTGTTTGGTTTCAAGGGCAGCGATTAGTCCGTGTTAAGACTCTGGGTCTGAGAATTCTCTTATGACGGCTTGTTTAAGCTGCTAGTAGTCTGATTGGATGTGTCCTGGCTGTTGAGCCTCTGGGCTAGAGGTGATCCAGAGCAGATCGGGTCTGTCTTGGTGGTTCATACTGGTCCAAGACTGCTGATAAAAGTCAATGTCTTACAGTTTGGCATGGACGTCGTGGTCTCCTGCAAGTTCTGGTGTGAATGCAGTGATGTTTCTGGCCATTAGGTTGAAGTCTTTGAGTGGGTGTACAGGGGTGAGGGGGTTTAAAAGGTTTGCAGTGTGACGTGCAGCAGGCTGACCATGCACGGTCTGTAGGACTGTTTCAGTTCTTTCTGAACTGTGTCAAGCTCCTCTTTAATGATGCAGAATTGCAGAGTCTGGGTTTGGACTTCAGCTCTGGCTGCATTGCAGATGGCCTTCTAAGGACTTAGCTCTAGTGTCTCTCTCATTAAGTTCCACATACCCTGTTTTTAACAATGTCTTTGTGTGAAACAGTTCTCTTTCTAAGTCCTGTCTGATGGCTTTTTCCAGCTGTGCTTGGTGTCCAGCAGCTGTTAGAGCCTTCTGAAGAATGGTGATTTCCTTCTGTTGCGCCATTCTGTAAGGTTATTTACATCCATTCTGTGCTTTCTTTTGCTGAGCGGTTGTCAGTTCCCTGTAGAACTCGGTGACTTGCAAGTTCAGTTCATTTACCTCCTGTCTGAGGCCCTTGAGGGTGTGGGCCAAGGAGAGGATGATGCTGGTCAGATCCTGGTGGTTGAAGCTGGGTGTCAGGTGTCCACTTGTCTTGCAGTTCCTTTGTCTGCCATTGCAGGTCGTTGGCTGCTTTGGGCTGAAGGATGTCCATCACAATGCTCTGCTGGGTTTCCAGGTGGTCCTGGTGAGCTGGCAGGGCTGGATGTCTGTGTAATGTCTGTGACATACTGGAACACTTGTGGGAACACGAGAGAGAGTGGCAGAAGGCAAATGCAAGAACGTACAGAGGTGTTAAGCTATCTGTATGGGGAACGGCTGCATAGGCCGTGTAAGATGTGAATAGTTGGTGAGGGTCAGCTAGTGAGGTAGGGTGCTATTTTTTTGTGTTTGTGAACACAAAGAGAGAGTTTGAGTAACTTTGTTGATAAGGCTGTAAGCAGGGGTTACCTAATGACCGGGCTATAAGTAATATGAGGGTTCACAGGTTTGGTCACTATGAAGGTATCAAATCAAACAAAACTGAAATGAAATAAAATCAGAAAGAGACAGAGTGAGAAGGAAGGGCTTTCCTTACCTAGTTAAAGCTAGGAGAAATGACTAAGCAGTTATCACTTGTTCAAAGAAATGCAGCAGTATTTGTTATTAAATTGCATCACCTTAATGACTACAATGATACACAATAAAGTAAGGCCTTAATTTAGGGAGATGACAAACATTGCTCAAATCACTATTAAAAGTAAATATATTGCAGCAAGATTTTTTCTTCGCCCAGTTTTAATATAACTGCCAGTGCCATTTCTTCGCCAGGCATCTTAATTCATGCTGCTAATCTGAGATTTCTTTGTCAGATTTAAGATTTATGCATTTAAAACTGAAAGTGGGGATTTCTTCATCCAATAACAGATTAATTTATTCTGGTACCATTTATATGGTCTGCTAATCTGAGATTTCTTTGTCAGAAAAGGCTTACGTTCTACTAACAACAGAATTAAGGATTTCTTCGCTAAAATCTGATTCGTTTCTTATCGTACGATTTAAACATATTATAGCACTGAAAACTTTCTATTGCTCGTAGAAAGGCACATTCGTTTATCTGAATTCATCAGAAGCTGGTATGCATGTGTAAGACGTTAATAAAACCAATGAGACAAACACACAAGTCTGATACTGAGTCCTCTTGCAAATAATGTTTAAAACGATTTCCCCCCATTCTCCTCCATAATATGTAGTAAATTGGAATAGGAATATGAACAACAGAATATGTTTATTGCTAACATTTTTATATTAAACTGCCTTGCGCTGACAACTGCCATTTATTTGGGTAAATATTTTGTATACAAACATGTTACTTGCACTTAAACATTGAGTTAACCTGCTAAATACAATTTGATTGCATTTATCATCCCATCATCTCACAACCTGTTGATTGGTGGTTATCTTGCAAGTTAATCCATTACACATATCCATGCATGTGTTTAATGCATACATATATGCTTGTCTTTGTGTCTGATGTTTGTGTCTCATCTCATGTGAGCACGAATGTACGCACAGGGTGTGTTGGGTGTTTGTGTGTGTGCTGATGAACTCAGTTGGAGACTGAGTCCTTTAGGGAACAGCTCTTGTTAATAATTCAGACGTGGCTTATTATCAAGGAAATGCAGATTTCATCTTAATTGCAGGCAGTCTGTTATGCTCAGTATCTCATGAAAGCATAGATGCCTAAATGTTCAGCTCTGCACACACACGAAACAGCCTCCTAATCTTTAAGTAGCTTTCAGAGGCAGTATAAAATAACTCCCTCGCAGAGACAAATGGATGCCAATTGTTAAAAAACGTCTAACAAGTCACAAGCCATTGTGAAGTTTGGTGAAGTGTAATTTTTACACTTTAAAGACCACGTATAAAATTCGCTGCATGTTAAAATACTTCCTCCTTTCCTTGTTTATTGTGCTAGTTTATTCATGCCATGACTTGAGAGTTAGAAGATGAGGAGGTAGGAGTGTTTGAGAAACCTGTTTGGATACAATTATATGAAAAAATAAATACTGTACAAATATGGTGATGACGTTTCAGGAACGTGTATAATATTGATATCGATATAGTTTTAAAATCATTCTTAATTTCTAAGAACAGCAGAGTCAACGCCACAGCTATAACAATGGCACAGAGTTATGATATTATTGGAATCAGCCAATCAGAATCCATCCTGTTTTAAAGAGCTTGAGGCAAAGGACACAATTGCAGCACATGCTTATAAAAATAAAGTTATAGTGCATTGTGTGGACTCTAATGCAGTATTAAAGCTATCTTTATAGTTATTGTTCTTGAAGTGAACAGGCCCTTATAACCATATATTTCGTGATATAGCGCCAGATCTATGAAAAGGCGAATTAGTGTCAAGGGACCGCAATCCCACAAAAGCGTTGAAGATAGTATAAAGTTGATCTACTGATAATGAAAAACCAAACAGAACACAGACACAGCTGGATCATTTCCATAAATACCAACACTGTCCACCAACTGTTAAGTCATGCAGTTGTTTTTTGTTAAATAATTGCGCAAATACCAGTAAATTTACTATCACAAACCTGAGTCAATCACATTGCATGATTTATTTTAATATTGTCGTCCCCATAAAAAAGTATCTTAAATTGAAACTGTGGTTTTAGTAAATACTTACAGGATTTTTTATTTGTATTTATTTTTATATTTTTTTCACACTTAAAGAGGGTTTGCACAGATGCAAGCTATTACTAAATCTGGCTCATATTGTTAATAAAACAGTCAACTTGAACTACCAAAATTTGATAAAAAGTACTGATATCCACCATAATAATGCATGCCACTTTATGAATCAGAAATGGCCTGTCTTTAAAATATGCCATTATTTATTTATAGAAGGTGATATGATTTATAAACCGCATACACAGTAAAATAAGGTAACTTACATTTAACCAATTAACGTGTTTTTAATGTAGAATTTTTACAGATTCATTTTCTGTAAAAGATTGTGTTTTTACAGTTTAATATTTTTCTACAACAGATACTGTGGAAGCAAATATCTCCATCTAATTATATAACCAATCCAAAAAGTTTAATAATTTCAGTATGCTGCAAATGTTCCATTGTCTGCATTACACCAATAACACACTGTAGCGTTGTTTCTCTGCTTTGGCAACTGCAGTTACTGGTGTGTTAATATTTGCAGTATACAGTGTATATAAAAGTGAGAGTTGTGGTTCTGTTTGGAAAGTATACTGAACTGCCAACAGCCAGATTTAGAGTCTATGACATGGTATTGTGTTGCTGGGTAATGATCTGTCTGTGGTGATTGATGTCTGGGAGAGGCTATATCTCACACCATTCACAGTTACCGCTGACAGGCTGACACACTGTTCAAACAGTTTGGGTCATCCAAGGTCCTGGCTTTTTATGATTCCTGGAAAGCAGTGCTGATGCTCTTTAACAAATATGGAAGAAAAATGCCAATGGTACACTTCATTTAGTATTGTGTGTTTCTGTTCATATGAATGAGTTTCCTATTTGTTAATTAATGACACAAAAGTGCACTCACGAGTGCCCCCTGCACCGGTGGTCTTTATAGCAAGCGATTACCTGAGAGTGAGGACAGCAAATGCTGTGGTCATCAGGACGTTTGAGACAAGGCCAGAGTAAAACTCACTTTGACGCAGCATGTGTGTGCTGCTTCTTTAATGTGCACTGACTCAGAGCTGTCCAGATGAGTGCAGACGGAAATGTGGTGAGGAGCTGAGCAGTAGAGTAGAGAAGTACAACAAGCAGACAGACAGGCAATGTGGTTTACAGGAGCCCTTGTGAATTCAAAAGGCAACGTCTAATATCAATCAGGAAATGGTTTAATAACCAAGTACTCAATATGAAGTCAAAACTAATCCAAAACCACAGGAATTACACCATAGAACTAGAGATGATGTGTTCAGAATAGCAGCAGTAAGAACTGGATGTGCACAGTGTACTCAGCAGGGGTAATTGAGGTGCTGAGGGAGGTACACACGGTTGAGATGTGGCCGTGTGCTGTTTGATGAAAGTAGGTCAGTCTGAAGGCTGGATGTTTGCTATTCCATCCATGTAAACTCTGAGCTCGGAGCCAGCAGATAGCAGCCCCACATGAACCCATGCTCTTTATCTCTTCCATTATGCAACTCTTTTCATTTGTTCTCTTCATCTCTTTTCCCCAAACTTCTCTGCTGTTCTTTTTTATCGGCATATTCAAGATTCTGCCTTTTTTTATTTCAACTTTTCCAAAATACTTTTTTCCTTAGTCATTGTTCACTCTTGTTTCTATTACACCACTGTTTGTCTGGAATATCTCAAAAAAGCATACATACATACAGTTTTCATATGTATAAATTTCATATGCACAAAGAAGCAAAGTCTCGCCAGTTTGGAACGACACCAGGGTGAATAAATAATTGATTAAAAGTGTTTTCATTTTTGGGTGAACTATTTAATATAAAAATATAGAATTCTCATACTTGCATATGAGTCATACATCCTAACCTAATCAGATCATTGCCTTTCTTCTGAGAGATATTCAGCAAAAATTACTTTTTTATTATTATTATTATTAAAATGGATCAATGGATTTGCCTTATTTTGCAAGGTTCATGCCGTAACATTAAATTTGACTTTACTTTTCAAGAGAATCCGTAGAAGGTCACAACCTGCCCCAACATTCTTTAAAACATGCACTGCCAAAATCTCCTCCAGACATGTATCAGCCATTCATGCTCCATCTTATTACCGCAGACACTGGACTCAGCAGTCTGAGCTGAAATGCACATGAATATTTTAGCATCTCGTGTTCAGGATCTCAGAAATGCATCTCTTTTGTTTCTCTTCTCCATCTCTGAAAGCTTCTGCCTTCTTCTCTCTCTCTCTCTCTCTCTCTCTGCTGCACATTTACTATCAGACTCTAATTCAGAGTGACTTAATTGGATTTTTTTTGTTTTGGGAAATAGCTGGCAGCTCATCAAGGAGATGAACATTTGTAATTACCCAGCTTTCCTAACACTAACATCAGGAAAGCGGCATGTTGTTTCTGCTCCTCATTTATCAAATATATTCTCTTGATACTTTTTGTCTACTCTTGCAAAGCAAAGTGTTAGTTTAGAGTTAGTGTTAGTTAGTCTATCCTGCTTGTGTTTTAGCCTGTTGTAATCCCTAACATGCTAATTAACCCAGTTGAAATGAATCCCAAAATCATTCTTTTCTCAGCTATTAGTCAAGTCAAGCAACCTGCATCTTTTGCTTTCTCCCACCATGCGTGAGTGAATCCCAGTCCCTCCCCCAAACTCACCCATGTCACTTCCACAGGGATGGGAAACTGGTTAGGAGGAAAAAAAGCTGCTATGGCAACAAGAACCCTGCCTTTCTCATGAGTCTCCTTAGCAACTGGTCGCTTAGTAGTATTGCTCCAAGTGTGCCCATTGTGCCAAGCGTGAATATGTGTGTGGGTTATTACTCTGCATAGCGTGACTGGGGCATGGCATACAGCCTGAACGTGGCCTTTAAAGTGTCTGAGCTTAATTTATTTATGGGATGACTGACTTTAAAATGAGAGCTGACAATGTCTACATGGACAGGGAGACCTCGTTTATATTAGTCAGTGTTCAAATGTAAGACGTACACATGCAGTTTTGTATGTCTGAATAGACGCAGCATCAGCATTCTGACAGGATCTAAAATGTGAACACTTTTGATATGTATAAATCTTTATGAATCTTCAGAACTGAGATCACAAGAAGCTAGATCACTGCTGAATGTAAGCAAGCTCAGAACTCAGACACAATCTCTTTTTCAAACCTCGGCTGAGAATGGTCTTTTTAATGGCAAAATTATTCTTAAAGGTTCTTTCCTTTCAATTTCTGTGTAAATAGTTGAATACATGCATTCTTACAATTTACCCAAAACGTATAGATGAAACATGGATCATTTATTTATTATTTTCATCAAAGACTGCAAAATATCAAAGTAACAATAAATAAATCACAGAACAGAATGAAACCATTTATAATGTCATAGTAGGTATCTGTTAAATTCTTTATTCTTTAAAGCTTCCATTATTCATAAAGATTCTTTTTACATTAAAGATTATTTGGTCCCACTTTAGATTAAGTGCTCTTACATTAATGATTTGTTACAATGCACTTATTGTGTACATAATGTACATGTTTTTACATTTTACTTATATTTTAAAAATACCTGCATGTACTTACATCTTTAATTAATAATTTCTGTAATTACATTTATAGTTACACTGTTGACCCATCCCTTACACCTTAACCCACACAACCCTTAAAACCCTTAAACCTACCACCAAACCTGTCTCTGTAACATTACCCCTATCCCACCTCAACAGCAGCAGAAATGTTTTGCAATACAATATGAACACAATAAATACATTGTACTTCTTTTTTTGAAGTAAGTACATAGTAGTTAAGGCCACTTAATATATTCTGTAGTGGGACCGATTATTATTATTATTATTTTATATACTGTACATTTCAGTGTCTATCCAAACATATAAAAATGTACAAGTTTACAATATCAAAAGGTTTTTGCATTGCCATAGAGAACGGTGCACATCACTGATAATGCTAAAAAAAATTTATGCTAAACACACACCTCACATATTTGATTAAATAGCCAATTATGTGTAATAAATTGTGATTAGAGGTGCATTGACATTTGCAATAAAGAAAATCTGATTATTATTGCTGTGATGAGATTATGCAAAGATAAAAAGTGCTGCCTGCATTTGTCTTATACAGTCAGAAATAAATGTACAAAAGCTAGTATACCTTTGTACCTTATTTACCCCTAAAAGATGCATATTGGTACCTTAAAAGTACATATTTTTACCTAAAGTGTCTATTTTAGTATCTAAATGATTGATATTGAAAGGGTACCACCCCAATGACATCTTTTGTTCCTTTTGTCTGAAAGTGTACAGTTGCTTATGTTCTTCAGTAAAGTGGATGAGATGTCCTGGTAACATGACTGTGACGTATTGTATTTTGAGGTGATTTTTGTGGACTGTGGACAGGGGGGTCCCAGGTCGCACCCATAAGGCTGAGCCAAACTGGCACAAGATTCTGGATTTTCCGATCTCCTGTCTGCTTCTCAGATGCTCGGCTAATATGGTGGCACTATTTATAACTACCTAACCCATGCTGACTAGCACCCACACCCACAGATCCTGCGGGAAACACAGCCTGCTCATGGCAATTAACACACCACAAGCCAAGAATCACCCACCACTTCCGTTACCCCTCAAGCAGACAATGGAGTGAGCACATTTCTAGGGATGTTAATGTTATTATTGTTCCATGCAATTCAGGAAAAACTGATTTTTAAAGGTTTCTATTATGTGGCTATTTGGTGTGCAATCAGTTTTAAATCTTAACCACATGTTTTTATTAATGTCTTTTATTAATGTTTTTATAAGTGTCTTTAATGGCAAAGGGACACTGTATATTTTTTATAGCCCTATTATGATATATAAAGTATCTCAGTGTTAGTTGTATGTGGTCAGTGATTTATTTAAAACCTTTTAATAGTAAATTGGAAATGTATCTCGATTTCTTAAATTAAAAAAATTATAATAATAAATAAAAAAAATTATATACATATATATATATATGTGTGTGTGTGTGTGTGTGTGTGTGTGTGTGTGCGTGTGTCTGTGTGTGTGTGTAATTAGTTTTTATTATGTATTTACCATTTAATAATCTTACAATTATTTGAAGATCCATTCTACTTAATGAACATTGTTGAATTATGTATTATTTTATTTATTTATATTATACTGTATGTTTTATTTAAGTGATGCATAAACTGTCAAGGTTTAATAAGAGTGAAACAGAAATCTGTCAAGAAATACACATTCTTGTTTTCTTTTTGCAAATTATATTTTTTTCCCCATTTTTTTTTTCCTTAGAATTTGTGTCTGGATGTGTTTTTAAAAGATTTACTATCTATCAGAATTATTTCTATAGTGAGTTAGAAGCAGCTGATATTTGCAAAGTTTGGCATAGTCAGATCTGGAATCCATGGCAGCTTTCTTTAGCCAAGACCGACATATCAAACAACCAAACACAGTTTGTTTCATTTCATTTCATTTATTAAAAAAATATACTTTTGTACTTCTGGCAAATTCTAGATGAAATTCTAGATGGCGCAGTCAACCTAATGACTTCATTATCAAGTCACAGCTGATTGGTTCTCTCCTGTATCGGTAGCCAATGAGTGGTCAATATTCATCGTTCATTCTTTTTTTATTTTTATTTTTATTTATTTATTTAAGTTTATTCTTAACACCAACCAGGTGGCCTACAAAAATATGCCGCATTTCCACCAAAATTACCCGGAACATTTGTAACAAGAACTTTTTTCTCCCCAGACCTGTTGCTTTCTGCTTTTCCACCGCGGTGTAAAGTACCGTGAAGATTAGGGAAATAGACTGGTGACATAGGTCTGCACGCGTTTCTCAATACAACGTATGCTGATTTTGGTCATGCATCCTCAGTAGTTCGGACTTTGTGCATTTGACATTCGACAACGCGAATCCGGTAATTCTACAAACAGCAGCATATACTTGATAACTTCAGTCAGCTGACCATGGCTACTGCAATTTTCCTCTCTGTATATTTACAATAAAACGAAATAGGATATCAAATACCACTGCCTCCTTTCGCTTTCATTTGAACATAATAACAGCTGCAGAAATGTACTTAGTACTTAGGGGAAATGTGTATATATACAGCCATTTTTAAATAGGCGCTGTCTTTATAAACCGCAGATTTGAGTTTTAAACAATTACATTCTCGCCTGAAATACTTTTAAAGTTACATTTCATGACACAATAACAGTAATATTTTGAAAATGGTCCGAATAAATGGTGGTTGAAATCACAATGCTGTGTGAACTCAACCAATCAGGATGTTTAGCACCCAAGTCCCGCCCCTGAAAGTTCCAGAACTTTGAAAAAGTACTACCTCGCCAGCAGGGACTTTCTGAGGGGCATTTTTTTACCCAGAAAACTGTGGTGTGGAAACACACCGAATACCAGCCCAATGTCACTAGTTCCTGGATAAAGTTCCTGCTGTGGAAACTGCAAACCAAAGTCCTTTTTTGTGTATCAATACAACAAGTTTTTGTTTTAATTTGCCTTAATATTTAGATGCATTTTCATGAGACCGGGCACATGTAAGGAGCGGGAGAAAGAAACAAGCAATTTGCCTTGCCTTATTAGGAGTCAGGCTATACTTTACATAACCGTAGCTCTCGATGGCTTAGAAGGCTAGTGAGCAGGTCAAAGAAGATTGCTAGCATCAAGGGATCAGCATAATGAACATGCAGTCTGGGTGTGGCTGGAGCAGACAGATGGGTGGCAAATGGTGTCAGGATGGTAGAGTCTCATGGTGGTGCTCGTAAGTATCTGGGCCTCACCTCTGGGACACATTCCCTAGAGCAAACAGAGGAGGAGCAGAGAGATTCATCACTAATTATGCACAAACATGACTGGGGAAAAGATCTCCAGCTGTCCTATAGCAATCTACTTAACACAGCGAGAAAGTGGGGTTAGGGGTAGGGTGTTAGAACTTACAAAAACACAGCCGAATTTATGTTAATATTTGTATAATTGTTTTACCCATTCTTTGAATTACACATTGAATTGTACTGTGTTTTTGGGTTGTAAAATGGTTCTGGTTATTTCTTCTTCCAGGATGTATCCATTTTTTAACATATTCTTTTTAATATATTTGGTTGGTTAAAGAAAAATTTTGTATCATATGTACGTGAAAACTGCAAACCAAACCAAAGTCCTTTTTTGCGTATCAATACAACAAGTGAGAAAGAAACAAGCAATTTGCCTTATTAGAATTAATTTAAAACTGATATTTCAAGGTAAAAAAAAAAATCTTACATACCAATGATTTAAGAATATAGAAAAACAACAACTTGTCCACAGTGAGCAAAGAAAGACATTCTCAGAGCCCCAAATCCAGGAATCACAGTGAAATGAAGCGTACCACACTTTATGATACAGAACTGTTTTAATGACTGTGGATGAGGAATATAAACCAGTCCATCATTGCAAAGATAATATGGCTTTGAATGTTTTAAGTTTAGCCATCTTGTGATAAGGTGATATTTATTACACGTGTTGCATTTTCTATTGCAAAAATTATATTGTACTGAAAACGTCCCAGTGCAAAGAACAAAAAAGAAATGATTTTGTTTTGAATGCAGCGTTTGGAATGCAGATCCATGGTGTGTGAGATGGGATAGTGTTGGATTTAACATTTGTGAGGCAAAATAAAATAAACATGAACTGTATGCCATATTAATGCTTTCATTAATAATTTCAGTATTGTTCATGATCTGTGATGTCATGCCCTATGGATCCTCATCAGAATGGCATGCGTGTTCCGAATACCTCTGAAGCTAAGAGACGTTCATCTGAAGTAAATGATTCTTGGAACATTCTTGAGCAGAGAGTAAGTTTCTGTGGTTAACTTACCCTAAAAGTCACCCAGGTTTTTGGAGGTTACTGTATATCAATATGAGGATATGTTGCTGTTGTAAAGCATTGGGAAGGACACTGAGAGAAACATAAGGCCAAGACTATACCTGCATACTGAGAGAAAAAAATACTGTTAAAATGTATTTTGATACTCCACTTTAGACATTCTACTAACTACTTTGCAAAGTCAACTAATTCTCATTAATTTGCATCTACGTTTCTACTAATTCTTAGAGTAGACTGTTAGGTTTAGGGTTAGTAGAATAAGTTGGCATATAAATATAACATGTTGATTTGCAAAAGAGGAAGTTTTTTGTTCATTTGTCCTGTCAGGACATTCCATGAGTTGACTGGAGTCAGTGGTTAATTAAAAAAAGACCCTGGAAGTGTTCTAGGTGAGATGCAGAAGGTGGAAATGTTGACTTTATAGCCTTTGACACAGCCTCTCTTCTCTTGTTTAACAGGAGCAGACACAGTGTCAATGCCAGTTAGCTTCCCCAGTAGTTCCTTTCTACTGGACAGGAAAATGGTGGAGCAGGGGAAAGTATACAAGACATGAAATGCCTTAGAGAGAGACACTGCATGATATCTTACCTCTGGGCTGCATCCATGTCATCTAAATGAACATTCAGTATATCCTATTATTGAACGATCTGTTAACCACCATTAATTATCCAACACATAATCAAAGTCATTTTCAGAGCAGTACACCTCTAATAAGTGCAATCTTTGCCTTGGCAGTGAGTTATTCACCCAATTTGTTAAATAAGGATTAACCTTGAATTATGTGTAATACCCAGAAGAATTATTTGGGGTATCATTCAGAGATATTGATGGCAGTTATTTCTAGTTTCTAGAGGTGTTATGCTCACGAACAGCTGAAAACTGCCGTGTTTTACTGCAGCTTAATAATAAGGATCCCTGTTTGTCTGTCCAAAACCACCACAGATGACTTCTTTCATTTTCTTCACGTTTCCATGGCTACTCTCTTTGTATTGTTAGCTTAGGACACCTTTTGTATGAGATGCACCTCTATGAGACATAATGCTTAACTTGAAATAACCAGAAGGTTATTTAACATTTTATTTATTCTTTTCATTTTGCCTGTCAGTTCTGATTAAAGTGGTATATTTGCATTGTTTTCATTTTAAACATTTTATTTTAAAAATATTAAATCATATATATTTATTATTTTTGCATTTCTATCACAATTTAACAAACCACCTGCAGATCATGAACAGTTCAGAAACCCCTGGGAATCTCAGACTTAATGACTTTCCGATGGCCTTTCCAGTGTTGCCAACTCTTTTTTTTTCTTTCCTTTAAATCAAATGTCATAGTTTGTTTCTACTCTCTTAGACAAGCTTGGCTTTAAACAATGATGATTATTTTATGATATTAGATTAGTAGATGAATTTAACAAAATGGTGTAAACACTGTGGCACTTTGAAAACATTTTCTGTGTTTAAGTAACTCAACAGATAATATTGGCTTTCTCCCAGTTGGCTTGGTGCTGCCAGTGTCCCAAAATTACACACTTTACTTTAAAATATGTCAGTATATTCAGTGTGACTTATTAAGAGTATTTAAGAATATAAGCTTTCCACTAAACATTCCTAATGCTTGACTGACGGTAAGTCTGAGAAGAGTATTAGGTCTTATCTATGCAATTTGACCCTGGGGGTAAAAAGAACGCAATGAATGAAAATTTGAATGAATGTTTGAGATTAAGAGATGTGAGTATGGAAGAGACAAAGTCAGAAGCTTTGAGCCAGAGATTGGTCAACATCCTCCCTATTACAGCACACATTTTTATGTCCAGCTTCTAATTTTTGTTTACTTTTTATGTATTTATCAGACTTAATTATATATGTGGCTTATACTGTTAATTAATATTTTGTTTAAGATATTCAAAATGTATACTTGGTCTGTAATTGTGAACTCCTTTGATAGAGTGGTTTTTGCCCAACAATTTTTTTTAAAGTCAGTTATTTATATTTTTTGCTGTAGTGTGTCAGTAGTAAATATCATTTTACATTTCCAAACATTATTTTTGCCATTAAATGTAAAAATCTAGTGAGATTTATGTTTGCACAAGGAGTCTGACAAAAGCTAGTGCTACACACAGAGATCTAATCTCATCATCATCCAGTATGTCTGGAAAATAAGAAACAGAACAAACTGAGACAGACTCAATCCAGAAGAACTGTGGCAATGTCTCCAAGACACTTCAAGAAACCTGCAAAGCTACAGTACAGTGCAAGGTTTTAGGCGCTTGTTTAAAAATGCTGTAAAGTGAGGATGTCATTAAAAAATAAATATTATTTTTTATTTTTTTTATTAATTAACTTCTATTAACTTAACAAAATTAAATTAACATTTGGTGTGACCACACAATGTGTAAAAAAAAAATAATTCTGTCCTAGGGGGACTTGCACATTGTTTTTCAGGTAGCGTTGCAGGTATGTTTCTTGGAGACATTGCCACAGTTCTTCTGGATTTAGTCTGTCTCAGTATGTGATATGTATGTGTGTATATGATGCAATTTCAATTTTTCCTTTCTCTTTGGATTGTTACAAGCTCTTAGTGCATGAAGAAGATCTGTAAACTTGCAAAGACTAAAGTCTCAAATTCTTATTTCTTTAACAAAGTTAAGACTCTGCCACGCCCCCCTAAAACACCCACACGTCTACGTCACTATGTGGAAATATTTGCATAATGCCACCCAAATGTTCTCGCAAAGAAAAAAGGCGTGGTTTCAGTAACTGCAGTTAGTATTGAAGCAGCCATGTCAGAGAGATGCTGTGTGTATCTAAACAAATTTTTTTAATAAACCACTAAGGAGATTTTTACATTGTGCTGCATTTTATATTACAGATTGTGATTAGATTTTTAAAGGTTTTCTATTGTAACTATATTCTTCTAAAACTTGCATCTTTTTTCTCTCTCTCTAGAACTCCATCCGCCACAATTTGTCCCTGCACACACGTTTCATCCGTGTGCAGAACGAGGGAACTGGCAAGAGTTCATGGTGGATGTTGAATCCTGATGGATGGAAGCCAGGGAAAGCTCCTCGCCGTAGAGCTGTCTCAATAGACAATGGCACCAAGCACTTGAAGAGCAAAGGTCGAGTGAACCGTAAGAAAATGGCTATGAAAACAGAGCAGGGTACAGAGACATTGTTGGGGTTCAGTAGCTCTCCAGAGCATTGTAGTCCTACTAGGAAGTCTGGAACAGGTGGTGTGGTGATTAAGGAAGAGTTTGAGACCTGGACAGATCTTCATTCATTTGGCAGCTCTTCAGCTTCAACTCTTAGTGGTCGTCTATCACCTATACTAACCGAGGGGGAATTAAGGAAACCTGAAGTGGAGAGAATTACATGTTCGGCATCTCCACACCTATACCCCAGTCCCTCTAGTTCCCACTCACCTGCTTCCCACTGTCTTGTAGATCCCAGAGCAACAATTAGCTACCAGCAGCACAAATCCCCATGTCATAAACAGCCTTCTTACCAATTCACCAGTGACATGAAGGGGCAGGACTCTAGCTGCGAAACACTTTATGGCCAGCCAGATATTGGCCTGCTTCAGCACCAATCCTCCATGCAGACTATAGAGGAGAACTTCAGTAGTATGCAGGCCTACAAGGGCACAAACACTCTCCAAAGTTTGCTGACCATAGGAGGACCCCAGTTCAGTGTCAAAGACATGATACTTGGAAAAGAGAATGTGGTCCACTCAATGACGGTTGCTCAAGGATCCAGAGATCTGCATCACAGTGAGAATAATAACCCTACCACTAACCCTTCCTCCAAACCAATTCACAGCCACAACATCATTCGAAACTTGAGCCAGGACCATCAGCCTGCATTGGTCCACTCTCAGCCCAGTGATGGACACATGCAGTCATACATACATAAAGCCCCTTATCTATATAGTCCCCCAGTCAATGCACATCTTCCAGCATCAACTATGCTTCCCCCAATCCCTGCAGGTATGCAGGGAATCTCACAGGACACATGCCACCTTGCTACAGCTCCATACCCACAACACCATCCTTACATTTACACAGATCCACATCAGCACAGTATGGCATATGGACTGTACCGCCAACCTCAGGGGATGGGGACAGGTTACCACCACCCTCACCAGCTCTACCCACATGAGCGGTTGCCAGCAGACCTGGATATGGATGTATTCTACAGCAGCTTGGACTGTGACATGGAGTCTATACTCTTACATGACATTATAGACTCGGGAGAAGAGAACGATTTCAATTTTGATTCCTCGCTGACACAAGGAATGGGCATGGGTTTTGGGTTTACGAACTCACAGCAGAGCCACAGCAAACAGAGCTGGGTGCCTGGATAAATACTACAGAATCATCAAATAATTTTTTATCAAGACATAACTACCTACATGCCAGCCAGCAGTGGGGTCCCAACGCTCCACCACAATTCAGGGTGAATACACTGTGCTGACGCTGAAATCAAATGAAGATAGAAATCTCTTTTTTGAAAACCGTTTTTATGTTGTCTGTACCTTACTGCTTGTATTTCTATGTTCTATGTTGTGTGTCCACGTATTGAAAACTGCTCTGTTCCCTTTTGTTCCATTTGCTGTGAGGAAAACCCCTTTTGTTTTGCTGACTGAACCATAATGACAATCTAAGCTATGTTATCCAACATTGTTTTGTTCTTCAGTCAAAGTTATCTTATGCACTTTAATTACATCGAACAAATCCACCTTTATCATTTTTCCCTCAGAAAGGAGGAATGCTTGGGACTCTAATGTAGCAAAAGCCTGGACCCGTACCAATTTGAGTGAACATAGGTGCTACATACTGCCATTTGTATGTGGAGTCTCAGTGACAACTCATTCTCATTCTCCTCTCCAAACACTTCTTTTGGCCTCTTGAATAAAGCAGGTGGACATTCAGTGAGGTCTGCCATTGTGTCAAAAAGTCCATTTTACTCCTCTAAATTTGTATCTAACCCCATCTCCCCATGTCTAAACACCATTTTTTATTCGTGGAAATTTTTAACACATTATTTTATTTTATTTACTTTTATTTTTTTGTTGTGATCCATTTAGCAGTTTATCTCCTTGTGATTTTAAACCCACAATCGTAGACCTTATCCTGTTCATGCTTTATAACTGTAGTGCTGCTCTAAATAGCTCACTGCATTACAAAATTATAAAAGGAAACTCTACTAGGTTCCTAATCTACTGGTATGCTGACACAGGCATATGATAAATACATGACAGTAGTCTAAGAAACTGATACATCAGAGACTCTTTCTGGTTCTTTGTGTCTGTGTCCTGATACTTCATGTTGCTTTCTGTGTTTGAAATAGAATCATTGTTTGGTCTCTCTATTCTGACTTTTATTTTGTAAAAACAATATATTGAGAATATTGTACTATAGTTTTTAAGAAATTACAAGGTGTCTATTGATTCCAGTGCTTATTTCTTTTTTTAAAGAGAATGTTTTCATCATTTGTTGAATTTGTTCATTTGTTAAATAAATGAGAAGATAATGCTGTCATCTGGCTGGATTGGTTTGTTCTTTTCTTTTGATTTGATTTATTTGACCATTTTGTTTCAAATACGATACATCTTTGCATCATACAGTGAAAGAAACAAAGTCAGGATAACACAATAAAGCCCTAGGGCTTATTTCCATTAGGGTCCTGAGTAAAGGTAGACAAAGCAAGTGGCAATAAATCAAACATCAACCATCACACCCATATAACACAAAATAAAAACCATCAAGACAAAACTATAAAATATTGTCATACTAACATTGGCATCTGAGCCAGCTTAAAACCTCCTAAACTTCTGGTCGTCTTTAAATTCCCTGGCAACCTGTTCCACAAGCTTGTTGCGACAAACAAGAAGGACTCTTTACCTAAATTACTCTAAACTTTTGGAGGTACAAAATCAGTAGAGCTGCCTCTGGTAGAGTAGCTGTGTACAGTACATCTCTCACTCTATTAAAATAATTATTCAAATATTTGACAGCCCCGTGCACAGTCCTATGTACCATGCACAGATGAATCTGAGAGACACGATCCTCTACTTTTAACCACCCAATAGTCTCAAAATGAGAAATATCAAGATGAGTTCTCATGGGGAGGTTCAAAACAAGCCTTATAGCCCTATTTTGTGCCATCTGAAGCCTAAAGTTCAGGTGCTTTAAGACACCATTATACCAACATCAACATGCATAATCAAAATATGTCTGAATTAGAGCATTTGCCAGAATTGGCATAGCTTTTTTGTCCAAAAACTTTGAGATTATGGACAAGAAACATACTCTTTGATTTACCTTCATAAGTAAGTTTTATGTTTATATATATGTCAGTATGTGTGATCATACAGTAGAGTGTGTGAAACTGACATGTACCACTCAGATAATTTAAAAAACATGATAGAAAAAATTTAATATTATTTTATTCTTTGGCAGCATGTGTTGAGGATTGTAGACACATGATTAGGACGTTATGTAGTGTTACTGTAAACAGGTTATTTTTACACATTTAAATGTATATGATCAATATACAAACCCGATTCCAAAAAAGTTGAGACACATATATTTGATTCACAATAGAATATAGATAACATATCAAATGTTGAAAGTGAGATATTTTGGAATGTCATGCCAAATATTGGCTCATTTTGGATTTCATGAGAGCTACACATTCCAAAAAAAGTTGGGACAGGTAGCAGTAAGAGGCCGGAAAAGTTAAATGTACATATAAGGAACAGCTGGAGGACCAATTTGCAACTAATTAGGTCAATTGGCAACATGATTGGGTATAAAAAGAGCCTCTCAGAGTGGCAGTGTCTGTCAGAAGTCAAGATGGGCATAGGATCACCAATTCACCAAATGCTGCAGTGGAAAAAATGGAGGGGCAATATCAGAAAGGAGTTTCTCAGAGAAAAATTGCAAAGGGTTTGAAGTTATCATCATCTACAGTGCATAATACCATCCAAAGATTCAGAGAATCTGGAACAATCTCTGTGCAGAAAGGTCAAGGCCTTGAAAACCATACTGGATGCCCATAATCTTCGGGCCCTTAGACGACACTGAATTACATACAGGAATGCTACTGTAATGGACTCAGGAATGGGCTCAGGAATACTTCCAGAAAACATTGTTGGTGAACACAATCCACCGTGCCATTCAGCGTTGCAAGCTAAAACTCAATAGGTAAAAAAGCCATATCTAAACATGATCCAGAAGCGCAGGCGTTTTCTCTGGGCCAAGACTCATTTAAAATGGACTGTGGCAAAGTGGAAAACTGTTCTGTTGTCAGACGAATCAAAATTTGAAGCTCTTTTTGGAAAACTGGGACGCTATGTCATTTGGACTAAAGAGGACAAGGACAACCCAAGTTGTTATCAGTGCTCAGTTCAGAAGCCTGCATCTCTGATGGTATCGGGTTGCATAAGTGCATGTGGCATGGGCAGCTTACACATCTGGAAAGGCACCATCAATGCTGAAAGGTATATCCAAGTTCTAGAACAACATATGCTCCCATCCAGACGTCGTCTCTTTCAGGGAAAACCTTGCATTTTCCAACATGACAATGCCAGACCACATACTGCATCAATTACAACATCAGGGCTGCGTAGAAGAAGGATCCGGGTATTGAAATGGCCAGCCTGCAGTCCAGATCTTTCACCCATAGAGAACATTTGGTGTATCATAAAGAGGAAGATGCGACAAAGAAGACCTAAGACAGTTGAGCAACTAGAAGCCTTTATTAGACAAGAATGGGACAATATTCCTATTCCTAAACTTGAGCAACTTGTCTCCTCAGTCGCTGGACGTTTGCAGACTGTTATAAAAAGAAGAGGGGATGCCACACAGTGGTAAACATGGCCTTGTCTCGACTTGTTTGAGATTTGTTGATGCCATGAAATTTTAAATCCACTTATTTTTCCCTTATATTTATACATTTTCTTAGTTTAAACATTTGATATGTCATCTATGTTGTATTCTGAATAAAATATTGACATTTGAAAGTTCCAATTCATTGCATTCTGTTTTATTTACAATTTGTTCAGTGTCCCAACTTTTTCCGGAATCGGGTTTGTATAATGGATAAAATAGAATGCAATGTGATAGGGAGTAGATGAGGCATTTTGTGTTTGTGTGTGAGAGAGATGCTGCTGATGGGGGTGGGGTGGTGAGCATCTAATAAGGCTTGTTATCTCCTCTGAAGCTGGAGTTTGGTCACAGCTGTCATACTCCCGTCTGAGGAAGTCACAGAGGGAGTGTGTCTCTCAGTACAGCCATATTGTTTTCTCACTAGGGAAAACTAGAAAACCTCCTTTTTTTTGTAAGAGACTTTTGCTTTTAATTGACTCTGTGTTCTCAGTCCTTCACTATAAAGGAGAGGAAGACTCAGATTTTAAGGTAAAATGGGACATGCTGAGAGACAGATATAAAAGAAGCTGCTTATTTATCCTATTAGCTTACTTATTGAGGCAAACATTATAGTGTACAAGTCATGTGGACTATGCTTTTGATTATTTAGTTTTTTATCATTAGATAAACAGCATCGTTTCACAGTCTTTGCAAAATAAATGCTTTTCAAATCAAGTATGTTTTTTGTTTTAGTATGTGTGTTTGTGGGGAATCATGTCCTTTTATCCAGACAGCAGTCAAGCTTATTCTGTTATTATCGAGATTTAAGTCACCTTTATATATATAGCACTTTAAACAAAATACATTGCGTCAAAGCAACTGAACAACATTCATTAGAAAAACAGTGAGTCAATAATGCAAAATGACAGTTAAAGGCAGTTCATCATTGAATTCAGTGATGTCATCTCTGTTCAGTTTAAAAAGTGTCTGTGCATTTATTTGCAATCAAGTCAATGATATCGCTGTAAATGAAGTGTCCCCAACTAAGCAAGCCAGAGGCAACAGTGGCAAGGAACTGAAACATCGGTGACAGAATGGAGAAAAAAACCTTGGGAGAAACCAGGCTCAGTTGGGGGGCCAGTTCTTCTCTGACCAGACGAAACCAGCAGTTCAATTCCAGGCTGCAGCAAAGTCAGATTGTGCAGAAGAATCATCTGTATCCTGTGGTCTTGTCCTGGTGGTCCTCTGAGACAAGGTCTTTACAGGGGATCTGTATCTGGGGCTCTAGTTGTCCTGGTCTCCGCTGTCTTTCAGGGCAGTAGAGGTCCTTTCTAGGTGCTGATCCACCATCTGGTCTGGATACGTACTGGATCCAGGTGACTGCACTGACCCTCTGATCTGGATACAGACTGGATCTTCTAAAGATTTAGCAAGTACATCAGGTGTTATGGGAAGTGTACCGGTTCCGGTTTACCTAATTAATGCAGCCTAAAAATCCTTTAACGGATTTGGATATTAGAAGCATATTAGTGTGTTATGTGTACTTTCTTCTCAATGTCAAATTTCAGTAGAAGAACCTGAGGCAAAACAAAGTCTCTTCAAAGTGGGACATATCTTAGACCTCATGGGGTCCCATTGGAATTGTCTAACGATGTTTGTAGAATCATTTGTTTCTGGTTATCACTTACTCAAGTGTGTATTTCCTTACATATAAGCTTGTTAAATAACTGACTGTAAGTTATTTACTAAATTACTGGCTTTATATTTAGAATTCACTCTTTCATTGTATTTCAAAATTCATGAAGGAATTAATTTTGGATGAAACTGCTTTAGTCATAGCATCAAGCTTAAGATAATATAATGTTTAGTGAACTTATGTAATGGTATATGAGTACTAATAATTATATACAGTCGTAGCCAAAAGTTTTGAGAATTACATAAATATTGGAAATTGGAAAAGTTGCTGCTTAAGTTTTTATAATAGCAATTTGCATATACTCCAGAATGTTATGAAGAGTGATCAGATGAATTGCATAGTCCTTCTTTGTCATGAAAATTAACTTAATCCCAAAAAACCTTTCCACTGCATTTCATGGCTGTCATTAAAGGACCTGCTGAGATCATTTCAGTAATCGTCTTGTTAACTCAGGTGAGAATGTTGATGAGCACAAGGCTGGAGATCATTATGTCAGGCTGATTGGGTTAGAATAGCAGACTGGACATGTTAAAAGGAGGGTGATGCTTGAAATCATTGTCCTTCCATTGTTAACCATGGTGACCTGCAAAGAAACGCGTTGCATAAAAATGGCTTCACAGGCAAGGATATTGTGGCTACTAAGATTGCACCTAAATCAACAATTTATAGGATCATCAAGAACTTCAAGGAAAGAGGTTCAATTCTTGTAATGAAGGCTTCAGGGCATCCAAGAAAGTCCAGCAAGCGCCAGGATCATCTCCTAAAGAGGATTCAGCTGCGGGATCGGAGTGCCACCAGTGCAGAGCTTGCTCAGGAATGGCAGCAGGCAGGTGTGAGCGCATCTGCACGCACAGTGAGGCAAAGACTTTTGGAAGATGGCCTGGTGTCAAGAAGGGCAGCAAAGAAGCCACTTCTCTCCTAAAAAAACATCAGGGACAGATTGATCTCCTGCAGAAAGTATAGTGAATGGACTGCTGAGGACTGGGGCAAAGTCATATTCTCCGAAGAAGCCCCTTTCCGATTGTTTGGGGCATCTGGAAAAAGGCTTGTCCGAAGAAGAAAAGGTGAGCGCTACCATCAGTCCTGTGTCATGCCAACAGTAAAGCATCCTGACACCATTCATGTGTGGGGTTGCTTCTCATCCAAGGGAGTGGGCTCGCTCACAATTCTGCCCAAAAACACAGCCATGAATAAAGAATGGTACCAAAACACCCTCCAACAGCAACTTCTTCCAACAATCCAACAACAGTTTGGAGAAGAACAATGCATTTTCCAGCACGATGGAGTACCGTGCCATAAGGCAAGTGGTGGCTCGGGGACCAGAATGTTGAAATTTTGGGTCCATGGCCTGGAAACTCCCCAGATCTTAATCCCATTGAGAACTTGTGGTCAATCCTCAAGAGGCGGGTGGACAAACAAAAACCCACTAATTCTGACAAACTCCAAGAAGTGATTATGAAAGAATGGGTTGCTATCAGTCAGGATTTGGCCCAGAAGTTGATTGAGAGCATGCCCAGTCGAATTGCAGAGGTCCTGAAAAAGAAGGGCCAACACTGCAAATACTGACTCTTTGCATAAATGTCATGTAATTGTCGATAAAAGCCTTTGAAACATATGAAGTGGTTGTAATTATATTTCAGTACATCACAGAAACAACTGAAACAAAGATCTAAAAGCAGTGTAGCACCAATTTTTTGAAAACTAATATTTATGTAATTTTCAAAACCTTTGGCCACGACTGTACAATGGTTTTTATGGTCTCTTACTTAAAAGTACTTAAAAACATACAATTATATATACAAATCAGTAATTTTGGTGTTTTTTAGTTTGTCTTCTTTTTATCAGCCCCTCATTGTTTATTCTGCCATGGGTTATGGTTCATTCTTTATTCCTCCAGACTCCTTAATCATCTTTGAGTGTTTACAATCACTGCTGGTAGATTAGAAGAGAAGCCTTTGAATGACAGATTCTGATTAAAGGAAGAAAATAACCAGTAAATATGTCTCTTGCGAATACTGAGCAGTTCAATTTGTTGAATACTTTGGCCAAACTTTAAGGCAGCTTCACATGTCTCCTTTAAAGAAGAATACAGAATACATTGTGACAAGCTCAGTGAATAAATAAAGTAGAGTCATTGTGTGAGTTCCTGAACAGTTTTCCAAATCAGTCACTTATAAGATTTCGTGATGCTGCTTTAAAAGACATCCAGCTATGCAGGCCGTAAGCAACAAGACTGTTTTCTAAGATTTGGAACTGAGCCCATTAGTCTGTAAGTATCCAGCTGTGGTGTGAATGCATCTATGACAGAGTCCTTAAGCAATGTTAACACACTCTATTCATATCTCCCTACCCTAGAGAACACACATACATACAGAACACTCTCACCATCTTCAGGCACACACACACCAGCCCAACTGTCATTTCAATTGATAAGGCTCTCAAAAATTCCCAAGGTGTGACTGTGCTCCCCTGCAGTAAGTGGCCTGAACTGAAAGCTTCGGTCTAGACTGAGGCGATAGACGTCTCATTAGACTCCTTCACCACACAGCTGCCAGTGTTTGTTCCCACAGCTAGAGAAGAAAGATGGAATTCTAGGAAGTGATAGCTGGGGACTGGGTAGAGTCGATGATGATTGTTGAGACAATAGTTACAGTAGACTTGGACCTGGTTGAGTCGAGCACTGTTTTAACTCTTATTATTAGAGTCAGGCTTTTATTTGTTTTAAGATTTATTTTTGGCGTTTTGCCTTTATTTTTTATAGTGTAGACAGTGTAGAAAAGACAAGAAGTTAAAGTCATGCTTTGGACTATCCACAAAAGTATCTTCTATCTCAGCTTATTCTGTCCAAGAACTACCTGCTCTAAGAGAAACAGGTCAGTTTAGCTCAAAGGGAATTATTTTGGATTTTTATAGGAAATTTGGACAGAATCACTGTTTTGCAGATCACTGCAGAGTCGGCCAGCGATTCAGCGAATGAACTGTATAACATCAACTTTGCCATGGATATTAAAATTAAAAACAAACACTATCACAAACACTATTAATTAGCAAGGCTACAAGATCGGCAGTTTAAAACCTTAAAGTAGCTCATAATCTCCAAAATGGCACTAAGGTGATGTGGAGAGAAACAGAGGAGAGGAATTGTTGTTATTTTTGTTTTCTTTGTGTACAAAAATTAATCTCGTTGATTCATAATATTACAGTTGAACCACTGATAGCAGATGGACTATTCTGACGACGTCTTTCATACTTCTCTGGACTTTGACAGTGCAACTTACTTGGCAGTCTATGGGACAGTAAAAAAGCCTCCCATTTTTCATCCAAAATATCTTAAATTGTCTTCAAAAGACGAACAAATCTTTAACGAGTTTGGAACGACATTGGGGTAAGTGATTAATGAAAAAAAAACATTATGAGGTGGAGTATCCCTTTAAGAGAGAAAATGTGAAAACCAAGTTTATAGCAATATGTGCAATTCCTTAGACCTGATCAACCATTAGTAATTAAATTAACCCTTGCATCGAGTTTCTTAATGAAGCTATTAAACATTATATTAAATGCAACAGTTCAGCTAGAATCTGGAGGTTATACTTTCACGGCCATTGTATTAAGGGATTCCCTTTGTTGGGGTCCTTGCAGAAAGGGTTGCTGATTGGCTGGAAGTCTTTGGATGCCAATGTTTGGGCATTGGCTGAAGATTTGGAGTTATAGGCTGGTTGAAATTTTGACGCAAACACAGTCAGTGTTGGACCCAAAGACACGGCTTTGTGGCAAAACTTAACTCAGAATATGAAACTCTCAACAGAAAGAAAATAAACTAAAGTAAAAGATTAAAAGGGTGTAACGAGACAAGATGTTTTTTTTCTCATTGTGGTTAAGTAGCAGCAGGCCAAAGTATGCTGGAACAGCGCTCGAAGAACACAAAAAGTGCTGGCAAAAAGCATACTTAGAGCAGTGGTGGCAAAAAGCAGAGGCTATAGGTATAATTTGATGGTGTCCTGAGTTTTTGAACTGAGCTGCTGGACACATCCCAAATGGTGTCTTGACAGATTAGACATTGTCTTATCTTGGGGTGTTGCTATGTTTCTCCTCCGAATACATACACTCACCTAAAAGATTATTTGGAACACCATACTGATACTGATTGACCCCCTTTCGCCTTCAGAACTGCCTTAATTCTACGTGGCATTGATTCAACAAGGTGCTGAAAGCATTCTTTAGAAATGTTGGCCCATATTGATAGGATAGCATCTTGCAGTTGAGGGAGATTTTTGGGAAGCACATCCAGGGCATAAAGCTCCCGTTCCACCACATCCCAAAGATGCTCTATTGGGTTGAGATCTGGTGACTGTGGGGACCATTTTAGTACAATGAACTCATTGTCATGTTCAAGAAACCAATTTGAAATGATTTGAGCTTTGTGACATGGTGCATTATCCTGCTGGAAGTAGCCATCAAAGGATGGGTACATGGTGGTCATAAAGGGATGGACATGGTCAGAAACAATGCTCAGGTAGGCCGTGGCATTTAAATAATGCCCAATTGGCACTAAGGGGCCTAAAGTGTGCCAAGAAAACATCCCCCACACCATTACACCACCACCACCAGCCTGCACAGTGGTAACAAGGCATGATGGATCAATGTTCTCAATCTGTTTACGCCAAATTCTGACTCTCTGTTCACTGTGGGTGAGGCAGAGGACAGTGTTGAAACCCCAAATAATTTTTTTGGGGGGGGGTCAACATTGTCAAGTGCAAATTGCAGTAGAGTTTGAACCAACAGAGCCACTGCACAAGATGGCCGCCAGCCCTGAGCCACTGCACAAGATGGCCGCCAGCCCCGAGCCACTGCACAAGATGGACGCCAGCCCCGAGCCACTGCACAAGATGGACGCCAGCCCCAAGCCGTTTCCTGGACCTTTGACTCTAGTGAGTCCAACCATTTCTGAGGTGGTGGATTGCACTGCAGAACCTCCCAAAGTGGCGGCATCTGCTCCAGCTCCTCCTGAGTTCATGGCTTCTGCTGTAGAACCTCCAGATGTATCAGCAGTATCCACCTGTCAACTTCCTGCCTGTCCTGTCAGGGCCACGGAGGCTGCCTATGAACCTCCTGTCTGAACTGTCACGGCCAAGGAGACCGCCTAAGAACTTCTTGTCTGTCCTGTCACGGCTATGGAAGTCATCTGTGAAACTTTTTTCTACCCTGTTATGGCTTTGAAAGCCATCTTTGAACTCTCGTTCTGTCCTGTCACGGCTATGGAGGCCATTTGGGAACTTTCTACCTGCCTTATCATGGCCACGGAGGCCTCCATCTGTTTATGTTCTCTGTTTCACTCCTACCTTTCCAGACTTGCTCTTCTGTGCCATCGACTCCACTGTGGTGGTCCTCTGCTCCCCCATGGTGGGCTTCTGTCCCATCTGCTTGGCTGTGGTTGTCCTCTGCTCCGCCCTGGTGGGCTTCTGTCCTGTTTAATCAGCTGTGGTGTTCCTCTGCTCCATCCTGTTGGGCTTCTGTCCCTGCTGGTTGTGGTGGTCCTCTGCTCCGCCCTGGTGGGCTCCAGTTCTGCCTGCCCTGGCCTAGTGGGCTCCAGTTCCATCTGCTCCACCCCGGTGGCTTCTGCCTTGTCCTGCCCTGGAGGGCTTCTGCTCCTCCTACGCTGCCCTGGTGGGCTCCTGCCTCGCCAGTCTCAACCTGGCTCTCTGCTTTGACTGCTCCTCACTGGTGCTCTTCAGCTGCTCCCTGGCTTCCTGCTCTGCCTGCCCTGCCTTGGCTCTTTGCTCCGCCTTGTCACCCTGCTCCACCAGCTCTACCTCCCTCCCAGATCCATCCACTTCCACATGGACCTGGAATTCCATCCCTCCCCATGTTCCGCCTCCACTCCACCTCCCACCTGAACTTTGGACTGTTCTCAGTTAGGAGCGTCTGGAAGCCACTCCTTAAGGGAGCGGCTATGTCACGATTGTCAGGTGGAGTGCCCATGAAGTCCAGTAGAGGGCACTCCACTCAGGACTATTGCATTTGGGGTCTGAACTCCATTTCCCATAATCCCGTGCCTAGGGCTAATTACCGCCAGGTGTTCCCCATTACCACTCCCCTATATATACTGTGTTTGGACTCTCAGTTATTGTAAAGTCTTGTTTAGGCCAGTCTGTCATTTCCGAGCATTTCTATTTGTGTTTTCCTGCCGTGTCAGATCTTGGATTGTTCAACCGCCTGTGATTCTCTGCCACCTGCCCCGACCTCTGCCTGGTATTGTTACTGATTCTGGATATCCCTTGACACATTTGATGCTGTTATCTGATTTCTGCCTGTCTGACCATTCTCTAATAAAGACTACAACTGGATCCGAATGTCTCTGACTCCTCGTTACATTTATCCTTTCTCAGATCTTAGAACTTTGACATCTGATAATTACCAAATCAAATGTGCTGTAAAACATTAGAGAATTCTCATGTGTAATTAATTACATGAAAAAGTGCTAAAAAAGAAAACAAAATTATTTGCCCAATGTGATACTTAACATTGACACAACAGAGATGTAACAAATCGTCTTTTTTAATCTGATTCTAATTAGTGCACTGTTTTGAGGAATATCACTCTGAAGACTTTGGAGTATTTGTTAACAGCTACATAATGTAAATTTGATATAGTCATAAAAGCAATTTTTTGGGAGGTTGAACTTTTGCTGATGGCACAGAAGTTTTGCCTTCCATGCCAATCAGGTGCTTTTAATATCTATTAAATCTCTTTTGAGGAATTGATGACATGGGGATTGCCACTGTACAATTTGTGCAATAAATGGACTGATGATGTTAGCAGATCACACACTGGTATCAAGCTCTTCATGATTAAGGTGGTCCATAGGAGTCGGTAGACATAGCAGAGGTGGGAAGTGGTCATGGCTGAGTGTGTTAGTCAGTGTGGAGAGTAAATAATTTATTAGCATCAAATTGAAAGTTTGGTCCATTAACCAGAGGCATATTTAACCTGCAGACACCATGACTGTGCCCAATGATTGGCACTATTATGCTATATCAAAAATATTATGCATATTTTCTGAAAACATCATATTCATTGCTGATTATATGATATGCCTGTCTTCCAATTGTTCAATTAATTGTATTTTAATTGTAACCAGTGTGCAGAACATGAGTCAAAAATATGATTATTGCATATTTGTGTAAGGCTTCTGCTATACTGTGTAGATCTGTTGGTTATATGTTGGGCAGTGTGTGATAGTAGATGTGATGAGTTTTAGCAGTGTGTCTCTCTTACATATCAGTGACTGCAAGTTTATTGTTTACTGGGCTTAAACCTACATTTATTTGGTGGTTTAATAAGGCTAATAAATGAATTTAGAAGATAAATGTTTTTTCATAACATGCACTTATGCTGTATGAAAATGCAATTGCATTTTAAAGAATTCAGAATAATGTTCCTCAGAATAAGGCTTTTAAGGTTATAAAAGTCACAAATATCATATAATTCCAAAATAAAATCTTTATTAAGATTAATTTTCCTTGTCTTTAAAAGTGCTGCAGAAAAAGAAGCTATATGAGAGTTTCATGACATATAATAAAATTTTACATATATGACATGTTTCTTTCACATTATTTACTACCAGCCAATAGACATGCAGTGACTGTAGGCTACCTGTAGCTGTGCCCAATTACAGATTTATAAACGAAGATGTATGGCATGTGCATCAGGTGTTCACAGATTTCAGGGCTGAAATATTATTCTCATTTTATCTAGCATTATGCATCAAAACTGGGAAACATCAATTGTGTCAGGATGAAAGAAAGTGTGCATTTGTGTATATATTGTATTTGTTTTACAATGTGAACAGGCTTAGAATGACTTTTTTTTACATTTGCCCAGGGTTGCTGATCTCTCGTGTTTGAAGGTCACACAACCCAGTCTCTCCTGTCCTCCATTGTATCCCATCTGCAGTGTCTCAGTGAGCATACACCAGGTCACTCTCAGTGCCTGCCAGCCACCAACAACCTTTAGCCAGAGATAATGAACAATCTGACTCTCGGATGTTTGCCTGAAGGTTTGTGTACATTTGTGAACATGCATCTCTACGTGTATATCTTGCTTACCTTCTTCATCTGCTCTCCTATCCCTATCTATTTCCCCTTATTGATCCTTGTTTTTCTCTTTAATTAATAATTATATATATAATATACTTTTCACTTCAGAACAGGGGTCAATATGTCTAATTCATATTGTTCAATGTACTTAATACATGGTAGATCACAGAAGTTTTGTACATGGCTAAAGTGGTGACATTTTTTTTTCAATAGTCCACTTTAAACATTCTGCTAACTGTGAAACACTGTGATTCTTATTTGGCTCATGCTGTAACACAGACCTTTTTAGGTGAAGCACTCCCACATGGAAAAAACCTATATAAACATATATGTTTCAATATAGGTTTTGAATAAATGTGACATATATAAAATTGGCCGTTTTCCTATATTATATGTACATATATGTACATATATGCACACATATATATGTACATATATACACATATATGTACACATATGTACACATATATATACACATATATGTACATGCACATGTCACACCCAGGGGCTGGCTATGCTTTAACTAAGCCACACCCCTTCTCAACTTCCACCTCGAGGAGGTCCCCAAACCCGACCCAATGGCCAAGCAACACGAGAACAAGTAAGTGATAAAACAATCTTTATTTAAATATTTAAAAATAGCTTAGGGAATAGGGAAAGGGCAATTAAAACTAAACTCTGACTCGGCCCTCCAGATGGGCTATGGCCGGGAAGAGGTCAGGGAGCAAGGGGGCCACGGGGATCCGGGGCGTGGGGCTCGGGCCCCGGCCTGAGTCTTAGGTATCCGTAGCGCCCTCCTTCTTCCTCCTCTTCGCTGAATACAGCTCACGGTAAGTACTGGTTCACTCAGTTCGTTCTCGAGGTGCCCACTCTCTTTCTCTTCCTCCACAGGCAACAGCTCTTCGCTGATTACAGCTCACAGTAAGTACTGATTCACCCAGTTCGTTCCTTGGGTGCTCACGCTCTTTCTCTTTCTCCACAGGCAACGGCTGGGACACACAGGCACAGTTAGTTCAGCTTGGTTTTGCTCTCACCTCTTCGCTGATTACAGCTCACAGTAAGTACTGGTTCACACAGTTCGTTCCTTGGGTGCTCACTCGCTTTCTCTTTCTCCACAGGCAGCGGCTGGGACACACAGGCACAGTTAGTTCAGCTTGGTTTTGCTCTCACCTCTTCGCTGATTACAGCTCACAGTAAGTACTGGTTCACACAGTTCGTTCCTTGGGTACTCACTCGCTTTCTCTTTCTCCACAGGCAGCGGCGTAAGTACAGGTTCCCTCAGTCTCTCCTCGTGTTACCCACTCTCTCTCCTTTTCTCTCCACAGGTATCAACTTGGGCACAATAGCACAGTTAGTTTGCTTTGAATGGCTCTCACCTCTGGGCTGGACACAGCGTACTGTAAGTACAGGGTTCGCTCTATTCCTCCTCGTGTTATTCACTCTCTCTCTCCTTTCCTCTCCACAGGTATCAACTTGGGCACAATAGCACAGTTAGTTTGCTTTGAATGGCTCTCACCTCTGGGCTGGACACAGCGTACTGTAAGTACAGGGTTCGCTCTATTCCTCCTCGTGTTATTCACTCTCTCTCCTTTTCTCTCCACAGGTATCAACTTGGGCACAATAGCACAGTTAGTTTGCTTTGAATGGCTCTCACCTCTGGGCTGGACACAGCGTACTGTAAGTACAGGGTTCGCTCTATTCCTCCTCGTGTTATTCCCTCTCTCTCCTTTTCTCTCCACAGATATCAACTTGGGCACAATAGCACCGTTAGTTTGCTTTGAATGGCTCTCACCTCTGGGCTGAACACAGCGCACTGTAAGTACAGGTTTCCTCTGTTTCTCCTTGTGTTACTCACTCTCTTTCCTTTCCTCTCCACAGGTATCAACTTAGACACAAAACACAGTTACTCTGCTTTGGATGGCTTTCACCTCTGGGCTGGACACAGCGTACCGTGCTATCTCCGGAGATCTGAAGCACGCTCACAACATATACTGTACTGAACTAGGCCAGGACCAGCAATCTCCTTGTCCTCCCACGCCGAAGTGCGTGAAGGCGGGGGTTTATCTGACAGGACACACGGCAATACACAGCAGCCCACAGCAATATACAACACCACGTCAAAATTATAGGTTTTCACAGCACGAAGACTCACCCACCACACTCAGTGTACGGAAAGGACACCCGTCTTCCTTCACTTCGCTTGGTTCGGATCTGGCGATGGAATATGCGGCCTAGCTAGTGATGTCGTCGTTGCGACTACTTCAATAAGTATTCCTTCGGCTCTCCCACCACACTATATTAGGGGTAGGGCCACCCTCCTCCTCCTGGAGAGATCTACACAACGCCAGGTCAATATACAGGGCACTTTCGACTGGCTCTTAGTACTCACATCAATGCCACTTCCAATCCCCTTTTTCACGTCGTCTCAGTTCGCCGTATAATCTGTTCACTTCTCAACCTTTAAGGTTCGCGATGTCTTCACAATCATACAATTCCAGCCTGAGGGAGAGAGAGAGTTAGACAGCTACCAGCAGCGTACCAAGACGGGCACAACCCAGTGCTTCACACACACCAAAGAGAGCTTCCTAGACTGTGAAATAACTTGGCCTTAAGTACTGCCTTGTCCAGCGTATCCTCCAATCACCAACCGCTGTCCCTAACTAGGCACAGGTGCATCGAATTCCCTGATTTTCCTTCTTACGGCGCTACCGGAAGTTCCGGTGTTCTGTTTTTCCGGTCCGGGCGGAAACACTTCCGGGCGGAACCAAACTTCCCGAATTTTGGTTCCGCCCCTAAAGATCGTCACCTTGTGACACACACATATATATGTGCATACATATACCTATATAGATACATATATGCACGTATATATGCATGTATATATGTTCACCTATAATAGTAAAATTAAAATCCATAGCTGCTAGGCAACATAAATAAAAGTCCGAAATGTACATTATTTATTTACTCAAGATCAATCAAATAGTACAAAACAAAAAACATAGTACAAGAACAAAAATAAGACAAAAAACCTGCTAGGCAACATAAATAAAAGTCCAAAATATAGAAATGTACATTATGTATTTACAAGAACAATCAAATAGTACAAGAAAAAAAATAAGACAAAAAAAATCAACAATAAAAAAAAAATATATTCTTGTTGCTCTTCTCAGCTCCTTGAGCTTCGGATTAATAGATGTGCCTATCAATATATCATGTTAACATATTGCCACAGTTAAATTCCATAACATGCCAATTACATGTGATACCAATTTCACATGTTCGCACATACATAAGTTCTTGCATAATTTTTTACGTTAATTCTTAGTTTTTGCCTTGATAATAGAAAATCTGAGCTAGGCATCATGTATGACAGTCAAAAATGAGATTTGAGCTACAAAATGAACAGATGCCATTAGCTATATAGAAGACATATCTTGTATGTATGGGCTTATATGTGGATATGAAGAAGCAATACAGGAGACCTATATTTCCTGTATATGCACATATATGCACCTCAATTTTGCCTATATGTGGCATATATACGCATATATGCAGCATATATTATCATATATGTGCATATATGCAGCTTAAATGTGCATATACACTGCATATAGGTTTCATATATGCGCATATATCCACATATAGGTTCTTTCCATGTGGGCTGAGTGATGTGACTGAGTTGAATGCTGCTCAGTAAATGTGGAGTCACAGACACATAGTAGTTGTCTGAGTTATTTATTTATTTTTTGCTCTGGAGAAGAACAAGAGTAAAACAGACTAAGTAACTTTTCAAGTACAACTGACCATTGGCAAAGACCCGCCCTCCTTAGTTACTGTTGCTATCCCTTACAAACAACTCACACTACAGGTAGGCTGCATCCGAAAACAGAAAATTGCCACCTTCAGAGGACGCATTACAAGATAGGAAGGCATCAAGGCATGTCCGAATTCAATGTTAGTTTCACTTCCTGTCTCCTGAGATGCCTTCATCTGGGTGATTTTTGAAGGCAGCATAGATGTATCCTTCACTGCCTTTGATATCCCACAATCCTGTGCATTCCATTCTGTCAGCAAAAAAATAAAAATAAAGATGGTGTCTTGAAAGTTGAGTTTGGTGGTCAGTTTGTGTGTAGATGTATATTTCTGACAAACTTTATGCACTTTTGATGTAATTTCTAGCGAGAAATCAGTATTATACTAATTCAATATTCGTTTAATCATCAAAACTCATTCTATTTTGTTGTAGATCATTAAACCGGTATGCTGTCTCAGAAAACTGTCCAAAATCAGTTTCATGAGGTGCCTTTATGCAAAAACGTTTCCAGTCACTGCCTCATATAGCAGTTTTCAGTTTTCAGATGCAGCCATTATGTTCTTCTCATGCAGTGAAAAATACATTGCAGAGCAAAGAGGAAACTGACATGTAATTATTCATTACATTATTGAATTATTAATTTATCATTATTGAAAAGAAGCTTGTAATACATTCAACAATCCCAATGTATTGACTTGTGTTTCATATATATATATATATATATTTCCCTTTGTATTTGCAGGTTGTGTAGATGAATGCAGCAAATAACAGGTTCGTGTTTTCTTCAAGAGGCACGGACCAACATAGTTTCATGTTTGGTAAAAGTGTCCATAATCAAAGGTAAAGAGATAGGAGGTACGGTGACCCTGTTTTAGTTATCCGTTCACCACACTGCTGTTTATGTGTTAATCTAAGTGGATTTTTAATTATGTATTTAACTGCTAAATCTTCGGGACATCAAAGAGCCATCTCTAGACTGGGACATATCTGTGATTTTTTTTTAATTCATTTTTTTTACCCCATATTTGTAGAAAAAAAAACTGACAAAGCAAATCCAGTTCTTTGACAGGGAAATTAGCACCAGTTGAATTCAGCAGGTGTTTGAGTGTACTCAACCCATCAGAACTCATAGAGGATTAACATTCTTGAACAACAGCTCTGACATCTAGCTTCTAGCTGATAGCTTTTTTTATTTATTATACAATTAACAAAACACAAAAAAGGCATCTAATATTAGCTCATTCTATTCTTTTACTATTCTAGTGTCTGCTAAATGACTAAATGTAAATATAAATCTTCACAGGCATCATAAAATTGCGGCTATGTCACCATCTAGATTTGTCTCTTCAATATCCTAATGATTTAGCAGTTAAATACATAGTTAAAAATTCACTTGGACATATTCATGAACAGCAGTGTGGAGACAGAGTAAAGAAAGCAGGGTCACCTTTTATTTATATAGCGCTTTAAACAAAATACATTGCGTCAAAGCAACTGAACAACATTCATTAGGAAAACAGTGTCAATAATGCAAAAATGATAGTTAAAGGCAGTTCATCATTGGATTCAGTTATGTCATCTCTGTTCAGTTAAATAGTGTCAAGTCAACGATATCGCTGTAGATGAAGTGTCCCCAACTAAGCAAGCCAGAGGCGACAGCGGCAAGGAACCGAAACTCCATCGGTGACAGAATGGAGAAAAAAACCTTGGGAGAAACCAGGCTCAGTTGGGGGGCCAGTTCTCCTCTGACCAGACGAAACCAGTAATTCAATTCCAGGCTGCAGCAAAGTCAGATTGTGCAGAAGAATCATCTGTTTCCTGTGGTCTTGTCCTGGTGCTCCTCTGAGACAAGGTCTTTACAGGGGATCTGTATCTGGGGCTCTAGTTGTCCTGGTCTCCGCTGTCTTTCAGGGATGTAGAGGTCCTTTCTAGGTGCTGATCCACCATCTGGTCTGGATACGTACTGGATCCGGGTGACTGCAGTGACCCTCTGATCTGGACACAGACTGGATCTGGTGGCCACGGTGACCTCGGAACAAGAGAGAAACAGACAAATATTAGCGTAGATGCCATTCTTCTAATGATGTAGCAAGTACATAGGTTGTTATGGGAAGTGTTTCCGGTTCCGGTTTACCTAATTAATGCAGCCTAAAAATCCTTTAACGGATTTGGATAATAAAAGCATATTAGTATGTTATGTGTATGCCAGGTTAAAGAGATGGGTCTTTAATCTAGATTTAAACTGCAAGAGTGTGTCTGCCTCCCGAACAATGTTAGGGTCTTCATACCTCATATGTCTCAGATTAGAAATTTTTGTGTGTATCAGTCCAATGTGCCACAGCTGCTCTGAACTTCTACTGCTTTCTGAAGAGAGTGCATGAAGAGTCCAGGCTTCTTCAAATGTGTCCAAGTCTGCCTGGATTCTTGGGAGGAAAGTGCACTGTACACTAAACAGGTCCTCAGTAAATCAGTGATGTCATCTCTGTTCAGTTAAATAGTGTCTGTGCATTTATTTGCAATCAAGTCAACGATATCGCTGTAGATGAAGTGTCCCCAACTAAGCAAGCCAGAGGCGACAGCGGCAAGGAACCGAAACTCCATCGGTGACAGAATGGAGAAAAAAACCTTGGGAGAAACCAGGCTCAGTTGGGGGGCCAATTCTCCTCTGACCAGACGAAACCAGTAGTTCAATTCCAGGCTGCAGCAAAGTCAGATTGTGCAAAAGAATCATCTGTTTCCTGTGGTCTTGTCCTGGTGGTCATCTGAGACAAGGTCTTTACGTTATGTGTATGCCAGGTTAAAGAGATGGGTCTTTAATCTAGATTTAAACTGCAAGAGTGTGTCTGCCTCCCGAACAATGTTAGGTAGGTTATTCCAGAGTTTAAGCGCCAAATATGAAAAGGATCTGCCGCCCGCAGTTGATTTTGATATTCTAGGTATTATCAAATTGCCTGAGTTTTGAGAACGTAGCGGACGTAGAGGATTATAATGTAAAAGGAGCTCATTCAAATACTGAGGTGCTAAACCATTCAGGGCTTTATAAGTAATAAGCAATATTTTAAAATCTATACGATGCTCTATAGGGAGCCAGTGCAGTGTTGACAGGACCGGGCTAATATGGTCATACTTCCTGGTTCTAGTAAGAACTCTTGCTGCTGCATTTTGGACTAGCTGTAGTTTGTTTACTAAGCGTGCAGAACAACCACCCAATAAAGCATTACAATAATCTAACCTTGAGGTCATAAATGCATGGATTAACATTTCTGCATTTGACATTGAGAGCATAGGCCGTAATTTAGATATATTTTTGAAATGGAAAAATGCAGTTTTACAAATGCTAGAAACGTGGCTTTCTAAGGAAAGATTGCGATCAAATAGCACACCTTGGTTCCTAACTGATGACGAAGAATTTACATCATCATGTTTCCTGATGATATCTCCCAAGGGTAACATATAAAGCGTGAAGAGTAGCGGCCCTAGTACTGAGCCTTGAGGTACTCCATACTGCACTTGTGATCGATAGGATACATCTTCATTCACTGCTACGAACTGATGGCGGTCATATAAGTACGATTTAAACCATGCTAATGCACTTCCACTGATGCCAACAAAGTGTTCAAGTCTATGCAAAATAATTTTGTGGTCAATTGTGTCAAACGCAGCACTAAGATAAGTGAGTGAAGTGAAGTGACATTCAGCCAAGTATGGTGACCCATACTCAGAATTTGTGCTCTGCATTTAACCCATCTGAAATGCACACACACAGAGCAGTGAACACACACACACACACACACTGTGAGCACACACCCGGAGCAGTGGGCAGCCATTTATGCTGCGGCGCCCGGGGAGCAGTTGGGGGTTCGATGCCTTGCTCAAGGGAAAGATCCAATAAAGATCCAATAAGAATCCAATAAAATTAAGATCTTAAGATCCAATAAAACTAATAGAGAGATACACCCACGATCAGATGATAAGAGCAGATCATTTGTAACTCTAAGGAGAGCAGTCTCAGTACTATGATACGGTCTAAATCCTGACTGGAAATCCTCACATATACCATTTTTCTCCAAGAAGGAATATAATTGTGAGGATACCACCTTTTCTAGTATCTTGGACAGAAAAGGGAGATTCGAAATTGGTCTATAATTAACTAGTTCTTTGGGGTCAAGTTGTGGTTTTTTGATGAGAGGCTTAATAACATACATATCCTAATGACAATGAGGAATTAATAATAGTCAGAAGATGATCTATGACTTCTGGAAGCATCTCTTTTAGGAGCTTAGATGGTATAGGGTCTAACATACATGTTGTTGGTTTAGATGATTTAACAAGTTTATACAATTCTTCCTCTCCTATAGTAGAGAATGAGTTGAACTGTTCCTCAGGGGGTCTATAGTGCACTGTCTGATGTGATACTGTAGCTGACGGCTGAATGGTTGCAATTTTATCTCTAATAGTATCGATTTTAGAAGTAAAGTAGTTCATAAAGTCATTACTGCTGTGGTGTTGGGAAATGTCAACACTTGTTGAGGCTTTATTTTTCGTTAATTTAGCCACTGTATTGAATAAATACCTAGGGTTATGTTTATTTTCTTCTAAAAGAGAAGAAAAGTAATCGGATCTAGCAGTTTTTAATGCTTTTCTGTAGGATATGTTACTTTCCCGCCAAGCAATACGAAATACCTCTAGTTTTGTTTTCCTCCAGCTGCGCTCCATTTTTCGGGCTGCTCTCTTTAGGGTGCGAGTATGCTCATTATACCATGGTGTCAAACTGTTTTCCTTAACCTTCCTTAAGCGTAAAGGAGCAACTTTATTTAAAATGCTAGAAAAGAAAGAGTCCATAGTTTCTGTTACATCATCAAGTTGTTCTGAGGTTTTGGATATGCTAAGAAATTTCGTTACATCAGGAAGATAACTTAAAAAGTGATGGTTCTTCCATACTTGTAACAAGAAGTAGAATTTACAATTTTGGCTATATGAAGTTTGCACAGAACTAAATAATGATCTGAGATATCATCACTTGGCTGAATAATTTCAACACCATCAACATCAATTCCATGTGACAGTATTAAATCTAGAGTATGATTTCGACAATGAGTAGGTCCTGAAACGTGTTGTCTAACACCAATAGAGTTCAGAATGTCTATAAATGCAGATCCCAATGCATCTTTTTCATTATCAACATGGATATTAAAATCACCAACTATTAAGACTTTATCTGCAGCCAGAACTAACTCGGATGTAAAATCACCAAACTCTTTAATAAAGTCTGTATGGTGCCCTGGTGGCCTGTATACAGTAGCCAGTACAAACATAACAGGGGATATATCATTAACATTTGTTTCTCTGGATAATGTTATATGAAGCACCATTACTTCAAACGAGTTATACTTGAAACCTGCCCTCTGAGAAATCCTGAAAACGTTGTTATAAATTGAAGCAACACCTCCACCTTTGCCTTTGACGCAATTTATATATATATATATATATATATATATATATATATATATATATATATATAAAATAGTCCAGATATGCAGTTGCTAATAAAAATATGTTCCATATAATAATTTAACATTATGCTTTGGTACAAATTACTACAGTTTTTAAGTGTATTTATACCTGTCTTGTCAAGTTCATTTCACCTCTTGACTTTTACTCAATTTAGGCCTAAATTAAATTTCAGACAACTGTACATTACCGTTGATTATGGACACTTTTACCAAATATGAACTATGTTGGTCCGTGCCTCTTGAAGAAAACATGCACCTGCCAATCTGTACAACCCCCATTCCTTGGTGTCCCTTGACCCTGATTTAAAGAAAAAAAAATGCAATACATTTCAAGAAAAAAAAAATTAAAATGCTTTTTTCTTTACTGTACTTGCCTTGACAGTATGCCAAATTTCTAGATTGCTTCTTTAACTGTCATTTTGCATTATTGATACACTGTTTAACTAATGAATGTTGTTCAGTTGCTTTGACGCAATGTATTTTGTTTAAAGCGCTATATAAATAAAGGTGACTTGACTTTACTTCTGAATTGGTATGATGTCGAGGCCTGGTTGTTATTTGCTGCATTCATCTACACAACCTGCAAATACAAAGGGAAACATATATATATATATATATATATATATATATAAAACATACCAAATACATTAGGATTGTTGAATCCTTCAAGCTTCTTTTCAATAAACATATACATCATGTTTTCATATAAATCATAGTGAATGGACTGATCTTGATAGTAGATGACTAGTAACACTGTAAATCAAATGCAAGCCTGATAAAAACTGTTTTATAAGAACACAGACTTAACAAACTGTCAAATATTATGATGTACCTATTTACAAGATTAAAGATAAAACACTTTTTAAACTCTTTACTCTCATTCTTCTAGCTTTATAAACAAAACCGATTCCAAAAAAGTTGGGACACTGTACAAATTATGAGTAAAAACGGAATGGAATAATTTACAAATCTCATAAACTTATATTTTATTCACAATAGAATACAGATAACATATCAAATGTTGAAAGTGAGACATTTTGAAATGTCATGTCAAATATTGGCTCACATTTCATGAGAGCTACACATTCCCAAAAAGTTGGGACAGGTAGCAATAAGAGGCTGGAAAAGTTAAATGTACATATAAGGAACAGCTGGAGGACCAATTTGCAACTTACTAGGTCAATTAGCAACATGATTGGGTATAAAAAGAGCCTCTCAGAGTGGCAGTGTCTTTCAGAAGTCAAGATGGGCAGAGGATCACTAATTCCGCCAATGCTGCGGCGAAAAATAGTGGAGCAATATCAGAATGGAGTTTCTCAGAGAAAATTTGCAAAGAGTTTAAAATTATCATCATCTACAGTGCATAATATCATCCAAAGATTCAGAGAATCTGGAACAATCTCTGTGTGTAAGGGTCAAGGCAGGAAAACCATACTGGATGCCTGTGATCTTCGGGCCCTTAGACGGCACTGCATCACATACAGGAATGCTACTGTAATGGAAGTCACAACATGGGCTCAGGAATACTTCCAGAAAACATTGTCGGTGAACACAATCCACTGTGCTAATTGCCGGAAGAAAAGAAGAAAAGTCAGAGAGCACCTGTCCATCAAAAGCTCACTATCCAATCAGAGTAGATCACTGTTAAGCCCGCCCCCACGAGAGGTTTGTGTCAAAACATCAAATGAAAAACTGCGAACCGTAAGCGAAATCTGTGGCAATGAATTCAGAATCCACGATTAGCGAAAACGAATCCTTGAAAAACATGAACAAAGAATGAAGCATATTTGAAGAGCATGTTAAATTTGTGCGACTGAGTTCATTTTTTTCGTTTTCATTGTTTTTTTCTTCTTTTGTAATGGCATATTTTTGACAGTTTCTGAAAAAGTTACGTTCAGTTTTATAAAGTTTCATTCATTATTATTTAAACAAATATAATTCCATACAAGCAGAGGAGAGAAGATCGAGTGCACGCGAGGGCTTGTATTGTATTCGAGCGCCAACCTCCTGCTCTCTCTCGTGAAGCCAACAAGGAAGTGACTAAAACTGCAATTCATTGACTGGCCGCTAGAGGTTTGCTGCAAAAGGGAGTCAGTCCCATAGTCTCCCCATGTTAAAATGCCCAACTTTACAGCAGAAAAAAACCTGTTTACGGTCTGGTTCAAAAAATTATTTTGGTCTCCATAGCTATTTTTTCCCTTCATGACAACTGTGTGGGGGGGGGGGGGTTATAACTCATCCGTTAAAATTATATTAAGCCTTAAAGTTCTGCATAATTAAGGGTGTGGCCACTTGAGTAACAGGTGGATTGCCGCTGCTGACACTGCCGTCACACTAGGTGGGCGTGGCTTCAGCAACCAGCTCCCACCTTTTTGCCCATTTTCGATTGTCAGTTTTTAGGAGCTGTCACAGGATAGAATGAAGCTGTTCTGTTCCTTGCAGTTGTGTCTCACAATTACATCCTCTATGCTCATTGAAACTAATTTTGTGTAATTTTGACATGTGTCAAACGAATACCCTAAACTCCAACAAAGCAGTAATGTTTTTGATGCTGTTTGCCACAATGTGTATATGTGAAGTCGGATTTTCAGTGATTGTGGCCTTAAAGACAAGGTATAGTACTGCGTTGAGTGTGGAGTATGATCTCCATTTTAAACTGACGTCGATAAATCCAGACATCAAATCCTTAACTGCTGAAAAGCGACATCACCCATGTCAATAGGTACTGGCTGGAAGACTGCTGATCAGACTGTGGGACTGTTCTTTTCTAAAACTGACAAAGTTGACATTGTTTCTCTGTTTAAATGTATTTTTTTTACATAGGTATGTATTTCATTGCAATATATTTATATATATCAGCTACACACTTTTATGCAATATAATTGTAAATAGTAGGCCATGCAGAAAGTTTTACAGGCTGGTGAGGTACAAATGCACAAGGACAAAGGAGATCATCAAAAAAAAATAAAAAATATTTTAATTAGAATATCCAGGAGACAGGTCAATGAATTCACATGAGAGTAATGAATAAACGTCAATGAGAATGGACAAAATACCAAACAGGAAGAAGATTTAAGGCAGCTGACAAGGGAAAGACAGGTGGAGGGAGTTAACAAATTATGACTAATGTGCAAATTAATCAAAAAAAAAAAAACTAAACCAAAATAGATCATGACCATAACAGTTCGGCCCCTCCCGGAACGACATGTTCTTGTGCTGACAAAAAAGTTGGGTGGGTGGGGGTTCAGGAGGCGGGCATGGGGCAGGCAGTGGAGAGGGAGCAGAGTGGATGGTGGAAGGAGGAGCCAGATGTAACTCCAGAGGCCAGCCAGGATAGCGGCCCACTGTCACACACCTGGACTCATTTTGTGTGTTTTTGCCCCTGTGACCCAGTTTCTGTCTTCCGTGTGTGGTTTGATTAGTTCCCAGGTGTGTCTAGTCATTTCCGCATGTGTTCCATGTCCCTGCTAATTTAGTCATGCCATCCACCTGTGTTTCCCCATTATCCCTTGTACAAAAGCCTTGTCCTTTCAGTTCTGTGTTGTCGGGTCTACTCATCTACTTGTTACGTGTCAACTTGTCTACTTGTCCACTTGTTACCTGTTACTTGCCACTTGCCATTTGCCACCTGTTATTTTGCTACTTACCTTGCCTATGTTTGAGTTAATAAATCCTTGTTTCGTTTATCCCTCGGCTCCGTGTTCCTTCCAGCAGCGTAAGCCGTGACAGAAGACCCGACCTAAAAAGTTAAAAACTGCGTGTTTTCCCTCCGTTTTGTTTTCCGTTTTTTCACAGTCTTTTTCTTTCCGCAGTGTGTTATGGATCCCCTCTATCGCCCCAAATACCTCCTCCTCCTGCTGGAGCAGGAGGGACTTTCTCTCGAGGACCATACTAGACGGTTTCTCTTCCTAGCTAATACCACCAGCTACCCGGACCACGCGCTCTGCACCTTTTATCACGCCAGCCTGAACTCCAGGTGCAGAGCGTTGTCGCCCGAAGATGGTCCTCGGGAGGATTTCGCCGCATTCATAGAGTGGAATCTGGTGAGAAATGGGTCACCTCTCACGGTCGGCCCAATGGAGGATCTCGCCAGGTCCACTCTGGACCCAGAGCCCAGACGGGCTCCTGATCCTCCGTTAAGCCCAGGACGGGCTCCTGATCTTCCGTTAAGCCCAGGACGGGCTCCTGATCTTCCGTTAAGCCCAGGAAGGGCTCCTGATCTTCCGTTAAGCCCAGGACGGGCTCCTGATCCTCCTTTAAGCCCAGGACGGGCTCCTGAACCCCCGTTAAGCCCAGGACGGGCTCCTGAACCCCCGTTAAGCCCAGGACGGGCTCCTGAACCCCCGTTAAGCCCAGGAAGGGCTCCTGATCTTCCGTTAAGCCCAGGACGGGCTCCTGATCCTCTTTTAAGCCCAGAACGGGCTCCTGATCCCCGTTAAGCCGAGGACGGGCTCCTGAACCCCCGTTAAGCCCAGGACGGGCTCCTGAACCCCCGTTAAGCCCAGGACGGGCTCCTGATCCTCCGTTAAGCCCAGGAAGGGCTCCAGCCCCAGAGCTTACTCCAATGCCTGCTCCTCCAAAATTACCACCCTCCCACCCACTCCTGCCTCCTCCTCCGCTGTCGTCTGGCTGCCCCTCTGCTCGCCCTCAGCCTACCATCATTGTGGTGCAAGCTCAGCGGGACCGCCATCCTCCAGCGACGCCTTGGTCGGCGTCTCCCTCACCTCCGCCTCCAGCCTCTGAGGCCTGGACTCCGCCTCGGCCCGTTGACCCGTTGGCTCCACCATGGCTCCTAGCTCCTTCCTCTCCGCCGTGGCCCGGCAGTCCGCAGGCTCTGCCTGGCTCCCTCGTCCCTCCGGCTCCGCCTTGGTCTGGCGTCGTCCATCCTATGCCTCGGGACTCCACTCCTCCGGCTTCGCCTCATCCCTCCGTCCCTCCGGCTCCGTCAGGCTCCTTCATCCCCTCGGCTACACCTCAGTCCTCGGTCACTCTGGCCTCACCGCGGCCTTCCGGATCCACATCGCCGCGTCAGTCACCAGAGCCATCAGTTCCGCCTAGGACCTCCGGCTCCTCCCCGTCACCCTGGCTCTTCGGCTCTCCGTCTCCGCCTCGGGCTCCTCCTCCACTTGTTACGTTGCCGTGGGTCGAGTCCCTGGAGTCGGTGACCATTCCTCCACCATGGCTCCTTCCACCGTCGGCCCCACCTTGGGCCATTATGGCTGTGGCCTGGGTCCTGCTGGGTACCTCCTGCTTCAGATCCTTCCTGTCTCCTCCCTGGCTCCTCCCTCCATCATCTCCTCCCTGGCTCCTTCCTCTGTGGTCCCTGTCTGCTGGCCCCCTCCTGGGAGGCTGTCCTCCACCGGAACCTCCTCCCAAGTTCCCACCCACGCCTCCCTTTGTTGTTTCTACGGTGCGAGGACGCACCTACCGGGAGGGGGGAGTACTGTCACACACCTGGACTCATTTTGTGTGTTTTTGCCCCTGTGACCCAGTTTCTGTCTTCCGTGTGTGGTTTGATTAGTTCCCAGGTGTGTCTAGTCATTTCCGCATGTGTTCCATGTCCCTGCTAATTTAGTCATGCCATCCACCTGTGTTTCCCCATTATCCCTTGTACAAAAGCCTTGTCCTTTCAGTTCTGTGTTGTCGGGTCTACTCGTCTACTTGTTACGTGTCAACTTGTCTACTTGTCCACTTGTTACCTGTTACTTGCCACTTGCCATTTGCCACCTGTTATTTTGCTACTTACCTTGCCTATGTTTGAGTTAATAAATCCTTGTTTCGTTTATCCCTCGGCTCCGTGTTCCTTCCAGCAGCGTAAGCCGTGACACCCACGTAGGAGTTGACGGTAGGAGCCATGGTGGAGAAGGGGTCAACTGACGAGCCAATGGATGAGAAACCCAGGATGGAGCCGAGCAGACGAGCAGAGCTTAGGCAGAGCTGGGGGTTCAGGCAACCGAGGCAGGGCTCCGGAAGACCGCAGCAGAGCAACTGACGATGGAGGCAGACCTGGAGGGGAGGAGCCTGACAGAACTGGAGGGATGGAATGAAAATATGAAGCCAGAGGACTCCCAAGGTGGTGGATGGTCAACGGCTGACCAAGGTGGAGTCAGAGGGACGAGGGAGCCCGGTGGAGCTGGTGGGATGACGAGCCACAGTGAAATCAAGGGAGCTAAGAGCCAAGGCAGAGCCAATGGGTTGAAGGACAGAGGTGGACTACATGGCTCGGAGGCTGTATGCGGAGACAGGGGATCCTCATGCCAAGGCGAAGTTGGAGACTTGAAGTCCCAAGGTGGATCAGAGCACCCAGAGGGTGAACTGAGAGACTGACAGGCACCAGCGGAGATAGGGCTGAGGAACTGGCTGGTTTAAGAGGAGGCAGGAGAGGGAGGCTGAGAGGGAAACACAGGAAGAACCAGGAGAGACGCAGGAGATTCAGGACTGGGCAGAACCAGCAAAAACACAGGAGAACTGGATAATGCCTCCCCAAACTAGTCAATTAAATCCATCTGGAAGATGTCCATAAGTTCCTCTTAGTCCACTTCAGGACTTCAAGTCTCCAACTTCGCCTTGGCGTGAGGATCCCCCTCAACTTCCCAGAGACCGGCTGCAGCTCACCCTAATTATTATTATTATAAGACTTAATTTTGCTTGCTTGGCCGATCAAAGAGGTCTTTGTTTGTTTAATTACCACAATGATCGCTAGCATCGAATCAGGCCTGCAACGGGGTTGGTTTTTAATGGGAAAACTCATTTAATTGTATAGTGTGTTGTGTTCTATTTCCGTGACTGAATTGTATAGTGAGTATGTGAAGTAAACATAATTCAACAAGTAATCATTTAGTAATACTTTTCCATCAGAAGACAGTTAGACACAGTATTAATTAGAATTTCGAACTCAGGCCCTTATCAGTCCAGCGGTAAATTGATAAGGTGGCTACATAACCCTAACTATAACTATAACCATAATCTAACAGTCTATTAATACTAAATAATAAAGTTAGTTAACATATTGTGGTAAAGTTACTTACAGTTAATAACTATCAAATCTAAGTGTAACCCTAAAACCCATTTACTATACTCTCACTTAACCAATAATTACTGGCTTATTTCTGTTTATCCTTTAGATGTTTGAAAGTTGTATTTTTTTCTGTCCTAAATGTATGTGACTGTATTGTTTTTCCCTGCTGTCCATGACCCTATCAGAATTTATGCATTGTTTGATCATGAACTATTAGAAAACCACTACATTTTATTGTATTCCTTCTGACAACTTCATGACGTTTACCTGCATTCTATATTTACTGCCTTTCATATCTTATTTATTAATTTACTTCTTTTCATTGTTGAATAGTGTTTTCTAATTTATTTATGCCAAGAAGCTATCTACACTTTTATACCTTTCCTCACATTTTCCTTTTTCACATCCTCTTCTCATCTCTGTATATGTGAAACACATTTTCTCTCGTGCACATTTCTTTCTCATCAGATTGATGCAAGCAGAGAACAGGGGAAGCCCTCTCACCCTGCATTCTGCCAAATTAGCATATTCATGAGAACCCACATGCATTATACATGAGATCCTGAGGGGAAACAGAGGAATGACACATGCACACACACACACACACAGTATAAACATAATGACAAAGCTGTAGGTACACAATCAGTAAACGCAAGCATTAAAAACAGTTACTGGACAAAATATATTATTTAGGGCTGGTAATTGATTAAAATTTTTAATCTAATGAATTACATGATGTGGTGATTAATCTAATTAATCGCAAATCAAAGTTGGAGAAATTACTCTGAAAAGATAATATAATGTCATTGTTGTGCTAAGCATCAAACAGAGATTACAAAAAGTAGGTTCAGAAAGAAATATTTTGTTTGATAAAATGTATTACATATACTCTTTTGGACCATGTGAGTAAATGATGACAGAATTGTCATTTTTGGTTGGGTGAACTATAATTTTTATAATTTATTTTCTTAATTGGGTCACACTTTATTTCAGGGTCCAATTCTCACTATTAACTAACCATTAACTATGACTTTTGCCTCAATCAACCCCTTATTTGCTGCTTATTAATAGTTTATAAGGTAGTTGTTAAGTTTAGGGTATTGGGTAGGATTATGAATGTCATGCATTATATGTACTTTATAAGCACTAATAAACAGCCAATATGTTAATAATAGACATGCTAATAAGCAACTAATTATTAGTGTGAATTGGACCCTATACTAAAGTGTTACCCTTAATTTTATTATTACTATGAAAATATGAAATTATTTATTTAATGAAATGATACTCTAAATAATAAACTAAAACTGCCAGTAGGTGGTGGTTAATGTCTTAATTATTAAGTCATCGAGTCATTTATTCATTCATTTGATTCGTTCAAATGCCTGATTCATTCAGGAGTAAGGTAAATGGTTCTTTATGAATGGTTCATTGAATCAAAAGGCTTGTTCAACTTGAAGCGGGTCATCAGCATCAGATCGATCGGTGTGTGACATCAAAGTACCGCAAGAGCTTTAGATAGCAGACGACTCCTTGTGCTTTAGAATCGCTCTCGATGCCACTTCAAAGCCAACGCGACTATGGCCAATGGTTCAACGCGCCAAATGGTTCACCAAATTCGATGAATGAACTGTTGTAAGATGAGTATCACATTTGCACTCATGTGATATTGCACTTAGCCTACAGCTCGTGTGATATTTCTTAACTATGTGATGTAAATATGAGACAAAATTTAAAACAGAGGCATTTTGCACCATATCTTGAATTTTAGGGACATAGGCTCCATCACGCAGTGAGTTGTTGTCCTGCTTCATATTAGTCATCAATCAACTGTATGAAATGGCAGATGATACACATAGGTCTGGGGCGGGGCAAAAAATTATTTTAACGTGTTATTTTTCTCCATAATGAATTAATCTAATTAACGCGTTAAATTACCAGCAATAATATTATTTTTTTTATTTATAGACCATTCTTATTTTATATTATAAAAATAAGAGTAAAAGCAGTGTCACTTGCAGTCTCAAACCAGTGCAGCAATACAGAGATTTAATTTTAGCGTGCAGTATTTAATACTTCTGACTCTGTTCAATTAACTGCCTTAACAGAGTGCTCCCTTCATGCTTCCTCTGAGCATAAAAAGAATCTTCTAAGCTCCTCTGCAGCTTCGAACATCCTCCAGAGAGTGAAAAGAGGCTGGTGAAGAAATCTCAAACACAGAGGCATCAGAGACGAGGCAAAAGGAAACAAGCAGAATGATTAAACTGGGAGGCTGATATGTGTCGTTACTGTTTGCTTTCAACATGCCAATTTGGACTGCCTAATATGGGCCCTAGTTCACCCCAAAATGAAAACTCTTACATGATTTACTGCAGATATTTTTCTGTGTAACACAAAAAGGAAATATTTTTGAAAGATGTGTTTGTATTGCATGTTTAATCTGTGAGAGAAATAATCACCCTTAAGTTTATATATATATATATATATATATATATATATATATATATATATATATATATATATATATATATATAAAATTATATTAATGAAAATAATATTTTCTTGCACTTTACTGCTAACAATCCCAAGAACCCGGTGGTAAATGGTAAATGAAGGCAAGTTGAATATGGCAAGTTGGAAATTTAAAATAAGTTAAAGGGGTCATATGACGTTGCTAAAAAGAACATAATTTTGTGTATTTGGTGTAATGCAATGTGTTTATGTGGTTTAAGGTATAAAAAAAATATATATATATATTTTCCAAATAATATACATTATTGTTGCTCCTCTATGCCCTGGCTTTCTGAAATGCGTCAATTTTCAAAATTCTCATCAGTCTGAAAAAGTGAGGTGTGCTCTGATTGGCCAGCTAGCCAGTGCGTTGTGATTGGCTGAATGACTGAAGCTTCTGACAGAAATGCTACGCCTCTTAACATATTGTGATGCTGTCTCCCAGCACGAGACTAAACCAATAAAATCCATTACAAACGATTGCATTTGTTGCATCCAGTTGGGACATAATTACTGATTTTAATGACTTATACTGGGTTTTTACGCATTTGTGTTGCGTATCGCACTGCTTAAACATAAAACCATGTCTGCATTTGTGATCTGAGAAATTACATATAACAAGTGCTACTCTACACTGCTCAAAACTTGTGTTTGAATCATCAGTATCTAATTATTTAAATATAAAAAACATACAGGTTTTGAGTCAGAAGCGAAAAAGACTCCCTGCAAAGTTGGAACTGCCCCATTTTATAGAAACAGCCTTTGTGCCACAGACGCATTGTAGGCAACTGGTCCATGAAACAGTCTTCATCTTCATAATGTAAGTTATGACTATAACTATGGATTTATGAGACCGAATGATGACCGTCACCACGGTCTTACCTTGAATGACACCATTCTGCTAGCTCTCCTCGAGACCTAATGTAAACAATGTCAGATGACTGACCCCTAGTGGTTGGTTCCCTATAAAACATCCGGAAGAACCGAACACTTCCTCTTGCCTGGAATGCCTCAGTTCATCCCGAGTGACAAGAAATGGTGACGGTCATCATTCGGTCTCATAGATCCATAGTTATAGTCATAACTTACGATCTATTTCGACCTCACTCAGACCGTCACCATGGTCTTACCTTGGATGACTAGTGCCATCAAGGTCATGAGGGAATGTAAGCCTCTCCTTCTTCACATCCCTGCTTAGCGGCCGAGAGCAGAATTGTGGACCCAAGCGTAACTGGGTCCGCCACATTGACCCTGTAATACCGGGCAAAGGTACAAGGTGAGCTCCATGATGCCGCTGCACATATGTCCGTTAGTGCCACCCCCTTCAGTGCTGCCCAGGATGTGGCCAGACTCCTGGTAGAATGAGCTACCAGGTTCCCTGGGACTGGTAAGCTCTGACTGGAGTATGTGTGTGCAATAGTGTCTACAGTGTGTAAATGTCGTAACGACTGTGTCCGCTCAATGTATGTGCGAAGTGCTCGAACTGGACATAAGGTAGCAAGATCAAGTTATGTACAAGAGAGATCAGGATCAGGTTGAACCGCTGCAAGTTCGATTACTTGATTGATCTTGCAAGTATTAAGAACTTTAGGCAGGAAAGCCGGGTTCGGCCAAAGAGAGACCCCTGAATAGTTTGCCTTCCATCTCAGACAGTCTTCACTTACTGCCAAAGAATGTAACTCACCCACTCTCTTTGCTGAAAAGATAGCAAGTAGAAAAACTGTTTTCCACGTCAGTGATTTAAGATCCGCTTGGGCCAGTGGTTCAAATGGGGCTCTAGTCAATGACTGTAGAACCATGGGAAGATCCCAGGATGGTGATCTCAGCCTTTTTTCTGGATAGAGGCGACATGCACCTTTGAGAAATTGAGTAACCAACATATGTTTACCAACTGATAAACCTTCCACAATACTGTGGAAATGAGAAATAGCCGCCACATAAACTCGTACTGTGTTGACTTTTTTTTCCTGAGTCTAAAAGCGACTGAAGAAAGCATAAAATAGAATCGAGACCACAATTCACGGGGTCTAAGTTTTTGTCCTGACACCAGTTAGAGAACACACGCCACTTGCTCGAGTAGTTATCCCAAGTGGAAGGCACTTTAGCATTGTTTATGGTTTTTCTTACTGCCTCCTCTAGCTGACAAGAGAGGGGCTCAGTAGGGGCCAAACCCAGAGTTGTAATGTGGCTGGGTTCGGGTGCCAGATCTGTCCCTCCACTTGAGAGAGAAGGTCTGTTCTGATTGGTAGTGGCCATGGATGGCCCTGTACCAGACGTAGGAGAAGTGGGAACCAATGTCTCTTTGGCCATTTCGGGGCAATCAGTAAGATCTTGCAACGTCCCAGATCCACCCTTTTGAGCACATGAGGAATCAATGGTAGGGGAGGAAAAGCATATAATAAACCTCCCGGCCACTCGTGAGACAGTGCATCCAGTCCCGAAGGCCCTCCTTGGCCGCTCAGAGAGAACCACATCTTGTAATGGGTTGTCTCGGCTGATGCAAACAGGTCAGTGTGGGCTCTTCCAAACCGGGTCCAAATCAGATGCACCACCTCCGGGTGCAATCGCCATTCCCCCGGGAGAGGTCCAGTACGGGAGAGGAGATCGGCTGCCCGGTTCACTTCTCCGGGTATGTAGATTGCCCTGAGAGAGGCAAGTCTTGGGTGAGCCCAAAACAGAAGTCTCCTGGTTTCCTGGAGGCAGCGCAATGACCTGGTGCCTCCTTGGTGATTGATGTAATAAACTGCCGACATATTGTCGGTTCTTACAAGGACATGCCTGTCCTGTAGGAACGGAATCAAGTGTCTCAAAGACAGATAGATTGCTCTCAGCTCAAGCAGATTGATGTGTTCCATAGTCAATGGGAACATCCATGAGCCTCTAACTGATCTTCCTTGCCAGACAGCCCCCCAACCTTTCAGAGAAGCATCGGTTGTCACCACCATTCTCCTCGCTGGTATATTCCCCAGAGGAACACCTTGACCCAACCTGCTGCTTCTTATCCATGGAAGCAGAGCCTGAAGACATTTCTGTGTGACCTTCAACTTCACTCGCCTGTGTAATTTTGGGTGGAGTTGAAATTTGTTGATCCAACATTGCAATGGTAGTGCTTTGAGCAGTCCCAGAGGCACTACCTTTATTGCTGCCGATATCATCCCCAGTAATCTTTGGAACTGTGCCAACTCCATCCGCTTGCCTAAGCGGAAAGATTGTGCCAGGGCATATAACCTTGCTACCCTCTGTGGGGACAGAGATGCTGTCATTGTTAAGGTGTTCAAAACTAACCCTACAAAAACGGTTTCTTGCCGTGGTTCGACATTGCTTTTTTTGTGATTCATGCAGAACCCAAGCTCTTGTATATGGTTGATAAAAGCCTCTGTATCTCTTAAAACCTTGTGACGACTTGGTGCACAGATCAGCCAGTCGTCCAGGTATGGGAGGATCTTTATACCCACTGCCTGAAGAGGGTAAAGAGCGGCTGACACCACTCTGGTAAATACATGGGGAGAGAGGGAAAGGCCAAAGGGAAGGACCTCGAATTGATATGCTTGGCCTTGAAAAGCAAAGCGAAGGAACTTCCTGTAATCTGGATGAATGGGCACATGAAAGTATGCATCTTTGAGGTCTAGTGTTGTAAACCACTCGTTTGGCTCTATAACCTCCAAGATTTGGGCGGTGGTCAGCATCTTGAATGGCAACACTTTTATGTATGCATTCAGACGTCTTAGGTCTAAGATGGGTCGGAGACCACCATCTTTTTTGGGCACAAGGAAATAGTTCGAATAAAACCCAGTGTGCTATTGTAGGGTTGTAGCAGAGTAATTGCCTTCTTCCCAAGAAGGGTTGTTATTTCTTTGGATAAAATTTCTGCCTGGACTGCGTCTTTGACCACAGTTAAGTGAATCCCTGAAAACGAAGGAGGTCGTTGCCGGAACTGGATTCTGTATCCGTTCTTTATCGAAGCTAGTACCCAACGATCTGAGATTTTCCTCTCCCAGCTGTCCAGGCATAGCTGGGAGCAGATTCCGGCAGCTCTTCCAGGATTGCTATGCAGTTCCCCCATAGGGGCCTGAGCCCCTGGGGTTTCGCTTCTTTTGTGGTGCATCTCTAACTGATGTACGAGACCGAGCCATTTGTGAATGCAGTGGTGCTTCTCTGGCACTTTGTCTGCTATCAAACCTCTGAGAATGGGTATTTTGTCTTCTGTTGAACTCCCATGGTCCTGGCCGACTAAAATGGGGATGATGAGGGGGCTGAAAGCCTCGATATGACTGTCTAGCTGCCTTAGCGGGACCAAACGTGCGTTGCACTGATTCTCTTCTCTTCCGCGCTTGCTCAGCTTTATCAAGTGTCGTCTGAGAGTCTGGGTGAAACACACGGCCTGGTGTGACAGGCATGTAGGTCAGTTCCTTCCTGATAGTATCAGGTAGGGAAGTCTGTGCTAACCAAATCTGCCTACGAGAAAGGATTGCAGATGACATAGAAGCCCCAATGTCTCTAGTGAGCTGGGCGTGCGTAACCAGGGCTGCATCGACCAAACCCATAATGTCCCGATCCTCCGGATTTATAAGAGAGACTGGGAGACCCCAGCCCACACACCTTGCACCACTGGTGTCGTTGATGCCTCAGCCTGGGTTTCCAGACCTAAAATTCTTGCAGCGCTAAGAATTCTGTTTAAAATGTCAGGTTGGTTACTGTCTCCATCAATAGCAGAAGACCTGGACTCATCTCCTTGATCTTCCTCACCCACATCCTGATTATTACTACCAAAAAGAGAGTCATGAGCATGAAGAGAAATTGTGTCAGGAATGTTACATCTTCCGCCCTGATTTGGAGGGATATCATCCTCAGAAACAACAGATGAAGCTGCATGTTGTTGTCCACCTAACCCCCTATCGTGGGGTCTAAAATTATCCATTTTCCCAGCCAAAACCCGTAAAGTTGCTAGAATTTGCATCTGGGTGTCAGCTTGAGGTTCTGAAGCCCTTGACCTTCTTCCATCAGAGCAGCTAGGTCCATCATGGACTTCAAAAGGAGAATGTTCCCTTCTCCGTTTAAGAGAGCATGCATCAACCACTGATCCTGACGCACCTCTATCATGAGCTGGCCATTCAAAAAGGCTAGCTCTCTGCACCCTCTCTTGTAGGGAGAACTCAGCTGCAGCCGGGCATGGTTTTCCAATGTCCTCCAGTAAATGGGCCATACCCAGACATGATGGACACTCGCGATGTCCATCCCGAGGATGCATAGTAGCACGACAATAATGGCACAGAGGTTGACTCATGATTGTTAGACAGCTGCGTACAGTTGTAGCTCAGATAACACATAGGAATATGAATACTCTACTCCTGCGCACAGGAGTTTGCCAATGATATGTAAATGTGTGTATACACAATCAAAATCATATATATATCTACTTAATTTCACTGAGCCGCTGCGATAACTATATTCCTTGATTGAGTCAGTGTGATAACTATATTCCTTGATTCAAAAAAAAAATTATTATTTTTTTTTTTTATGCAACACCTATCTATGCGCGAACGCACAGATCAAGACAGGTGACCGAGTCCCCTCCGCTGCGAACAGCAGATCAACAGGTAAACAAATAAACCTCCTTTCAACTGATGTGAATATAGATCAAAAAGTTACTCACCACATCCGTACGCTTCTTAAGCGTCGGAATACAATCCCTACAAACAAATTTTAACTTGAATCAAATTCGTTAATTTGTAATGTAAATAATACCAACCACTCACCTGAAATATAGAAGAAAAAGGAAAAAAAATACAGCAATCCTCAGGGGCACCAGGCGCCTGCCCTATAGTGATGGATTGAATGGGTAAAGATTTCCAAATAACAGCGTATACACGCGGATTTCCTCCAAACTGGTCTCTAGAGAGGCGAGAAAGGCAAAGAGGAAGTGTTCGGTTCATCCAGATGTTTTATAGGGAACCAACCACTAGGGGTCAGTCATCTGACATTGTTTACATTAGGTCTCGAGGAGAGCTAGCAGAATGGCGTCATTCAAGGTAAGACCGTGGTGACGGTCTGAGTGAGGTCGAAATAGATCCCTCTCTGGAGTCGATTAACGCGGATACGCGTTATGAGTCATTTTCTCCTGATAACCCCGAAAAGAACTTAAATTACACTTCAGTTTTAATCGTACAGATAAGAGCAATACATCAATCGAATCTGTAAAGGGTCTACTTTTTTTTGGATACAGACATAATGATAACAAAACTTTGTGCACTTATAAAATAAAGATAACAAACAAGGTGTGCTGTTTGCAGCCTTTGTCTGCGCTGATCTTCATTTACAAACACGTCATTAAAATGAACTGTAACTCCGTGAATACTCAACGAAGAGACATGAGAGATATCTATAGAAAGCTTGACATGTCTACTTTTAAACTAAACAAGTGCCGCCGAACAGATATTCTGTGATAAAGTAATCCATGTGAAAACAAAGCGATGTCAGTTTTTCACGTCTCCCTTCATTATATCTAATGTGACCACGCCCCCGCGCTGAACGCGCTATTCAGATTCAAACTGAAGCGCGCGGGTTGAATACGCCCACACAGAAGAAAAAGCAGCGAGACTGTTCTTCACGTTCTTTTATTTTACTGTTTGCTTCGCGATAAAAGGAATAAGACATAATTCACCCCAAAAAGATGTGATGTGGTTGAGGATTTGAGAAAAAAAATAATGAAGCACTTTATTCAGCAGAGATCATAAACATGAGTAAGTCTCTTTTTATTTATTTATATACTTGTACTAGATTTCACATATAGTGTAAACATTTTACTAGTTAGACTTTTTCCAAAGACTTTTTCCAAACTATAATTCCTGACTAAATATATAATCAAGTGAAACATTATGAAGTTTCAATAACAATATACAATACTATACAACAAATAGATGTAACAAATAGATAACTGTAACAAATGTAAAAACAATGCTGTTCTTTCAATTTATTCCCCCTAAAAAACCTGAAAAATATTCTCAGCTCTTTTCAACATTAATAATAATAATAATGATGATAATAAAAATAATTATAACAATAAATGTTTTTTTTATAGAAAATAAGATTGTTAAAAAGGATTTCTGAAGGATTGTGTGACTGGAGTAATGATGCCAAAAAACTAGTTTGAAAGTCAGCTTTGATTGTTAATAAACTGTTTAACTGCTCCCCCACGTGGATATTAAAGTATGTTGTGGGATAATTAAATATATTCTAAATAAACTACAAACATAAAATTATATAGATTTATTTTGTCCTCGCATTCTTTCTTGTAACACCTCCCTCTTAGTGGCACAGATGACTGAATGGCTCATTATGCAGCTCATTATGCAGGCCTTTGTCTTCTCAGGTGTAAATCACAATGATATTCATGATAGTTGACGCCTACTCGCATATGACTTTTACCAACAAAAAGAAAATTTAAATCAATATATCGTTTTCTGTAAGTGAGTAAACAAGATTATTTTCACATAATTTAGAAAGAAAAATTCTAGGCTACAAGCTCCAGTTCTCAAAAATCCCGGTAACCAATGTTCTGTATGTGTTTTTTTTTTTTTGCCTTATTCAAGTGATTTAACATTTTTAGTTTTTCAGTAACCATGCATAACAGTTTTTTTTTCTCAGAGTCAAAAATACAATCATGTACATGCATGCATTATAGCCCAGTTTGTGCTGATTACAGTGAGATTAGACTTTACCCATTTAGATATTTATAAGAAACTGAAAAAAGCACAAATGTCAGGGCATGACAAAACTTCTCCAGGCCCCAAAAATACCCTTAGACTCCAGAGGGTTAATTGACTGGTATTAAGTAAGTCAGATTTCAAACGCTTTTTAACCTGAGTACAAAAATAATGAAGTAGCTCATTACAACTCTTTAAATACTGAAGAAAAGAGTAAAAACCCCTATAGTTTGCTGGTAACCTGTAAACATACACTTAATTTACAACATTGTCTGCAGTGTTGTGCAATTTGGATTTAAACGGATGTTTTGAACGATTTGCAATGTTTTTTTTTTTTGGAAAGTGGCATTACAGTTTAATGAAAACTAATATCCTCTTACAGTTTCAGTCTGAGGAGAAGGGGAACTCAGTAACTTAGTTCTAATTTTTCAAGGCTGCGTTAGGCTCTACTCCCTGCCTCACGTTTCTTCTTTTTATGAATTTACTAGCTAACTAGGTCTAACAATACTTCCAAAACTCTTTGAAAGAGTTTGTGATTCCTCCAGCTGTGTGGTTTGGGACCTAGCAATCTAGTCTCCCCTTCTTCGCAATTCTGTTTATGTGGCTGACACATGAAATCTGAATCACCATCACTCTATGACCCTTTTCCTTTTTGTCTCGCTGTCCCTTCTCACTTCCTCTTCCCTGGTCTCAGTGCTCTTGAAGTACAGCAGCCAAAGCACAGAAGGTTCCTGTGGGTAAGCAGGGATGGGTTTTTGAAGTGATTTCTCACTTAGCTCACAGGGAGTACAGCAGGCATTTGGTCTGAAGAGCACGAAACCTTCATCCTTTGCAGGCTTCTGCCTCAGGATTCTGCTCTGCTGCAGCACATGATCATATCACGCTCTTGCTCTTTGAGCTCTGTTGCTATAACCTTCATACTTCCACATGTTTTCACTTCCAATCAATCTTAGATTCTGTGTCAAGTGATGTTTTAACATAGCATGCCTTCAGCATAGCATTACTTGAGTCATTTTTAAGTTTAAAAGGGGTAAACATGAGGCATATTGCATGTTACAAAAATGTTACAAAAAACTATCATTGTATATATATATATATATATATATATATATATATATATATATATATATATATATATATATATATATAAAAGACTAAACTCATCATACACCCCTCAGTTGAAACGTCACGAGCACTGACCTATACACACAAAAAGATTTCCATGTAGAATTCTTCTTCTTTTATTAAAGGGGCAACATCCATTGTTGGATGGAAAAAAAAGTTGGGGGACACATCATGTAAACAATCATAAACGTTTGTGGGAGCTCATTTTCTGCAATCACTTAAAAGCCTGTGGAAAATTGGTGTACAATCTACATCATCACTGTGGCACTCGATTACTGATAAATTGCTATCATTTAGCTATTCTCAATTTCTGTGATCAGCTATGCACAAAAAAACGACAACAAAAAAAACATGTGCAGCTATTTCAAACACAGAATTTTCCCCTAATGTCCGTTGCTGTTTGAGGAACAATTTTACAGTGTTTAGTCTTAATGCTTTATATTCTGTTTTTTGCAGCCATACAATAGAATGTAGTGAGAACCAACAAGTATTAGCTGGGTTTGAAATGGGCACATACCAATCCAAAGAGCTCCCCTATTCCAAGTTTAATTGACAGCTACGAATGTGATTTCTTTATTACCCCCTTGGTAGCTTTTCACAGGGAGATGTGTCTTTGAAGATAAGCATTTGCTTTCGCTTTAATGATATGCTGTCTGAACCTCACTTCAGTTAACTTCCTTTCCAAGATATGAACAAAATGTTGAATTAGCCAGGCTTGTTGCCTTCAGTTTGAGCAGCTGAAAAGCCAGCTTTGACACACTTCAAGCGAAGAGGAAACCAGAGAGCACCTGACAGTTTATGCTATTGTTTGATGACTGTCAGAGGCTGCTTTTGCTTCGCTCAAATTGGATTCCGTCTCCTGGAATGAATTATCAAATGCTAAGGGAAGGATTAATAAGTCATGGAGCTGTTTTCTCTGCGGTGTTATGATTATTTCACAAACGGAATTGCTCCTCTTTTAGTCATGCTGTCTGTTTTTTGTTTTCTATCTAGCTGCCTTCCTTCACTGAATTTCAAGTATCAAGTATAAGGTTTGTGCAGAATCTTGGGAGTTTTTATGAGACCGGAGTCATTTCACCATGATCTGACTTGCTGTGTATCTGGCTGATACAAGTCAACAGTAGAAGGGAAAACCACCTGTCCTGACTTAGAGCTTCTCCCAGTGTACATGTGTAATAAAACCCAGAGGTCAGTCAACTGCAGCACAAGAGAGACTTTCTTCAAGCCAAAAAGGATGAAATCACTGGGCTCTACCTTCTCAGTAATCCGAATGCCACTTTTCCCAGTAAGCCACCTAGTGGATAACTTCAACTTCTCTCTCCACATAGTGTTATAAAAAATTATAACATTAAATGTAAATATAAATACACACACACACACACACACACACACATACAGAAACATTAGTCATTTAGCAGACGCTTTTATCCAAAGCGACTAACAAATTAGGACAATAGAAGCAATCAAACCAACAAATGAGCAATAAAATGCAAGTGCTATGACAAGTTATATATATATATATATATATATACAGGTAAAAGTGGTGATGACAATAGTTCCTGCTTAAGGATGCATACAAATTTCTGTAAACTGCTATGCAAATGCAAACACTGTGATGTAAACTAAAGGCTGTTGACTATTCAGGAGCGCCAATTCCTACGAGGAAACAAGCTTTGTCTGAATATAACACATTCTTTTTTTTCTAACAGACAAATAAACAAACTAAACAAAAAGCATGTAGATGCATACAAGAAAATGATTTAAATTATACTTAAGTTTGAGTATGTATGAGATGTGATCTCTAGAAGGACCAGATCAAAAAAAAAAAAAAAAAAAAAAAATAAGCCATCAAACGCCCTTCTCTGTCTTTCTCTCTCCCTTTCTACTCCTCCTTCTCTCATTAAAATTGTGAGCTCTGGCTTCTAATTAAATCCCACTTGAAAAGTCTGAAAAGTCAGACTCAGATTGATTCTAATTTGCATTTCTGAATAGGGTCTGTTGCTAAAAGAATTAATAAATTGGCAAAACACAGCCCCTAAAAATCCATAACACCCAACAAAGTAAACAAATCAGGTTTGTTAATGGAAGCCTGCAGAGACCAAAAAAAAAGCACCCTGAGCTGTCTAATTCCTTTAATATTCTGTTTTTATATCTGTCACAATATGTGTAAAGGTTATATTAAAGGCAATGTACTGCTTCAGGCATAATGTAAAATAAAGTCAGTGAAAATCATAGTGAACTGCTAAACATTTATAACAATAGAAGGGCTATGCTACATTTCTGCTGCATTACTTCCATTACAAATAGTTATCAAAGAAAGAAAGAAAGAAAGAAACAAAGAAAAGTTAATAGCTTCACTGTAACACATTCTACTTTCATGAAATACTGTTCACACATCACTGCTTTCCTGCTGATTAGGTTGAAAAAATGTGCTTTTGCATAATTTATATGATAAAAAAAAAAAAACAAGGACTTCACCGTTATATTAACTCTGTTTTATGAATACCATTGTTATACAGTGAAATGCACTTTGCACTTTGCACTTTGACATTTTAAAAGAGATCAACAAGAGATAATAGTAATGAGAATCAAAAAATTAGAATCACACTGTCCTAGAGCCTCTTTAAATGGGGCTCTCCCAAATCTTGCACAATTTCCACACTGAATATAATGCATATAATAATTAATTACTTTATTGATTTTCCTGGAATTTCACTACAGATGTTGTACAGAATATCCACTAGATTGTCTGTAGTTTAATACAGTTAACAATAAATCTCACCAAAACAGCATTCACAAGTTTTGGCAGGTCCTCATTTTCACAGTAGGAACCGAAATTATCATTTGAAACTGAAAAATGTATTTATACATAAATAAATAAAACATAAATAAACACAATAAAATGTTTGCATTTATGTATGCAAAATAATAATAATAATAATAATAATAATAATAATAATAATAATAATAATAATAATAATAATAATAATAATAATAATAATAGATGTTCGATGTGTTTATATATTACTGTTAGGTTTGTAAGAAGTACTCAACACATGAATTAATTAATATTTACAATGATATTTGATCCCTTTAGAATTTCCTCAGACATGTCTCTTCGTAGATTTTGTACAGATTGTTTTGATGGGTCAATGACGAACTTTGTTATCAGTAATGTTCAGAAGCAGTTAAGAGACTGATTGACAGGACAAACCAAACTGTATTGGTTAAAAACAACATTTGCCAGTGCCATATCAAGGATTATAATAACACAAATAACAATGAATTCGAACCCTACTGACATAATGAAAATCTGAATTTACAAAAATATGGCTGTCCGATGATTAAATGCAATTAGTTAAACTTGTTGTTTTTAGTGAATAACAATTATTTATTTTAATTGTTTGAAAGTCCTAATTACTAACATTAATGAGACATTTCAGTAAATTGCTCTTATTTAAACATGCAGTATGGAATCAAAATAATAACATGAGACGTACTTTGATGACGTCGGGAAAGAGTGTAGGCTCATGGGAGTTGTTGTTCATTGGAACACGCGCTCTGTCGCTCCCCACATTCTTCACTCATTTTAACTGAGGCCGGCGTCTCAGCTGCGTGGCGTGTCAGTTTTTAATTCGGCTCCCATGTTAATAGGTTAGAGCTTGCAGACTGCCTGTGTGAGACGCGTGTCTCAGGCGCGGCTCGAGCCGCGCGGAAAACGTGTGCATGCTAGAAATAGAACCGACGCCTATTTTTCACGCGACACGCGCGCGTGTTGGAAGCGTTTCCAGGCAAAATATAATAGGAAAATGTTTATATGTAATTTTGTACACAAATACATATTAAATCATGACATTTTGATGTTTGAAAGTCTATAGGTTGACATAAATTCAGATACAAATGTAATTTAAAAAATAAATAAATAATTATCGATTTTCAAATATTGCACCTGTCAAACATAAGTCTATTTTGCCGTCAATACTGTTGACGGTGTCCTTTGTCAGTAGGCTTTATATTTATGTTCAACATGAAGTATAGATATTGTTGTCATGAAGACAAGAGCCTGGTCTGTCGGCGGTCTCCCTCTGTGTAACCTACAGCAGGAGCAGCGCGCCACTCTTCTGGCACCCAGCAGAGACGCCACGCAGCCAGTGTGTCACCGGCCTTAGTATTTTGACAATCACGTATTTTCGAACGGAGAGATATATGAATTATCAGACCATTATCAAATCAATATTCCATCTAGCTAGTAGTAATATATGTTAAAAAAAACACGGTTGCCTTTCGTTAATAATTATAATTAGGCTACGTTTATACTATGATATCGAACAAAATAGTGAACTGCATTTGAAGCTACTTTATCCAGCTAGATATAGAACACATGTAGATTTACATTATACTCTACATGAGAGCTAGTCCATCTGCATTTTACACCAGACATCATCGTTTCACAAAATATACGGATAGATATAGTAAGCTGAATGAATGCATTCCTGTTTATTAGAATGCAAGCATCTCTCTGTAGTTTCAGCTTGTCACGAAGCTCTCTCTATCTTGGAAATGCAACTCCAATATTTACCCGTGTCTTGTTTCTTCTTCGTCCCAAAACCTTCTCAGGTCATTTATTTCACCCGTACGGTTGCGCTTCACAGAACGTGCAGGCAAAGCATAATCATGATCCATAACTAAGTTATTGATTGAGATATAAATACGAATATAAACAATATAAATATAAAATATAATAGTCTCGATCAAGGCTAGCTACTACTTTTTCTTCTTCGTCTCGTCTTTGCTTCTGTTCACCTTTGTATTTGGCGGTTCCGCAGGAAGTTAGATAAACTAGAGGGGTCAAAGTTTATATGACGCCATAGACGGGCGACAAAACGGAAATAAAGAAACGTGCCGTGTCTTCTAATTAAACTATAATTTTCTCCGGATTTTAAAGTTCGTGGAAACTGTCGGGATAATGTAAGTACACAACAAAAAAATATATATAACATAGATATAGTGATATCTGCTATTTTTAAAGCAGAAAAATTACATATTGCGCCTTTAATGAAGTCGCATTCTGTCATGAATAATCTTTTGACAGCAATATATTACATTTTTAGAGAGATTCCTAAATTTATTAATCCTTTTGTAGCCATTTGTTCTCTTGTGCTATGTAACACTGCACCCATTGTGTAGTAATTAAAAGTGGTACAGATGACCAGCAGTATCCTTGGAATTGAGGATTTCTCCAATGTAGAAATGGCAGGTAATGTAGAGGCTACAGTTGAGATCTAGCCTGGTGTCACGGTGTGGTGCGGGAGAGAAGCATGTAATGAGAAAGATGATGATACAAAGTCTTTAATAATCCACATAGGGGTAATCCATGAGGAGAAGGCTGAAACACACGTACACATCGACGAGACTGGACAACCAAACACTGAACTAAATGCAACTTATAAGGTGAACGTTAATGAGGGTAATGACAAGACACACCTGAACATAATGACACTAACATGGGACACAGAACACATAGGGAAAACACAACATAATGAGTCCAGGGGCGTGACATTACGCCCCCCTCCCGGAAGGTGCGCCCTCACACCATGGAACAATGGGGGTGGAGATGGGGGACTGTGTGGGAACCAAGGAGGAGGTTCCAGTGGAGGACGGACCCCCAGGAGGGGCCAGCAGACAGAGACCCCGGAGCGAGGAACCAGGGAGGAGACAGGAGAAACTGGGAGGAGGAGGAATCAGGCGGGACCTAGGCCACAGCCATAATGGCGGCCCATGGTGAAGCCGACGGAGGGAGGAGCCATGGTGGAGAAAGGGCTGATGACTCCAAGGGGCCGACCGTCGGTGGCGGAGCAGGTGAAGGCCGAGGCGGAGATGGAGAGCCGATGAGCCAGGGCAACACTGAGGATCCGAAGGGCCAAGGCTAAGCAGATGGCACCAGTAACCAAGGCAGAGGTGGGGATTCAGAAGGCCGCGGTGGAATCGGAGCCAGAGGGAAAGGGGGAGCCTGATTGAGCCAGAAGGACAGAGGGACGAGGTGAAGCCGGAGCAGTGGAGTCCCAAGGTGGTGGATGGTCGATGACAGATCAAGGCGGAGCTGGAGGGATGAGGGAGCCCAGCAGAGCTGGTGGACTGACAGGCCACGGTGGAGAGGAGGGAGCTACTGTAGGAACCATGGTGGAGCTGCTGGGTCAAGGGCTGAGGCAGAGTCCAAGACTCAGAGGCTTGAGGCAGAAACAAGGCATCCTCCAGCCACGACGATGATAGAAAATTGGCAGACCCACTGTGGTGAATCCACATGTGGATCCACATCTCCCGTGGTGCGGGAGAAAAGCATGTAATGAGAAAGATGATGATACAAAGTCTATAATAATCCACATAGGGGTAATACATAGGGAGAAGGCAGAAACACACGAACACATTGATGAGACCGAACAACCAAACACTGAACTAAATGCAACTTATAAGGCTAACTTTAATAAGGCTAATGACAAGACGCACGTGAACAAAATGACACAAACATGGGACACGGAACACATAGAGGGAAAACACAACATAATGAGTCCAGGGCCGTGACACCTGGCATATGTACTTATGTAGCTGGACCAAACACTTAAGGATTAATGAATCGATACATTTATTAATTAAAGATAAACAATGTGGTACAACAGTTTTAATAAATCTATCTATCTATCTATCTATCTATCTATCTGCTTGCATGTCTGTTTGCAATCTGACAATCTTTAATATGTGTAAAGCATACATTTTATTTGAATAATCATCAACTTCAACACTTCTTGTGTGAGGTCAGTGGTGCAGTTATTGAAATCTTTGCTGTCTTTCTTGATGGACTTTGCTTTCTTTGGAAATGTAACAGTGAATAGGGCAGTGTAAAATTTGGATTTGGCACTTTGAGGCTTTGATCAATCTCTTTTTGTCCAGCCTTCCTAAGATTGAGTGATGTCCAACCGTTCAGAAAAGTTATGAGCCATTACATGTTTTCTGTACCTCCCCTGTAGAGAGCCATACATTTGTCTTATAAATGTCCCTGGCCTCAGTTTCCTTTGTTTTCTCAGAATTGAGTGTTTCACAATTCCAAACCATCGCTCAACATGGCAGTTTGTGTCCCTTGTTTTGCTTTGGACGAAACTGTAATTTTCTTTGTAATTTGCATACCTTTTCAAATCCCCCAACAGCAAACACCTCCTAAGTGGAAAAATGCCACTGAAAGTGTCAAAAAGGACATCAAGAATGCCTGGGCAAAAGTATGCATTTTCTTCATTGTGTGTAGTCTCTGAATCCTCTTTTTCAAGCACTTCCTGTACTTCCTTCGAGACCTTCTTGAATTCGTGAAGGGAGATCTCCAAACAATTGCTTTGGGTATTGGTTATGTCATCATCATCTTCTTCTTCCTGAGCTAAGGGGCAGTCTGATAATTTGTCTGTCTCTTCTGTGTCAGGAATCTTGCATTGTTTTATTAAGTCCTGCATGGCCTTTAGATTAATCATGACAATGTTGGTGTTGTGTTTGGTTAATAAACTCAATAATTAAAATGTGTGTTTTTATCTAGGCTATATCTTTATCTATCAAATTAAAAAACACTCACAACTGGATTAAATAATGCTATGAGATTGTTTTAAATATATATGTAAGTGTCCTAATATTATTGTACTTGGTTACTGAACTATTTATTGAACTAATAAACAGTCATGATGAAAATGTTGTTTTATGTTACCGGACTGTATTTTAAATATAAAAACTTTTTATTTAGAATTTTTACCTGCTGAGTTTCTTTGTGTTGCGCCTCATCAGCGCAACCTTATTCCGTCAATAGATGCATTATATAGGCCTAGCTATATCCACTATTCGCCACTTACTCTAAGTGTAGTAAAATCAGAACAACACATGCATTATGGTGAATGCCTAGTTATTTTTGGTTATTGATGTTTTAATCAGGTTACTTGTCTTGTGTTAATGAAGTGTTAATGTCGAGTCCTGAAGTCTGTGCCGGGGCTCAGCCCCAGACAGCCCGGCCCAATTTAAACCCTGGGTAGGCCTACATATATAATCTTTGTACTGTTGTAAAATACATGAATGTAATGTATCTATACATAAATATATACTACATTAGTCAAAATTTAGCGTTTATGCGTATCCAGTGAGCAAAATGATGCATTTAAAGCAACACAGAGTTACAGCGCTCCACATAGAGAAGTTGATATGGAGATATTGAGATATGGATGCGTAGTGTATTTAACATGTGAATAGTATAATAGTATATACAGAATAGTATAAGCACTAGGCTATATCGGATTTGGATTGGTCTGACCAATACCCAAATCTGGTCTAAACCTACCCTAACCCTAAACCTACTCTTACAGTAATGCAGATACATTAAATATTGTTGTTCAACATAACACAATATTGATGTGCGCATGCGCAGTAAACCCTGGTAGGAAAATCTGACAGGTAGGATGAAATGTCAGGACACCGGCAGAAAATAAGGAATAAGAAATGCACTCCGTGTGTTTCTCTGCACAGGCCCGGTGCACCCAGGACACGATCTTCCCGGATGTCCTTCACTCCGGTGCCGGGACACCACGGACCCTGGGTGCATCCACAGCGGAGGACGCGAGCCAGACCCCGGGCGACGACTTCTCCCCCTCCAGTCTTCGAGATCTCCACACGGAACCGCTTCGCTCCCCTCCGCGAGACAGGACGCGACGCTGTGATCATCGGAGACTCCAATGTCCGACACGTCCGTGCTACGTTAGCCGAAGGTAAAGTGCACACTCATTGTTTCCCTGGTGCTCGTGTTCTCGATGTTTCTGCGCAGATACCCGCGATCCTGAAGGCCGACGAGAGCCCCAGAGCGGCCGTGCTTCACGCAGGGGTTAACGACACCAAGCTGTGGCAGACGGAGACGCTGAAGAGGGACTTCAGGAGCCTGATCGAGACGGTTCGCAGCACGACGCCCACGGCGACGATCATCGTGTCAGGACCACTGCCAACGTGTCGACGAGGACACGAAAAGTTCAGTAGACTTTTTGCTTTAAATGAATGGTTGTTGTCATGGTGTAAAGAACAGAAACTGCTATTTGTTAATAACTGGATAATAATCTTTTCTGGGGGCGTCCTAGGCTGTTTCGCGCTGATGGATTACACCCCAGCAGAGTTGAAGAGGAGCTGCTCTCAGACAACATCTCCAGGACACTTCGCTCCATGTGACTAGTAAGACAATTCTCAAATAACTATTATGATGACTTTTGTTCCACTCGCTTAAATGATAAAAGTACTTGGGCTGTACAATCTATTAAGACTGTGTCTATTCCCCGAATAGTGAGGTCAAAATATAAATTTAATGTAGGATCTAAAAAAAATCTTATCGTGATTAAACCAGAAACATGTAAAGTAAATGAACAAAAACAATCTTTAAAGTTTGGGCTCATAAATATTAAATCACTCACACCCAAAGCAGTTATTGTAAATGAAATGATCACAGATAATAGTTTTGATGTACTCTACTTGACCCTAAACCTGGCTAAAACCAAATGATTATTTTGGTCTAAATGAGTCCACTCCACCAAACTACTGTTATAAGCATGAGCCCCGTCAGACTGGTCGTGGCGGAGGTGTTGCAACAATATATAGTGTTACCCAGAAAACGGGATACAGGTTTAACTCATTCGAAATACTTCTGCTTAATGTTACACTGTCAGACATGCAAAAGAAATCTAATGTATCTCTTGCTCTGGCTACTGTGTATAGACCACCAGGGCCGTATACAGAATTATACAAATTACAAAACTATACAGGAATTGATGGTTTAGATCCTACCTGTCCGATCGCTACCATTTTGTTTACTTAAATGGGGAGTCATCTCATTTATCATCAGTAAAATATGGAGTGCCACAAGGATCCGTCCTAGGTCCCCTTCTATTTTCAATATACATGTTGCCCCTTGGTAATATTATTAGAAAATACGGAATTAGCTTCCACTGTTATGCTGATGATACTCAGCTATATATCTCAACGAGACCAGATGAAACCTCTAAATTATCTAAGCTAACAGAATGTGTTAAAAATGTAAAAGATTGGATGACCAATAATTTTCTCCAATTAAATTCGGATAAGACAGAGATATTAATTATTGGACCAAAAAACACTACACAGAATCTTGTAGATTACAATCTGCAACTAGATGGATGTACTGTTACTTCTTCTACAGTCAAAAATATGGGTGTTATTTTAGACAGCAACTTGTCTTTTGAAAATCATATTTCCCATGTTACAAAAACTGCATTCTTCCATCTTAGAAACATGTTGTCTGTTTCTGATGCAGAAAAGCTAGTTCATGCATTCATGACCTCTAGACTGGACTATTGTAATGCACTTCTAGGTGGTTGTCCTGCTTCTTCAACAAGCTACAGGTAGTCCAAAATGCAGCGGCTAGAGTCCTTACCAGGTCAAGAAAATATGATCATATTACCCCAATTTTACAGTCTCTGCACTGGCTACCTATTAAGTTCCGTATCAGTTACAAATTATCATTACTTACTTATAAGACCCTAAATGGTTTAGCTCCTGCGTACCTAACTAGCCTTCTACCACGCTACAACCCATCACGCACCCTAAGGTCACAAAACGCTGGACTTTTGGTAGTTCCTAGGATAGCAAAGTCCACTAAAGGAGGTAGAGCTTTCTCACATTTGGCTCCCAAACTCTGGAATAGCCTTCCTGATAATGTTCGGGGTTCAGACACACTCTCTCTGTTTAAATCTAGATTAAAAACGCATCTCTTTCGCCAAGCATTTGAATAATGTATCTTAAATTGTGAGTGTAGTTGTATCTGATCAAATGTGCATTCTTATTCTTTAGCTTGGGTTAAACTAATTGATTTTACTTTGTTGGAACAGCAGCTATGCTAATGATGTCTCTATTTGTTTCTATGTTTTGCCGACTAGATTTACACAAGCTCCAGTCTGGATCCAGAACACCTGAGAAGAGATGATGCTGACCCTCAGAGGACCCCAGATGATGCTAACCCTGAATCAACAACATAACTAACAAATATTGCTACAAGTGTGACTGCATCATATAATAATTATTAATAATATTAATAATGTTCATCATCTGGCTGACTACGACTTGTATAAATTTTTCTACAAATCCTGTCATATCACCACTTATAAGCTATTACTAAATATTGTAGAAACATAACTTTCCGTAAAGTTGCTTTGTAACGATTGGTATTGTAAAAAGCGCTATACAAATAAACTTGAATTGAATTGAATAACCAATTGCAATATGCTACACAGAAAAAAAAGAAAAGAAAAAAAAAATCTCAGAACAAAACTCACACATTCATATCTGTGCACATTTAGTCTGTGTAATGAACAAAAGATGTAACTACTGGAAGATAAGTGTTCTGTTATCATTTATTAAGTCAAACAGGGAATGTCTTAAATGGTGTGTTAGTTAAAAAGAATTTGAGTGTAAATGAAAATATGCGCAAACAGGTCTCACTAACATTTCAAACAGCCATTGCACAGAGTCAAAAAGTAGAGCAGACACAAGTGTCAAGAATTCTTTGATGGTATATAATAAAACATTTTACTTCCAGTTACTTCCAGCACTTACACGTGGATCTTTAGTTTAACACGCTTCACATTGACAAAGTTTTCATTACTGACCATGTCAAATTAAGACAAATGAATTGGAGGTGTATATATATATATATATGCTGACAAGACTCCAGAGGTGAGATGCTGGTTATGATGCTTTACTATAATATACTGCCACTCTAATCTGTGACGGTACGGCATTATTATAAACATTAATATGTATTTCTGTATAGCTGCTTTGATACAATAACTTGATATAGAATATATATGTTACATTTTGAGTGGATAGACTATAAATGTTTTTGGTATAGAGGCATTCCGTACTTAGTCATATGAATAATGCAATAGTACAACTGCAAACAATAATGTTTAAATGTATGTTTTATATTGCATAAGTACTACAACATTGTCAAAGTATGACACAAAGGCATTAAAATGGAAGTCAATTTTTATAAAAGTTATAAAAATGAAAACTAAAGTATACATTTTTCTATTTGTGGATCTTTGCAGGAACCCAGAGGCTTCTCTCAGATGGTCATGGTGCACTGGATGAACTGTGAAAAGAGAAGCAAAAAACCTTTACATGGAAAAAGACCTTTACATGGAATAATTTTACACAACTACATTACTCAATGGCAGATAATCAAAATTAATTATAAGGTTTAAAATAATTTTTAACTATTAAGTCTTTTGTTTTATTTGAACTATCACATGTTGATTTACAGATTACATTGTACTGAAATTATTTTGAAAAAATAAAATAATAAAATTGCATTATCTTGCCCTAAGTAACAGTTTTTCTTCATTATATTATGTTCTGTAATGTTTTGAGGACTTACATCATCATATTGAAATGTCGCCAATCCCTGTTGTGCCTGGTCCCTCTTTCTGAACAGATCTGATCATGAGACAGTTTGTAGTAATCAATTACTTCCTTCTAAAGAATTTTTTTTTTATTTCCATTATTTAAGAAAATATTCAGAGTAAATACTTTCATTCACTCTGTTAAACAGAAAACTCACACAGTATGTGGAACAGGCATAATTCAACCTAATAGTTCACTAAATAGAAAGCTCCATTTACAATCAGAATTTAAGGAGACAAAAAATCATTACGATTTTTCATACTTACCAGTCAAGCTCCTCAGTTTGACACAGCAAGCGACATAATCATCAAATGAGATCTTCCCATTAGAACTGTAACGCTTAATTATGCAGTTCATGGCCTGGGGACTCAGCCTGTACCCTGCAAACATGACACACCATGACCTTCAAAAACATTCACTTTCCATTTAAACCGCTTGTCACCAATTAGCCAGATGGAAATCAAATTGCATCCATTCAGTTTTTTCTTTTTTCTTGTCGGGAAGCACATATAAAAATCCCTACAGATATTCCATTCTGTCTTTTTATTCATTTATCCACAGCCCTGCTAAAGGAAGAACTCGGATCTAGCAGATGAATAACAAATTGGGCTGATGTATTCAGACATCCTAACCTTAACACACATTAACTTAAGTCTTTAGGAAAATACCGTTACCATAGATTTTCTATATGATTATTTAGAGCATGACTTTGGCTGCATTGTCACTGCTTTGCAAATGCTTTCTGTTCATCTCAAAGAATATGGATTGAAGTCAAATTATTGGTAACACTTTACTTTAGGGACCAATTCTCACTATTACTAGTTGCTTGTTAGCATGTAAATTATTAGCATATTGGCTGTTTGGAGCACATATTAATGTCTTATTCTACATGACCATATTTTAGTTCCCTTAATCCTGCCCCATACCTAAACTTAACAACTACCTTACTAACTATTAATATGCAGCAAATAGGAAGTTTATTTCTACAAAAGTAGCAGTTAATAGTTAGTTAATGGTGTAAATTGGTCCCTAAATACACATCTCATAAGAAATTGCATATAACATCTCATAAGAAGTTTTACCCATAGAGGAAACAGCTTGGGTCATTTCCTGTGGGTCAACTGTGCCACTCCTGTCCCTGTCAATGCTCATGAAGTGCTGCTTCCAGCCACTGAGCACTGCCCACAACTCCTTAAACTCATTGAAACCCATTGAGCAAGACATATCTCTCTGATGAAAGGCTAAGTTAGGGAATAAAAAGTTCAAGAAAAGGCCGCAGTTCATTTAGAACCAGGGTTGGCGTAGTAGTAAAGTTGAATAGATTCAGTGTTGAAAATCATAATACGCCTGAAACGATTTGGTGTGTCTGAAATGTGTTCAGTGTGAGTGAGAAGGATACATCAAGCATGCTGATCATCAGTCTACATGTCTCAATGTTGAAAGCTGCAAGACAAAGAATGATTGTTACAAACCTGCAAACTTATAAATCTGCAAATACGTTCAGCTTACAATTATCTCTAGTAAATTAAGACAATCAAGACAATCAATCTTACGTCTGTAGCCACCAGAAAAGTTGGCCTGAGTCAAACAAGCCTGAAGTTCCTCTGCAGATATCTGGCCATCCTAGACAAAACATATACCTATATTTATCAATAACTCTATTGTATTCATATTAGAGACAAATGCATTCATTCAGCAGAATGAAACAAGAAGTAGCATGTAATTAATTTAAACTTTGTATGAGAAAGACTGATGTGTATAGGCTAATCTATGGACACTCAGCAGAACTTCTATGCAATAACATCAGAAGAACAAACGAAACACCCTCTTACTTGACCAGCGATGGCAGTGAAGTATCCATACAGAGGGTCCTGCTGCTGTCCAGGGAATCCACCTGGATACTACAGAAGAAGAGGGAAGGATATGATTTAAATGCCATTATAAATGTTGGGAATAAGGAGAGGCACATTTCTTAATTTTAAATGCATATTTCTGCTATAAGTTTAATTTGTACACCATTTGTATTCTGATACACACCCACACACACACACAAACTGCAAAACTGGTACAGTAAAAACCTGTTAATTGTTTGACTAAGTTACCTTACCTCAGTGAAAATCTGTTAATGGTTTAACATCACATTATATAGTTTTACTGTAAAATGCTGTCAAATATATGGTTTTTAGCAAGTTACAGCAATTTATTTACTAGTATTATTCATTTACTGTATAAATGTATTACAAAAAGTTAACAAACAGTAAAAGGTAATTCCCAGAAATCCCTATATGTAATGTATTACATATGATTGTTTCATAAACACAGTTTTATTTCTTCTTATATATATATATATATATATATATATATATATTCATTTTTTATGAGTTTACTGTAGGGTGTTCGGTGTTACATTTTCTGTAATTAATGTTTATTGCAATGGTGTAATGTCATGTGTGTTACCCTGATGGCATTTTGTCTTTGTGTGTTTGATCCTCTGCACTGTGCATCCTATATATTTGAGACTCAGCTATGGCTTATGGTCACTTAAGATGAAATGTGCTTGTTGACTCTTTTACCAACTGCATTTTAACATTGTATCACTTTATGAAATATCAATATGCCATTCTGTAATACTTTAATCACTGGTCACTGTCACATTTATATAGGGAATAATTATTAAACTTTTTTTTTCTTCTCATGGTAGTGTTTAAATAACCCTGAACATGGCAGAAACCCAATGAACCTAAAGTATAGAAAATATGGAAGTCAAGTACCAGCGACGGTTTGGTTACCAACATTTTTTAAAATATCTTCTTTTGTGTAGAAAGATGAAAGAAACTTTTGGAACATCTCGAGGGTGAGTAAATGACAACAAAATTTTCATGTTTGGGTGAACGATCCCTTTAAGACTGAAGACAAGCTCTGAGTTTGCATCATGCAAATAATAATGTAAAATAAACAGTACATCACAATAGGTTTAGTATTTGTCTACGCAGAGTATATATATATATATATATATATATATATTTATAAAAATAGTTAAAAACAAAAGGACACTAGTTAAAAACGCCACTATTGACATTTTCTTTATTAGACTAGAAAACTCTGTTGGCATTTATGGAAGTGCATTAGCATGGTTCAAATTGTACTTATCTGACTGCCATCAATTCATTGCAGTGAATGAAGAGGTATCATATCGAGAACAAGTACAGTATGGAGTACCTCAAGGCTCAGTACTAGGGCCATTACTTTTCATGGTTTACATGTTACTACCCTCGGGAGATATCATCAGGAAACATGGTGTTAGCTTTTACTGTTATGGCGATGATACTCAGCTCTAGATTTCTTTAAGGCCCAGAGAAACATATCAATTAGAAAATTTATGGAATGCAGTCGATATAAAAACCTGGATGATGAGTAATTTCTTACTGCTAAATTCTGAAAAAAAAACAGAGGTGTTAATTATAGGGCCGAAAAACTCATAGAACCTAGTAATAACCTAGAACACTGTCTAAGACTTGATGGCTGCTCTGTCAATTCTTCGTCATCAGTTAGGAACCTAGGTGTGCTATTTGATAGCAATCTTTCCTTAGAAAGCCACGTTTCTAGCATTTGTAAAACTGCATTTTTCCATCTCAATAATATATTAAATTTCAACATATGCTCTCAATGTCAAATGCAGAGATGTTAATTATTGCGTTCATGACCTCCAGGTTAGATTACTGTAATGTTTTATTGGGTGGTTTTTCTGCAAGCTTTATAAACAAGCTCCAGTTATTCCAAAATGCAGCAGCTATAGTTCTTACTAGAACCAGGAGGTATGAACATATTAGCCCGGTCCTGTCAACACTGCACTGGCTCCCTATCAAACAGAATATAGATTTTAAAATCTTGCTTATTACTTATAAAGCCCTGAATGGTTTAGCACCTCAGTATTTGAATGAGCTCTTGTTACATTATAGTCCTCCAGTCACTGTGATTTTGCCAAGTAAGACATGTTCCTGGATCAACATCTTTTGATGATCCTGGATCAACATTATTGTCCAAAAATATAGATTTAACCCAATCCCTACCCCTAAATCTAATCATACCCATAATTTATTCCTTAAATCAGTTGGATATGATAGCTGATTAAAAAGGGCGTAGAAGCACCTAACCCTGATTTTTAGCCTAAAACAAATATTTTTTGGAATATTGATTGGAATGTTGTTACAGGATCAACAAGGATGTTTCTCTTTTATTCCAAGGTCACTGTAGCCACCAGATCCAGTATGTATCCAGACCAGATAGTGGATCAGCACCTATAAAGGACCTCTACAGCCCTGAAAGACAGCGGAGACCAGGACAACTAGTGCCCCAGATACAGATCCCCTGTAAAGACCTTGTCTCAGAGGAGCACCAGGACAAGACCACAGGAAACAGATGATTCTTCTGCAGCCTGGAATTTAACTGCTGGTTTCGTCTGGCCAGAGGAGAACTGCATTTAAGAGAGAACTCCAGGAAATGGACTGAGTGCATCAGATAAGATAAACATATAAAATTTGCAATGCTGTGGGTCAGAACTTGTATGGAAAAAACACAAAACACAGACACACCCAGTGTCAATATGACACACCCAGTTCTGGTCAAGGGTCATTGTAATAATCTGCTGAATAAAACCAGGTGTGTTTTGTAAACCAGAGGTAGGCAAAACAGCAACAAATATATGACATATTAATTTAACCTCTTGAGACCCCACAAAACATTTGAGGGAAAAAAATTATAGTTTTTTTTTTTGTCATTACATTGTTTAGAGCATATAAAAAAGAAAGATATTTCATTCATATGTTATGTTACGTCCTCGGTAGAGGATATAAATGCAATTCTCAACTATGTTATAACAGAGTGATTTGATATACCATTTTTCTTTATGCAAAATGTGTGTAAAATGGCCATAATTCTCATTATATATAATGTATCTATAAACTAAATCTAATTTGCATGTCAATGTGTTTTGGGGGCAACATGTAATGAAAAAAGAAGTGTAATAATGGGAGTAATAATTGACAGGATTTTCAAAATATGATCTAATATCTCATAGGAATATTGAAATATAATTTATTTCCCTATTCATTTGTTGTGTCTCCCAAAATGCGTAATAAACATGCCTCATATGAGGACATGCATTAAATCAACTTCCTGTCATAATTTGATTTGAAACCCCATAACATTTTATTGAGATGTTGATATATGACAAACAAATTTGTCAGATTTAAATGATTACAAAATATTATAATTTTCCCATAAGAGTGTCACTAAATTAATATCAGACGTTTCTGAAGACCAAGGAGAGGGAGTGGTTCATGGTAAAACATCCAAACATTAATTAAGTTATCTTTGAAAAGCCCTGAATGTGCTCTGTACAGGACATCCAGACTTGAAACTATTAAACAAGCTCATGGCGACGCTATGTTTGACGAAGCGCAAGATTGTTTAACATCAGGCTTTACCAAACGTACTGTTAAAATGTTAATGTACAGCAAATTAATTCATATAAGTTAATTCACAGAAAACTGAACATTCTTACCCCGCCTGCAGCCGGTGCACCGTATCCCTGGAAATTCATTGTAAAAGAGCGATTTCTTCTCGGAGGTGGCCCAAAACCGGATAAACTGACGCTTAAATTGTGTGTATTTGTAATCTCCTCCCTCTTCCGGGATGGGATTGGCACACAAACGAAGGTTTGAAAACGACCTTCGAAGCTTTGTTTGTTTTTCCTACGAGATCGTAAGATGATGTGGCTTGTACTGTGGTCTTAGATAAACGAACTAAATAATGAATCCATTGTTTTGTCTTTACTCAACTGTGAAATAGATTGTAAAGCCTAGAAGCGAATGAAAATATTGCTTTTGGAAAATATTTGACTGTTCAGAGTATACCGCGACACCTGCTGTCAAATGAGTGTATTACACCTGCGAGAAAACAGATATCTGCGATATAAACACATCTGGGTAATTTTAAGGTGTCCTTGTTACGCATGTTACATGTACTTTCTACAATTTATTATGCATTACATGCAAATAACCCTAAGACAAAAACCGGTAGCACTTTATTTTACAGTCCTGTTTCTCATGTACATACTTGGTACTTATTATAGTAATTACAATAACTATGTAATAACTAGGTACTAACCCTGAACCTACCCCTAAACCTAACCCTACCCCATGTAGTTACCTTGTATTATCAGAACTTTCTTAGATAAATACACTGTAAGTACACTATAAGTACATGTTAGTACACGTACTGTAAAATAAAGTGCAACCCAAAAACCTAATGTTAACCCTAACCGTAAATAAAGGTACTTAATGAATATTAATCAGTAGCCTACTTAAATATTTAATTACACTGTAACACGGGAACCTTAAAATAAAGTGTAACGCGAATCTCTGTAAAATATGTAATACTTCATATTTAGCTGCTTATATTATCTTTATGAAATAGGCGTTGAAAATGATATAGCCTACTTATGTAATTAAATAAATTATGACTTATTTATAAGAGTTTAAAAACTTAAAATAGAAAAGCGTTTAGTTTAGATTAAGGAACACTATTCACCATTAACTAGTTGCTTATTAGTGCATATTACTAGCATATTGGCTGATTATTAGTAAATATAAAGCACATAGCTTACTGTCTTATTATACATGAACATACATATACATACAATAACTACTACAACTTACAAACTTGTTAGGTTTACTGAGGGAAGGCTCTTAGTTAATAGTGAATATGTGTTCACCAATCTGAAGTGCAAGTTTATTATTATTATAATAAATATTATTGTGGATTTTTTTTAAAATCTTAACTGGAAGAACTGTTTGTAGGCCTAATGGTTTTTTCTTCTTTTGGATAACAACATTTTATTACATGAATATTAATCCAGAAAACAATTTTGTTCTGCTTGTAGATTTACAACAGCTACCAACTACAACTAAACGACTATGTCCCAGAATTAGGAGGCTAAACTAAAGTTATTTTCATTTAATCGTTTCATATCGAATGGGGTGAGTTTAGTATATCAGGTACTAATATTTCTAGAATAATAAGCAGAGGTGGGGGACTCGAGTCACATGACTTGACTCGAGTCTGACTCGAGTCACAATTTTCAGGACTTGCAACTTACTTGATTAAAGTATGAAAATGACTTGACTTGACTTTGACTTGAGAACAAGTTACTTGAGACTTGACTTTACTTGAAGTGGAAGACTCGACAATGACTTGAATGTACAATAAACAATCAGCAAAACAATTAAAAAAAAATATTGTGACATCAGCACCACTAATCAGCGTCTGTGCCTTTAAACGCTGCAAAATTCAAACCGCGTCAAACATGGTAGACATTAGTCGAGCTCCACAAATAGGACTTTGAAGTGGACCGTTCCAATAAAAAAAGATTTGCCAGATGCAAAATATGCAAAGCAAGAATATCCGACACGACAGCATCAAATTTCATTCGACATTTCAAGAACCACAAATAAAAGGTAATAAAGTAATCTCTTTATAGTTCTTTCATTAAGATCTATAACGATTACTAATTTGGCCTTGGTTGCATATGTTTTATTACTTATTAAAAATGTGACCATTATCATTACTGATACGTCTCATAAATAGATGTATTGGGGAATTTAGCTATAACAGTGGAATAACCTAAATTTTAACGCATGACGCGTCCGAAGGAAACAGTTCAGTGTACTGGTGATCCGAAAACCGATGCAACCGGATCTTGACTTGAGAACGAGTCAATCGTTCGTTCGTTATCTGGCTCGGCTCAGTGTTTATCTTCAGTTCTCTCTTCACAGCAGTTCAGTCAGTGTACTGTTTTAGTAAATGAATTACTCCGGGATATTGGTTTGTTTGAACTCAGAGGAAGTGTCAGTCACATTAAAAAAGTTAACCGTTTAAGTATTTTGTGGATTAATGCGTATTAGACATGCGAACCGTTTAAAACGATTCAGTTCGATTTGGTGAACTGGTTCAATCGAACGATTCGTTCGCGAACCGGACACTATCGTTCACAGCTTAGTGCCATTGTCTTGGCAAACCTTATTTTCTGTAAATGCAACACATTTTAGACTGTTTCAATTAAATTTAATTAGACGACTGGATTGTGTAAACAACACAATTTAATTTTATTATATATCAGATATTAATGTAGCACAGATATGCGTATGATTCATATATAGCAAATGTATAATGAATAAGATACATAATATTTGTATACAAGTTCATATTTTCTGTGCAAAAATAAATATGTATTGAACAAAATTTACCTCTATTTATTTTAGTACTGACTTGACTTGAAACTTATCAGGACTCGACTTGACTTGCTTAGGGTGAACGGACGCTTGACTTGACTTGACTTGCTTGATTTATCTGAACTGTGACTTGAGACTTGTCTCGAGACTTGATGATTAAGACTTGAGACTTGCTTGGACTTGACCATGTGTGACTTGTCCCCACCTCTGATAATAAGCATGCAGTAAAAGATTTCCAGTCTGCAGACAAAACAGAAAAAAAGAAAGAGCTTCCTCTGCAGGCTCCTTCGAGCGCATTGCATTGTGGTATATAGACTGCTATGGTTGCATACTTCACACAAGCGTAGTGCATCATCCGGGAACTCTATCTATGCAGATAGTTCTAACAGTGGACGTGATACATACTACATAGCGCAGACAAATATAAGATAGGGCGTAGGGTGGTTATGTACCGTTCAGACACATTCCGTTAACGTAGTCTCAGCGCGACAAGGTTTGTTTTTAACCGGAGAGCTGACATGGACAGAAACGCTGTGGTTAAAGTGGGCGCGATGGCGAGCGTTACTGTGTGCGCGCTCTTCGGGGGAGTCGTGTTCGCGCAGTACATCTTCACCAAGAAACAGAGAGCGGGAAAGAAAACCAAGATAATCGAGATGGTGAGCGCACACATTTCCTATATCTGTAATGTCTTTCACACCCCGTTAACCCCGAGAGCGTGTTAGCGCATACAGTATGAACGTTACTGACGGTCAAGCTCCAGAAGTTGACAGCTGTCTTTTATTAATAAAACGAAAGCGCTCGCGCTGAATAATAAGGCCCCGGCGCGCGACAGTACTGTTACGTCACTGTCAACGTGTAGGCCTATGGGATGTAACGTTAGAGGTCATTCAGTGCTCTCGAGCCCTTTTATTCAGAATAAGCACACTATCATGTTCAGACAGTAAATACAATATCATCTTCACGTATTGTATAATGCCACTTTCAGTCATCCCAAAGTGTTCTTTCTATCTAAAATATTTGTATTTGCAATTTTTTTTACTATTATTATTATAACTGGGCTGTTATCAGATGACATTAGAAAACAATGTTATTCAGTACAGGTTTAATGACATTCTTTTAAAAAAATATATATATATATATATATCTATCTACAGGTTCCTTTAGTATGGTAAGCGTACAGTTGTTACTACACTATTTGGTAAATGTATTGCTTTAAATGTATTTTGCTAGAAGGGAGTTTTGGTACCAGAAATATTGTTTTACTGAAGAGATAATGAACCAAATCAACCAGACCAGTTATGAGGTAAAATGCAACATTAAACACTGTGATTTCAAGCGAAAAGAAATATTTGAAAAACTGGACAAAAAGAGAGACGGTGTACCTTAAAGGTGCACCGTGTAATATTTAAGGCTTCGATGAGGGGATCCCAGAATGCAAAATTATCAAATTTAAATAACATTGATTGATGGATAAACAATTGTTGATTCAAAGAAGCAAAGTTGATTGTTTATAGAAAAGTAATTTTCTTTTTTACGTAAACATTAGATTAGTTTCAGAACTTAGTGAGGCGTTTTTTTTTACATTTTTTAATTTTTATGTTTGTTTTTTTTTTGGTCATGGTTTGCTTTGTTTTGGTTTTCGGATTGGTAGAGATCAATCATGCTACTTTATCACTAGGCATTTCACTTTTGAAAGTGATTAAAAACTAAAGTTGTAATAATTCCCCAGGCGCTGCAGCATAAATGGCTGCCTACTGCTCCGGGTGTGTGTTCACTGTGTGTGTGTGTGTGTGTGTGTTCACTGTGTGTGTGTGTGTGTGTGTTCACTATGGATGGGTTAAATTCAGAGCACAAATTCTGAGTATGGGTCACCATACTTGGCTGTATGTCACTTCACTTCACTTAAATGGTTTTAATCAAAAGCATTTACTATTAACAACCAAGTAGCTCACAGTAGGCCTGTTTTGGATGGGTAATTTATTGTTCAAAATCAATCGCGTTATGGAGAAAATGGGAATTTTTTCTTCCTGAACTCAAATGCTGCACTAAAGAATATAGACCCTGCACTATAGGGTGTCATCGGGATGATTTTTAGGGCTGGACACCCTATTTGATCAGCGTTGCTTGGGAACTTTCCCATTGAGAATGGGTAACAGTTTTCTATCTAAATACTTTAGATTGGTCGTGGGCCTTGTGTTTTACCTGGTTTACCATTTAACATTGCTCAAAGTTGCCCTCTGTCATCAGCCTAAGTCAGCATCACCCTGGTCTTCTCAGCAAAAAAAGTCAATAGGATTAAATAGCCATTTAACATTGCTCAAAGTTGCCCTGTGTCATCAGCCTAAGTCAGCATCACCCTGGTTTTCTCAGCAAAAGAAGTCAATAGGATTTGTCCATTAGTTTTGAGATCATTGTAGAGAGTAAGCTCTAATAGTGTTATTTAACCATCAGCCTTTTTCAAGACACATACAGTCAATGCTTGAAAAATTACAAGTATTACAGATGTATTTAATTTATAAGATGTATCTAAACACAGACCATGCTGCAGCCATTAAAAAACAACAACAACAACAACAACAACACTGACTTTGGGACAGTGGAATCAAAATTTAAAAAATTCTAATTCATTTATTGTTTTTAAGACTCATAAACAGTGCTGGGACCATAGATATCTATGAAGCTATCTCATTCAACAGCTCAATGAATGTCAACAAGTCCACCTTGGAACGGTCAACACTGCTCATCACTCTGACAAATCAATGAATGTTCATTGAAAATGCAACAGCAGAGTCCAGCCTGTGGTAAGAGCCATAAATATCTATGGTACAGTACTCTGATGATCAGGAATATTTATAAGAGTGGGAACTAATCTTCTTTCTTAATTAATGCCTCATTATCAGATAAACTACATTCTGTAAAATGTAGCTTTTATAGACCTTCAGAATAATGCAAACAGTGAAAATTGGATGTGTGTAAGACTCCGTTTATTAAATCCATGCATTAGTAAAAGCATATGCTTGCGTCCGTGTCATTAATGTTCGAATCAAGCAACAAAAGACAAAGAGAAAATCACTCACTGTTCTTTGACTTAATCACTGCTGTGTGTTTAATAAGTGCCAGTTGATTGATCCAGTTACCTTATTTCAGTTTTGACCTTTGATAGAGTGGGGGACACAATTACAATGCACACAGAGAACATACATACAATGAAACAATCAGTGTGTGATGATTAAAGACATTCCGCATCACTGGAATGTGTTGTGTCAGAAACACACTGGCATGTAACAGCATGCCTCTGTTACAGCTGGTACAGTTTGAGAGCTGGAACGTATTCAGTAATCTCAAATACATGAACCATAAGGAATCCAGTGGTGCAGAGTCAGACTGTTTCACTCTGAAGCTTCATTAAAGTTCTGCTTATAATTTTTGACATTGTGAAATACCTCAATGCAGAGTAGAGCTGTCAAACCCTGACCTCATCGAGCCACACATACCAAACACTCAGAGATAACCTTAGTCCTTCGGTCAGCATTAGTTAGTTTATGTATATACTGTTTTACTTCCTTTTTTTTTTAAGGTTAATGTTCAGTGTTAAAAAACACTCCAAACTGCACCTGTGCCTTATCTGTTATTACCACACTTTTGGGATATGTTGTGTGTGTGTGTGTGTGTGTGTCTTAAAATGGTTGTTTGTGTCATGTGGGGGTTTAAGTTATGGGGTGTTATCAATTTTGTGGCAACGCCCCCCTATGTGCCAGGGCTCTATAAATGTGAGTCAGACAAGAAACATTTTCTTCTGTTTGCCACAACGCCTGAAGGAGGAAAAGGTATGCTTACATGCTATTTATACATATGTATCATGTGGTAAATGTTCATGGGCTCAGCATTATGTGATAAAAGTCTGTCTTCACTATGTCCATTTATTTGATGTTTGGATCTTCTTGCATGCTTGTCATTTGGATCAGAACAAACTGAGCTGCAAAACTGGCATGTTTTACTCAAAAGTACCTCATGCAGTGGCCATTGTGGTTGACTATAAGTGTTTATTGTAGTACTTCGTGAATGGGTTGTTTATCATCTCTCTGGGAGAGTTTGGTAAATTGTAAAAAGCTGTCCAATCATTCTCTTATGCAGCCCTGTAAATATGAGGGATCTGATTACCATGGAGGGTAGGGTAGATCTGACGTACATCCAGTGTACTCAGGGTATGTTGTCTTGTCCCCTGTATTTTTGGAATAGAGATGAGGAGGGACTCAACCTTCACAGAGACAAATCACAGGTCAGCAGTGACAGAATTACAGTTACAAACCTATGTTAAACCGGTATACAGAAACCAGTCTCTAAGATATATTTATACTCCAGTCATAAGCATAAACACATTAATTATAATACAGAAAATGTTTTTGAAACATTAGATTGCGTTACAGAACAGAGTTTGATTTTTAGACCTAATTCTGTAATAATTTGGTTATTCCAATATTGTAACTCAAAGATGTAAGTTGTTTTAAAGTTTACCTGTGACCTATCACAGTCATTTTCGTCCATCTCAGTGGATTTCTTCCATAAGACTAGAGCTATATCTTCGGCGTCTGGCTCCTCCCTCTCTGCAGTGACATCAGCACAGCATTGAGGAGAGGGGAGGGGAAATTAAGCATGCCCATAAACCACTTGATCTGATTGGTTCTTTCTGTGTTTGTGTTTCTGCAGATGCCAGAATTTGAGAAGAGCACAGTTCACATCAGAGACCCTGAGAGGGTGGAGCAGGTTATCTGCAGCCTCATTAAAGGCGGAGCATCCAAACTGCAGGTACAAACACATCACCTCCCTGTGCTCAATTAGGCCATCTGTCTATAATACAACTGCTGTCACATTACTAGTGTAAAAACACACTTGTGGTGTCAACATGGTCATTAGTAGTCTTTAATAAAGCAGGCATCACTGCTGCTTTATAATGCTGATATATTAGTTTGTAATGACCCATGCTGTCCACCTTGGATCTGCTGACTCTCCTTCTGTTCTTCAGATCATCACAGATTTTGATATGACGTTAAGCAAGTTTGCTGTCAATGGAAAACGTTGCCCAACATGTCATAGTGAGTAAAAAATTGCCCCTTTTATCATCTTTTTATTTTGCAAAACAAAGAGCACAACATTCAAGTCACTGAACAAAATATTCTAAGAGTGCTACTATGCATGTAATAAAACATATATTAATAGTATAACACCATAGAAAACTCTTAAAAGCAGTTACAAATACTGTAAAAAAAAAAGATTTCTGATAAAAAAGAGGGTATTTTCTTTAAAAATGTTATAATTTATGGATGTCAAATTTTGCTATAACCTGTTCTTTCTGGATATACGTTTTGATGACTGAAACATTTTTGAAATCACTCAAATTAATTTAGCTTTGATATCCTGTGATCTGTACACTTGGCTTTTACAGATATCATTGACAACTGCAAGCTAGTGACAGAAGAATGTAGGAAGAAGGTAAATAGTTACAAAAAAAATAATTTAATAAAACGTGAGTGCATAAAGTTGAATAATTTACATGCTAAAATGTTATTTTTCCAGCTGCTTCAACTAAAGGAGACGTATTATCCAATAGAGATAGACCCTCATCTGACCATGGAGGAGAAATATCCATTTATGGTGGAGTGGTGAGGGACCACACAAGCAAACACACACACATGAAATGATCTTTCAGACTGCTTTATTGTAAATGTGGTCTTTTCCTCAGGTATTTTAAGTCTCACACGTATTTGGTAGAACAGAGATTGCAGAAAGACAAACTTCCAGAGGTTGTGAGAGAGTCGGATGTCTGTCTAAGGTACAAACATTTCCACTCACATCAAGAGGTTTTCATAACTTTCACTCTGAATACCAATTCAACTTGTATTCGAATCGCAGCAGCTATCCTTTTACTACACCGAAAGCACAATTAATCTCTCAAAGATGTTGCCGGATCTGCTCTTTAGCATGTGTTTGGTCGCGTGTGACAGGGAAGGGTACGAGCAGTTCTTTGACCGGCTGCACCAGCACAACGTTCCTATGTTCATTTTTTCCGCCGGTCTGGGAGACGTGCTGGAGGAAATTATCAGACAAGCTGGCGTCTACCACACCAACGTCAAAGTTGTGTCCAACTTCATGGACTTTGATGATAATGTGAGTCTCAAAGCGTTTCTAAATATCACCGGTTTCTGTTACTCTCAAACACTGAGCGCAGTGATGGTCCGGATCTTCTGTATCGTCTTGCAGGGGGTTCTGAAAGGCTTTAAAGGAGAGCTGATCCACGTTTACAACAAGCATGACGGTGCCCTGAGGAACACCGAGTATTTCAAACAACTGAAGGACAATGGAAACATCATTCTGCTCGGAGACTCTCTCGGTGATCTCACCATGGCAGACGGTGTGCCCAACGTAGAGAACATCCTCAAAATCGGCTTTCTTAATGATAAGGTACCTGATTTCTTTTCTCATTGCTCCAAATGGGAATGTTGTTTAGTTGATTTCACTGATGAGGTTTTGTTGTATTTGACAGGTAGAGGAACGGTTAGAAAAGTACATGGACTGTTATGATATAGTTCTGGTGAAGGATGAAACACTTGAAGTGCCTAATTCCATCCTACAGAAGATCTTATAATAGACACCACACAGCAACCAGCCCACAGGAAAAACTCAAATTCGAGGATATTCAGAGTCACCTGGATAATTCCAGCACTGAGGCCAGCCTCGCATGCTCACAAGCCATACATCCTTCATCCTTTGACTTTTTCGAAGTTGTGTCCTCTTATCATAATGAACTACTTTAATAAACGCATACACCTGGGATCTCGGTGAAAATGAATATCAAAGAAAAATACATCATTTGCATATTGCTAAGATTATTGTTTGTAGTATTTTTGATATGGAAATATGTGTATTCGGTGTTTGCAATAAAAGTTGGGACTGTGAAGAGTACAAAGCCCAATGGACATTCTTAAAATGATGTGCACTTTTAAAGTCTGAAGAACTGTCCGAGTTCTCATGGAAATGTGTATTTGATGCGAGTTTGCAGGCTGCATGCACAGATCAACATTAAGGCAATGTAAATTGCTCCAAAAGCCGTGATGTTTCATGAATTGTGTGTTTTGTCCTGTGAGATTGTCTTAGCATAAATAAACAACCTTTCAAGCTTAACATTTACACAACCTCCTGATTACCTGTGAGGTAGGCAATAAAGTTTGTTTCTCTGGAGTGTTTGATTCTGTGAAATTATGTGTGAATGAATAAAAAGGTTTTGGCAACAAGTGCAGTGACTATTTTACTTTTACTATTTTACTAAGAGAAATCTCAACCTGTTTGGCGGGAAGGCTAGACACATGGTCTATATAAAGTAAAAAAAAATATAAATAAAAAATATTTATGTCTGGCTTTTAAGGTTTGAAATGTGTCTGAAATTGTATTTTTCGGAATATAAGTCGCACCTGAGTATAAGTCGCATCAGTCCAAAAATACGTCATGATGAGGAAGAAAACATATATACGTCGCACTGGACTATAAGTCGCATTTATTTAGAACCAAGAGAAAACATTACCGCCTCTAGCCGCGAGAGGGCGCTCTATGTTTTCAGTGTAGACTACAGGAGCACTGAGCAGCATAGAGCGCCCTCTCGTGGCTGTAGACGGTAATGTTTTCTTTTCGTTCATTTCTCTTGGTTCATGTCAAATTAATTTCGATAAATAAGTCGCACCTGACTATAAGTCGTAGGGCCAGCCAAACTATGAAAAAAAGTGTGACTTATAGCTCAGAAAATACAGTATGTTCCCTGAAAATTCTGGTGAGGTCAGTTTTAGTGCCTCCAAACGACTTGAGTCTGTCCAGTGTTTGGGAAAGTTATTTTTGAAAGTAATGCAGGCCCTCTTACACCAAAAGTGAATTTAATAAGCCTCAGTTGAAGGAAATGCCTCTGTATCTCACTCTCAATTTTTCTCAACACAGGGCCATGAGAGGTGTCAGTGAATAAAGTAGCATAAGACTTGCTGCTTTTTTAAGACAAATCAATTCAGCAAGTCATAACATAACAAAAACAACAACAAAAAACATTTTCACCCCCTTATGGCATATGTAATCAGAATAAATTGTCACTGAACAAATGTATTAGGGTTATGGTGGCTGTCGGGGGTAATGCATTACAAGTAACGTGTAATCAGATTACTTTTTTCAAGTAACTAGTAAAGCAATACATTACTTTTAAATTGATAATTAATTATTAAGTTAATTTTTCAATAGGAAATTTACAAAATATATTCATGGATCATGATCTTTACTTAATATCCTAATGATTTTTGGCATAAAATAAAAAATTATAATTTTGACCCATTCAATGTATTGTTGGCTATAGCTACATATAAAACAGAACATCTGTGCTACTTATGACTGGTTTTGTGGTCCAGGGTCACAATATGTAATGTATGTTACCTTGTTTTATAATTTTACATCTTGCCCTTCATTGTGTGAAATACTGAACATGAAATTTAGGCCTTTGTTTTTCTCTGCAGTTCTGGTCTGTAAATGCAGTGTTGGACCAGTCATTACTTGCACCTTGACTACTAAACTAATTTGAACATTTTTCAACTATACAATATATTGGCTACCTTTTTTATTTGAAGGTGGGAAAATGGCTTTTACAGTCATATAACCAATTGTATGTGAGCAAAGGGTGTTTTGATGAGAAATCATAAGCAAAAATATAGTTACCGTTTTTTTAATCTCTATCACACGTTTTCATTTGTGTATCTTTTATATTTTCTCCAACACCCAGAGCATATCTATAGACCTACAGAACTGTGCATAAGGGAAAATGCAACAATCCGTTGCAAAGAGAACTCCATGTGTTCGTTTTAAAAACATTATGAGGGTTATGCCAACCAGGGTTGCCAAGTCTGTAATTTCCACATGTAATTGGGGTACATCGGACAGAACCACTGCATCTCAAACCAAAATAAACATGCACTTCAGCCAATTCTTTAGTGACACATCAAAGCTAAGCAGAGGACAAGAGCCTCAACCGCGACGCTGCCATGCAGACACTACTATATTCACATGTCCCTTCTGCACAACTGATGTATGTAAGCTAAGACAGTACCATCAAATAATGACCCATATAGTTGGGCCGTTAAATATGTAGGTGAGTGTGTGAGCATAACGTTTGTTTGGTAATACATTATAATAATGTGGCAATAGATAACATGTTATAAACTAACAATGAACAAATACTTTTACAGTATGCATTGGTTAAAATGTTTTGCTTAAAATAATAAAAAATGTTGTATACCATATATTTACCATTATGAGTTAACATTTATTAATGAATTCTGTAAAAGAAAAAAAAGTTAATTGTTAATTTACTTCTCAATAAATTAGAATATCGTGGAAAAGTTCATTTATTTCAGTAATTCAACTCAAATTGTTAATCTTTTGTATTAAATAGATTCAGTGCACACAGACTGAAGTAGTTTAAGTCTTTGGTTCTTTTAATTGTGATGATTTTGGCTCACATTTAACAAAGACCCACCAATTCACGATCTCAACAAATCGTGTTGAAGTGGCACAAAGGAGAGGACTTTTGGTTGGACAGTCTGTGCATCTAAGCTCAGTAGCTGTGCTGTTGCACCGAGTGAAGATTTATCAGAGCATGTGTTGACTGAGATGGTGGAGCAAAAATGGATTGGAGATATGAGGAAAAAACAATGCCTTAAGCTGCTAAAATCAAGCTAAGCCTAGCTGCCACATTTACTAGCCTGGTTACCATTGGAGGCCCTGACTACAGGTATTATATATCAATATATGAGCCAAAAGTGTCACATTACAGTAAACTGGGCGGAGTCTTGGTGGATTTCATGGCCAAGACAAACACTTGGAACTGCCCTTGTGGCAAGGGGGAAAATCATGCCTGCACAAGAGTATTGCAAAGTGGGGTCTCTATCAAATGATCTTCAAAAACCTGCTCGAAGCAGAGTAAGAAAATGAATCAGCGCAACTTGAGGATCTGTCTAGCCAACAGTTGATCCAAAAATGGGTGCCCAGTGACAGGTTGGGATAATGAACTGGCACTTCAAATCTGTGATTTCTACTGATATCAGTGAACAAAGACAGCATTAGTGTCAGCTTAACTCAACTCAAACCTCCTTGTAAGTCCAAAAACACATTTTATTTAAACATCCTTGTCTGTGTAATGTCATAAAGATGAATAGATCAGCAAAAGGCTGTTGCATAAACTCTATCAACGCCTGCTACTTCAGCTCTTTGGCCTGACCCAGTGGTGCATTAGTGAGGTGATAAGGATAGAAAGGAGTGGACTAAAAAATACCATTATCTGCTGATAGATTGTAATTTTACGGGGAAAGCTGCTTAGTTTCCATTATGTGATTGTGTCAGGGGAACATTATTCGATGTAAATAGTATAATGACAGAAGAAAGTGCTCAGTATGCATAGACCAGCCTGTCCTGATGGAAGATCTAAACACAGCACATCTTAAGCTTATTGACAGGTCAGTCAGATGATGATTTAATATCTGCTGGCATTTATTGGAATTTGTGATTCCATGTATCCAAATGATTTGTAGAAAATTAGCAGCACAAGCATTCAAGGTCCTAGAGAATACTTAGTAGAGATGAGGGACTTCTTTCTGTTTATGCCAAACCCACCTCTATTGGTTTGTTTCCATATGTTCCAATGTTTTCATTGTTCCAGTAACCCAGTAACATTAACACCTGGCAAATTGTACTTAAGTCTGTTTGATGACACCAAAGGCTATTTCTGGCCATTTTCTCAAACAAGTTGTGCTTACAGATGAGGTCTGACCATAGTTTTGGAAACTTTCTGATCCCAAGACCCAACTGGCACCTGTAAACAGAAGAAAATCATCAAGGTATAGAATGACGTGAATTTTCCCAAAGGTTAGATTCAGTAAGATGTTTACTCTTGAGAATTTGTAGGTAAATATTTTGGACTTGACCATTTCATTTATTCACCCTACGTAGGACAAAGTGGTTTCAAGAATGGATATTTGTTCCACATTTATTGTTTCATGTAATTTTACTTGAAATTGATATTTCATTTTTGACAATTTTAAATGAAAGAATTCACAGCCTGTTTTGTTCATATTTACCAAGGGTGCCAATATAAATGGAGGACGCAATATATTTATAATTTTTCCGTTGCTATAGGCAAGGCAAAAGTTGTTGAAAAAGGTATACTGTAAACTGATGGTAATCAGCAATAGAATCTACAACCAAAACTACACAAACATCAAATTTAACAAAATCTTTGTTGAAAAAGAAATGGTCATGAGTCAGCGACTCCATTACGTTGATTGATAACGCTTTTTCTCTCAGATGTCTTTCAGAGTTGTGGAAAGAATGTTGTTTTCTTTTAGGGCTGTGCCCGTGTGTGTGTTTAGTCAGATTTAATGTAGCTCAAACAATAACACTTGTATGATCACGACTGAACTACAGGACTTTGAACACAACACACTTAACACTCAGGTTAGTAATGTAAAACTTACATCAGTTTACAGACCCTACAAGTCCATTTTTATGTAACCAGACAAATTCCTGACTAATATTATTATATTTTTTTTGGCTTTAGTTCTTGGGCTCCTCTGCCATAGCTGCAAATTCATTCTATATCCCAGTCCTGAATCACCACAAGACATCGCTGAACCTGAGTTGTATTCACAAACATCACTGCACTTCCTGAAGACAAAACTTTTTCAGAAATAAGCACGTTTCTCTTTAAAAGTATATAAGCTTTATACTGGTCATATATAGTATCTTAATGGGTCAAGTAAAATGTACATTTATAATAACACATACACACATCAGTGTATGAACACTTGGCTGAACGAAAACAGTACACTTCTCTTTAATGCTATAACAGTCACATTTGAGTCCCCGACTTAACAAAATAAACAACAAATACATAAATAGTTTCCCTTTCAGTCAAGCTGTTGTGAATTAAATACTGGTTGACCCCATACATGTATAATACCATTGTATGCCATATACCCCACACATAATGTCCAGTTCAGGTCCTTTTTATGATTGAAGCAACAGGAATTTGGTAACTCTGAGCTCATTCAGTAAGGCACTTAGGATTTGGTTTTCACCACCTACAATGAGCAGTGAGATCCTGAGTCCTCACAGAGAAGCTGAAGGGAACTAGTGGTGAGTCTCACTGCTGAGGGAAGCAGTGTGTGTCTCTCTCAGTATCTGAGTATTGTACAGTCCTGTTTGGAAAATTGCATGCCCAGTTCTCTTTCCCTCTGTGTGTTTGGATCTCTCGCAGCCCTCTGAGTTTATATGCGTCCTGTGGGTCATCGCCCGGGGCAGGATGTAGGTTTAACGCAGTGACCCTCAAACAGGACCAGGCTGGCTGGACAGTGGCAGCCAGCGACACAGGGCCTTTGACAAGGTCTGATTTCGTTCCAGTTATTGCAGGTTTTAGTGCAGCCAGGTCCACATGTGTCATAAACCGCGCCATGTTTGCAATGTGTGCCTACAGTGAAACAGTGAAATAGAAAAGACACTATCACATATCACGTCAGCTTTTGCCACATAATTAAGCTGGCTTCTTAAAGGGGTCATTGGACTCAAAATGCACTTTTACATGTTGTTTGAACATAAATGTATGTTGGCAGCGTTTGTACACAACCACCCTATAATGATAAAAATCCACCTAGGTTTTTTTTTTTTTTATCCACATAAATAATAACCCCTTTCTTAAATCAAGCCAATCTCTGCTTCTTTGCTGTGTGACATCACACAGGCCGAGGCCCCTCCCATGATCATTGATTGATACTGCCATTTCAACATAGACCCGCCCTGAGTGAGCTGTCATCAGTCCGCCATTGTTTTATCACTGGAGCAGGGGTAAACAAGAATGTCTCCTAAGCGGTTGAGGTATTTTGTTGTTGGATGCAATAATAAACATAGCAGTCGTCATTTACTCCTGACATCTGAGCCGCTGAAGACGCAATGGTTTACTTTTGTTTTTGAAGGGAATGTGCCCCCGATCTATCTAAATGCGTCTATGTTTGCGCGAATCATTCGTGATCCAGCTTCACCTACAGAAGAAGTGAGTGTAAGGTTTTTAATGAATCTTTTTCCATTTTCTAATAACGTGCTAGTTAGCAAGTTCCACGACAAATGTGGCTAAAGTTTACAGTCTCATGAGAACGGCTCTTCACCCAATGGTAGAGAGGGGCGGGGTTAGAAAGATCATTAGCATTTAAAGGGAAATGCAAAAAACCCCGGCTTGCTGTGAACAGATCTGTTTTTGAGGTAAAATGGGTTGTTTTACAATACTGTTAAGAAATTTTAACCAAAGTATGTTATAGACTTCCATTCATTCATTATCAACTTGTGGAAAATGGGTATCCGATGACCCTTTTAACAAGAAATCCCAAAACCAGAGACAACACATGTTTTTAATTTTGAACACAAATACAAGCACTCATAAATTTGTCAGGTCTGACTTACTCATGCAGGTGAGCTCCGGTCTCCAGTGCACATGAACGCCCTCTCTCTCGCACGCTCGACTGTATGCTATAAATGACTCACAGTAACAGTTCTTATGCACTGGACACTCGCACATGTCTGTTACACATGACCTAAAGAGAGACAGAGATAGAATTATTGTCGGTGTTGAATGTGGAAGAACTGGCACCTGTTTAATGCTTTTCTACCCTACAAACAGTTAGTTTATTGTTTTAGTATTAAATATTCAGCATCGAAATGCAAAAGACCCTAGGCTAATTCTACAGCAGTACAATAAAATGGCATATGCACTATCCATGATCACTCATTAAGTTTGATGTTCGTCTGAGCTCTGATCTTTTATTTATCTGTTTGATAATGATGACTGTATAATGGGAAACTCACTTGTAGAAAGAGGTAAAGTCTACAGCAGAATGGCACTTCTGAAACTCCCAGGACTTGAGTTTTTGGCACGTTCTGTGTGCACGCAGCTTTACTTTGACTGTGCCGGGACAGAGGAAGGACGTGGGCCTGCGGTTTGGTGCCTGACACACCTCATTGTCCTCCACACGCCAAGACTCCGCAAATTCATCCACGTCAAACTTAATCTGGCCATCTCCTCCAAGAGAGTCGTCCCGCCTTTGACCGTTGTAGTTTCCACACAGTCCACAGAGCTGTGCCTTCAGATGGGGTGCTGCGACCACCTCCACCAGACTGTCCCCGTCCCAAGTGATCTCCAGTCCTGATGACACAGACAAGATGAAGAATAAGGAAAAGGAAACATGCTGCATTTGCCTGTGTTTGAGAAGATGAAACAGCATTTGAATCAAGTCATGTAGCAACCAAATTCATTTAAAACTACAGTTTTTCTTCTTTTAAAAACTCACCTGTTACAGCGAAGGCAAAACATTTTTTTAAATAAAGGACAAAATAAATGGTGATCAGAATCAAGTCCTCTAACATACAGTTTTCTTTGAACATTCAAATCAATTTTGACCTTCAATTTGGATCCTGAAAAATCTATGAAGATGTTCTTAACAGCAACCCATTTATCTATTGTATTGCAACTATTTTTCTATTATCTATTAAACAATGTGCTTAATATTCAGTAATATTATCAATTTATCTGTACTTTTGTTCAGGTGAGAACAAAATTGAACTGGATAATGAAAATCAACAGATATTGAACTGACTTTAACTGAATATTGACACTTTCTTTCCAGAACTGTTAAACTTTGCAACATTGACAGTTATTGAACTGAACTAAATAGAGCAGTATAATGACTCTATTTCTTCTGTGGAGGTGCTTTACAGCTAAAATTACTCAAATTATGGCTAACATCATGTTATTTTCCCTTTATATTAATGTCGAGCTGCTTCGAAACAATCTGCATTGCATAAAGCGCTATATAAGTAAATGTGACTTGACTTGAGTTAAACCAACATGTTAAATTGGAAGCTAGTTTGGAAGTTATTGTCAAATGATCATTTTAAACAGGCCGAACATGCTTTTTTTAAAAAAAAAAGGTGCGGCAAATTGTAACCCTCCTATACTATCTGTGCAAGCTGGAATGATTGATTTGAGCTGCGAGCACAAAGGTTGCTTACAGATAAATGTCATACACACATGGGACAGTTAATCAAATCACAATTGCCAGTCAAAGGGTCAACATTGTGCAAGGCACTACATTAGCTCATTCTTAGACTGCAAAAACCATTTTCTTACTCAGAAGTTTTCAGATGAGTTATCTTTAGTTAATATGCAGTTAATGCAACCCTAAAGCAGCATCCCAGTAGCTGACACAAATCAGTTTCGCTCAGATTGCCATACATTCTTTGATGAATAAAAAGCTCAAAAGCATTTATTTGAAATTAAAGTCTTTTGTCACATTTGAAATGCATTTAAAATACCACTTTTGATCAATTTTAAGAGTCCTCGCTGATTAAAAGCATTGATTTCTTAACTTTCAAATTACCTCAATGGTAGTATATCGCAATGTCCACAAAAAAATATTAAGCAACAAAAAAAATCTTCAGCACCAGTTCAGCATGTTAGAATGGTTTCTGAAGGATCATGTGAGACACTGGAGTAATTTTGCAGAAAACAACTTAATTAAATTTCAAGAAAAAAATTAATAAGAAATAGAACTGTTTTACTGCACATTTTGATGAACGAATGCAAAAACTAACTAACTTTGAAATCTTTCTCTCTTCTGTCAGAGGTCTGTCATACTCAAAAGAAGATTTGTAGAAGAGTGAAAGGCTGAACAACTGCTACTATTTCATAAAGGTTATTTTCTGTCATTTTTATTTGTCCTTTCAGTCTAAGTATTTGTTCATGCATATCTTCAGTGAGAAAAATAATTCACTGAAAAATAACTCACACCCACTTGCAGAGATGCAGCCACAATCACACCCCTCTGATTCTCCAAAAGCAATGTAAATAAATCTATGATAGAAAATCCCATAGCAAGTGCTGGCCTTACCGGCGATGGTGGTGAGTTTGAGCAGGTATCCATCCAGGTCAATGTGGACCCCTGTGCTATGGAAGGGAAGAGCGATGCGTGTGCCGTTTTGACGGACGGTCAGGTGTTGGTGAAGGCTGATGCTCAGGCCTGATGTGTGCAGCTCCACTGATTTGGTCCATGAGAAAGAGCGTGTGCGACGGCCATCGTTCTTCACCAGCACCGTGAAACTGGCCGCTGGGGAGCAGTCCTTAGTGAGCACGTATTTACACGTGCCCTGGAAGTTAAAGGTGCGGCCGTCAAAAGTGTTATAGTGAGGGTCTCCAAATACGGTACACACACCTGGCTCTGGAGTTACGAAAAGAGCAATAGAGAGGATATTTGTAGAGAAATAATGACTTTGTACAGTATGTCAAATAGAGAATGCATATTTGTATGTACGTACACTGAGGGCACACATGGAACTTATAATTAATATTTAAAAGTTTCATTGTTGAGTGTGTGATGAGCTGACCCTAGTAGTGATTGATATAACCGAAAAGCTTGTAATTTTATAAAATAGGCTACCTCTTCTTCAAAACTATTTTTTAAAATGTATTCTGTTAAGATTCACAGCTGGGACATCATGCGACGAAGTCAACTTACTATCAGTGCAAACTGGACAGCATCCAGTTCGATTCAGTATCTTGTTCTGAAAAACAAATGAAAAACTTTGTATAGAGACAGACTTTCATACAGTAGGAGACACAGCAAATCAAACAGGTTTGTTAGGCACTGCTGGGTGTTATCTAGAAACTAAATATTTAGGCCTTGTGTCCACCAAAGAGTTAGCCAGATGAAAATGCCCAGCCTGGGAGTTTGAGCTTTTAGCTGTTTGTTATTAATTATATTAATATTGCGGTAGACCAGGGATGTCATCCTGGTACAGACATGGATTAAATCAGACCAGCATGTACATTTTTGTAAAACAAAACTTACTGAGGGACAGCTGGTAATAGGGACACAAATCTTGGGCTGACATTCAGTATTCCCCTTAACACAGGTGCACAGAGAACAGTTAGCAGACGACCATCTGTCACCATCCTAAACCAGGAAGAGACAAAGTTATATACACTCATGCTCCTCTGACATATACGCTTACATTTGTCCCTGTTCTTGGACGTCTCACCCTATAGATTTTGCTCTTCACCCTGCAGTACTTCACATCTTCCATCTTCAGATGAGACTGGCACTCTTCACAGCACGCACTGCCATGACAGCTGCCAGGCGGTGAGCATCTCTTCCTGCACAGCACCGTAGAGTCCACACATGTGCAGGTGGTGCAGTTGTCATGGCTAATGGACGTACCGTTCTCATAGACATCACTGTGGAACAGACAGCTGCCAGGCGACAAGTCAAACACCCTCCTCTGACCTAGAGAAGACAAATAAGACCCTGTCATTTCATGAAAGCAAACTAGATCCAACTGCAATCAAAATTATTCAACCCCCCAGAGACTAGATCTACCTAGTTACAAACGTCAGCTTTTTTATATATATTGTATATATATGTATGTATAATACATACAATATATGTATGATGGAATACTAAAAGTGATAATGTCAACATATTATTAACAATTCTTTTGTAATACAACCCCTTTTCAGCACTGCTGTTTTACAGTAAGTGACTTATTTGTATGGTAGGGTGCAAAATTGTGATTTAATTACACTTGAGCAAACTCTTGGAAACTCAAACAAATCTGAATTAGCTTAAGCTGTTATAGATACATAAATCTGAGTAGCAAATGTGGCCAAAGAGTCAAAAGAGCTCTCACAAAATTGTATGTAATAAATCGTTTTAAAGTTCATGGCTACAAGAGGGCACTTAAAGTTCCTTGAGACACATCTGGCAGCATTACTCATATGTTTAAAATGTGTTGTACCAGAAAACTTTTGAGGCCAATGAAAAAAAAAAAACCCAGTATCACCAAGGGGAAAAATGTTTGATCAGAGCAACTGAGAAAACCCCTCAATTTACTTCCAAAGACATGCAAGATGACCTGACGAAAGGAGGAAAAAACCTTTCAATGCAGAGTATAAGAACACTCAACAAGCATGGCCTTCATAGTGGGACACCTCTCTTGATCAAGAACAACATAAAAGGCTGACTTGAATATGATCAACTTAATTTGGATAGACAGGTAGAGTTCTAGAATAACATTTTATGGAGTGAAATGACCAAATCAGAACTTCATGGATGACTGGTATGTCTGGTGCAAAAAAAGGCTAGGCCTTATGAGCAGAAGAACACTATCCCTATGGTCAAACATCTTGTTCTGGGTGCTTTGTTGATGCAGAAAGAGGAAATCGTGACTGTATGAAAGACATCATGGATTTTTTGAACGAACAGACAAAAGTTTGATGATGATCAGGATTATCATCTCAGAGTATAAATCTAAATCTACTCATGCTAGAGTCAGTAAATGTTCTTCAGTGGCCTGTTCTGTCTACAAAATTTTAATCTCTTTAAAAATATTTTGTGGAATTTGAAGAAAGCAGTGGTTACATGGAAACCAAATATGTGATCTGGAAGTTTTATAATACAGTATATATAGTCAGCGTGTATGATATTTGTCATTGTGAAAGTCTCAAGTCTGTACTAAGAATCAAATGCCGCGTTTCCACCGAAATTCCCCGGAACATTTGTAACGGGAACTTTTTTCCCCCCAGACCTGTTGCTTTCTGCGTTTCCACCGCGGTCTAAAATACCGTGAAGATTAGGCAAATAGACTGGGGATGTAGGTCTGCACGCGTTTCTCAATACAAAGTACGCTGATTTTGGTCATGCATCCTCGGTAGTTCGGACTTTGTGCATTTGACTCAGGAGTGTGATGTCCGCGACAACGCGAATCCGGTAATTCTACAAACAGCAGCATACTTGATATCAAATGCCTACCATGGCTACTGCTATTTTCCTCTCTGTATATTTACAATAAAACGAAATAGGATATCAAATACCACTGCCTCCTTTCGTTTTCATTTGAACATAATAACAGCTGCAGAAATGTACTTAGTTCAGGGTTATGTTTATATACAGCCATTACAATGAAACAAAATATTATATAAATTTGCCTTTTTTATTTTCATTTTAACATATAGATAAATTGAATACAGACCAAAGATAACCTGTTAGATTTACCCAAAACTAATTATATCTTATGTTGAACCACTAAAAAGACATCAGAGCCAGCGGCGAATGTCAGAAGGTCTAGCTGAGGTGAGGCTGCTCTCAGCGGATACATAAGCACTGAGCTCCCGCTGGTCGCGTGGAGATCACGTGTGGTTTATTTATAAAGCGCTGTCTTTATAAATAAACCACAGATTTGAGTTTTAAACAACTACATTCTCACCTGAAATAATTTTAAAATTACATTTCATGACACAATAACAGTAATAATGATCCGAATAAATTTTGGTTGAGATCACAATGCTGCGTAACCTTAACCAATCAGGATGTTTAGCGCCCAAGTCCTGTCCCCGAAAGTTCCAGAACTTTATTTAGTTCCTGGTTCCTGCAGTGGAAACACACCAAGTACTAGGCCAAAGTCCCTAGTTCCTGGGTAAAGTTCCTGCGGTGGAAACGCGGCAAAAGTTTCTTTAGGTGTCTTGATGGTTTTCTTTTAACCCCAAAACACTGAGAAGAAAATAACTTACCACGACACCTAGGACAGCACTGGCCCGGTGGAGTGTGTGTGAGATGAGATGGGCAGGACAGGACGGGACACACCACTTTATGACACATGCTTTGCCCTCCCTGAAAAACATACACATGATTATGAAAAGCATATCAAAACATATATCTGTGCTTCTGTGTGACACTGACATAGAGGAAGAAAACAAATGTTTATATTTGAAATGAAATGTCATGTATTAGGATACTATGGGACTAAAAGCGCATTTGACTTTCTTCTCTGATAATATGATAAAAATTGTTTCTGCACTAGTTCAATCTAATATTTAATGTTTTTCAAAATACTATATGAAGCGTATTACATAGCAAATTAGATTCTATAAAATTACACATTATATTTTGAGGCAAAAGTCTTGTTAATCTTCTTCAGTTTTGTTCAAGGAAAATGAGAATGTATGTGAGAGATATATAAGAATATAAGAAAATGAAGAATATGTACAGTATATTATTAGGGATAAGAAGTGGCCCTAAAGGCACAATAATTAACACACTAATAAACAGCTGGCTGACTTTTCTATTTAATAACCTGACATGGTTAGATATAGATGGTCAATTTGATTTATTAATTTGGGTGTCCACTTCAGAAATAATCACCAAATTTTTTATGAAACCATCGTATTTAAAAAATATGATAGGAACGTTCAAATTTATGATATTAATAAGTTATTAAATATTATGAGGTCTCCTTTAAAGCTTAAAGCTACTTGTTTTATCAATTTTTTTATTAACATTTTTAATGACAGTATATTAATAAAACAAAATAAACAGAAAATAGTATAGGAAACTTTGCTGAGGTGATTGAACAACTAGTATATTATGCCAAACATTACTTCACCTAAAGTGCACATCAACCATAACTCCTTCAAAAACAGTCAGAGTTATGATTGATGATCAGCTGATTTTCTCAGACCACATTGCTAAAACTGTCCGGTCCTGCAGATTTGCTTTATTCAACATCAGATCAGACCCTTTCTTTCGGAACATGCTACACAACTCCTTGTTCAAGCTCTTGTTCTGTCCAATAGCTGCTCACATAAAATTCAAGGCATTGATGTTTGGCTGCAAAACCACTGCTGGCTCTACACCCCTTTACCTAAATTCATTTCTTCAGACTTATGTGCCCTCTAGAAGCTTGCGTTCTCCAAGTGAACGTCGCTTGATTGTGCCATCCCAAAGAAGCACAAAATCACATTCACAGACTTTTACATTAAATGTTCCCTCCTGGTGGAATGACCTCCCCAACTCAATCCGAGCAGCTGAGTCCTTAGCCATCTTCAAGAATCGGCTGAAAACACAAATCTTCCATCTTTATTTAACCCTCTAACTTTAACACTCTCTATTCTAATTCTATTCTATCTTCTGTCTATCTTGTCTACACTGGATACAGATGCGCATTCACTCTCTGACAATGTTCACGCGTTCTAGTCTGTCGTCAAAGAAAGTTCGCTTTGACGCGTTTGGTTTAAACAGCTCATTTGCATCTTCACATCAGAAGGATCCCAGCGTAAGGAACAAGCGGATCGTTTATTTCTAATGGCATCCCAGATTGTGGCAGAGGATTGATCGGAGCATTGTTTTGTAAACGAGGCAGTGTCACGAAGAGTTCACAGAGAAATATTTGTTGAAAGATGAAGCGGTACAAGATCTGACTGCAGCTGTATCACAAACTGTAAGTAAACGATTTCATAATGTTTTGTCTGGAAATTACCGTTTTATTTTGATCATGTTGTCAAAACACTCGCATGCAATAGGCAATAGGGTGTTGGTACTGTTTCCAATGCAATGACGTTAGCCAATCATAAAAGTGGCCAAACAGAAGCCTTAAAGGGATACTGCATCCCAAAATGAAAATTTTGTCATTAATCACTTAAACCCATGTCGTTCCAAACCCGTAAAAGCTTTGTTCATCTTCGGAATAAAATTTAAGCTATTTTGGATGAAAACCAGGAGGTTTGTGACTGTCCCATAGACTGCCAAGTAAGTTACACTGTCAAAGTCCAGAAAAGTATAAAAAGCATCGTCAGAATAGTCCATCTGCCATGTGAGCTGAACACAGGCAGCATACGCTCTTCTGTTTTAGCAGTGCCACACAGATATGTTTTCTACATATATTTTAAGCTCTGGTTTGAAAGAAAAAAGCGCATCCGTGTGTCGCGGCTGACACAGAAGAGCGTAAGCTGCCTGCGTCCAGTGGATATTCTCCAAAATGGTACTATGGTAATGTGGAGAGGAAAGTCGTTATTTTTGTTTTCTTCATGTACTTAAAGTATTCTCATCACTACATAACGTTACGGTTGAACTACAGATTCTGACGATGTCTTTCATACTTTTCTGGACCTTGACAGTGTAACTTACTTGGCAGTCAATGGGACAGTCACAAGCCTCCCGGTTTTCATCCAAAATATCTTAAATTGTGTTCTGAAGACAAACAAATCTTTTACAGGTTTGGAACAACATGGGGGAAAGTAATTAATGAGAAAATGTTCATTTTGGGGTGGAGTATCCCTATAAACGACCCGTTCCTTAAAAAACTGGTCATTTTAGACAGGGGGTCAGAATGAGGGTTGAAAACAAAAATCCACATATTTATTTAGTTATTTTCGTGCAAAAAAACTTAATTAACACAATAAGTAAACCTCAAGGAAATCCATGTCATGACCCCTTTAAGGTATTCCTTTAGCCCGTTGTACCATAATAGTATTATAATTATTATATTTAATGTTCAAATTATCTGAGATGGGGTGCTACTGTTTGGTCATAGTAGAGTGCCCAGAACCTTTTGGTGTAACACTTGCAAGGGTTTAGCAGATAAACTCA